>NC_137820.1:13010664-13508164 GCF_963921795.1 Nannobrachium achirus | reverse complement strand
TACTTTAGTGTGACAGCTTTGTATGATGAAGCAGGGCTTTGCGAGATACAAGGTTTTCTGCCCGACAGTGATGATTTACTTTGTTGGCTGCCCAGCCCCCAAAATGGAACGAAAGCCGACATTTTATTTTACATTTTTTCCTAATGGCCAGCCTGGACCGGCCGGGAATGAACCGGCCGTTCGGGAGTTGTCCCGCTTTTCCCAATGGCCAGCACGTCCCTGACTGGGGGCACGTTGGCGCAGTCGGTACCGCTGTCGCCTCACAGCTAGAAGGTCCTGCATGGGTTTGATTCCCAATCAATGCAGATAGACTGCAGATGTCTGAATAAATACATCTCATCGGATGTGCAAATAACAGTGTGGACACTGGACAGTCCTAAAGATCGTATTTGAGAAACAAATTGGATTCCCCTGCAGTCTGACCAAATCCCATGAGACATAAATTCAAACATAGTCTGTTGAGTTAGCAATTAAATCTTTATTAGATCTGCAGAGTCTAACCAAAAAAATAGGTTAATATAACAAAAAAATCATCCTTTTCTCATTCTTCAAGCATACAAAACCATATAATACCACGCTTAAATACTGTTCAATACTTAAAGCCTCTCTTGAACATTCACACATTAAGCTCAAATTCATTTGCTACACAAACTGGAAGGGCAAAGGAAGGGGGGAAAAGTAATTGGACCAATCAGAACACTCAACCAAAGTGACTCAGAAGACATCAGTGCCACACCCATCACCTCGCTCTCAATGTACATAGGATAAAATGTATATGGACCTTCTCTTTTTTTTTTTACAAGTTAATACAAAAGTTTGGCACAGTTTAAAATCAAACTGGGAAGGGCAGGAGGAACAAGTCTTTGTGGGACTTTAGTGCACAATGAGTATGGAGAGAACCATCGAAGAGTGAGGAACAGCAGGGACAAGGAAGGTTGGTTTTGAATCTATGTGGGGATGGGGTTGGCTGGGGTGCTTCAGGGGGGGGCGTAGTGCACCAGGTGCACTCCGCTCAGGGCACAACCACTTTGTAGGGGCTCCCTGGCACGTTGTCATCGCCCCATTTGACGATGACCGTGTAGTTGCCAATGTCCTTGACAGTGTAGGTGACGTTGTATAGCTTGTTGCCCATGTGCTTGACGTACACCTCCTCGCAGGGGGCCCGGGGCCCATGCACACCCACCATCAGCATGTTGGTACCTGGGACACAAAGGACATGGTGTTTGTGAGAGTGTGTGAGGTGTGTTTCTTTATGTACATAGTAGGGATGGGACGATACGCGATATTATCGTTTATCGTGATAAAAAAACACTCACAATAATCGTATCGTGGAGATTTAATTTATCGTGATATCGTCCTCCGTCATGCACTGGGATCAATTCAACTTTTATTTGCAGAGCTGCATTTTCGGTTCGGTGCCACTTAAACCGTCTATATTTGGTAAAGGTACTTTTAATATACTTACTTGATACAGTATTTTTTGTCTTTGCCAAAAGATATTCAATCTGTGCTGTCATGATACTGATGATACTGACCATGAAAGTGTTGCGACGCGTTGTGAGCGTTGTGAGCTTGTAGATCTGCTATTTTTTGGCAAATGTTCCACCCCAGGATATTGGATTTTTATTATCGCGATAATATCGTAAATCACGATTTCTTTTGTCACAACAATCGTGATATGACATTTTCATATTGTCCCATCCCTAGTACAAGTATGTGATGGGTAAGAGGCTGTGTGTGCGTGGATTGTGTGTGTGTGTGTGTGTGTGTGTGTGTGTGTGTGTGTGTGTGTGTGTGTGTGTGTGTGTGTGTGTGTGTGTGTGTGCGTGCGTGCGTGCGTGCGTGCGTGCGTGCGTGCGTGCGTGCGAGCGTGCGTGCGTGCGTGCGTGCATTTTAACTGTCCACTGCCAACTCCCAACTCACCTGCTTTGCTGCAGTCCACGGTGAAGTTATTTTTCTGGCCCACCACAGTCTTGGTCAGCCCCTGGCCCCGACACACCACCTTGCTGGCGTCAGACGACATCTTTACTGCAGTGGAGGAGGACAAGGAGGAGGAGGAGGAGCTGAAGGCTCCGCCCACCTTGGAGGTCTTGGTGACCGTTTCCACGAGAACAGAGGAGGTCTCGTGGAGGCTGTGACCACCTGATAGACGAACACCTGCAAGAGGAGAAGAGAGAGGTCAAGTCAAGTCACATTTATTTATATAGCACATTTCATACGACAGGCGCAAGCCCAATGTGCTTCCAAGAAAAAAATTCAAATAAATAAAAAGTCCAAAAATAAAAACAGATAAAAACATACATATTGACACAAAGTGAACATACATACATAGGGGGAGGGGTGCCTGTGGGGGGGGGGGGGGGGGGGTGGGGGTGTGTGTGTGTGTGTGTATTGCAGTTGATGCTCAGGGCAGGCTAGACTCAACAGCACCTCTCTGGTCACCCAGGGTACTCAGGCTACACCAGAGGCTACATACAGACAGACAGACACACACACAGACACACACACAGACACACACGGCCACGCTATGGAGACGGTGTGACCACCGCTCAAAAACACATCACATCTATCCGTTGAATATTCTACACCACCTCCAAAGTTAAGTACACCCAGTTCTCAAATCCCTTTGCAACCTTAAAATATGTTTGTAACAGTATAACAGTTAAATTATTAAAAAAGGTCCCTTTAAAAAGTGTATGTGCATGTGTGTGTGTGTGTGTGTGGGGGGGGGGGGGGGGCAAACAAAACAAAACCATTCCATTGATGTCGTACCACTGTCACAGAAAGCACTATTTACCACCGTCTCCAGAGAAAGACAAAAGCATTATGTAACATGTGTAGAGAGCAATGTGAGAGAGAGGATAATGTAAAGGTCTGCCTGACATTTTGATATGGGGAACGTTTGTTTTGTAGCCACACATGCTTGCCATGAGATGAATCACATCCAAACAAATCATAGCGCACCTGTGACCCGAGCTTTGAAGGGGCTGCCCACTATGTGCTGTGGCCCGCCATATTTGATGGCGATGAGATAGCTGCCGGGCGCCATGGGGGTGTAGGTGACCTTGTAGCCCTCGGGGCACTCCTGGCAGTCCATCTTGACCTTGGACGGCCCATCGATGTTGACCGACAGAGCTCCCGACCCTGCGTTACAGGTCTTGACGATAAACTCGGAGGGCACACCTGAGAGATTGAGATGAGAGAGAGAGATGAGAGCGAGAGGTTCATACAATATTTGGGCAAATGATGTAGGAAGAAATTGCTAAATGTAGCAGCAGCAGATGGTATATAATTGTACAATTGGGGATGTGTACTATCTCACAGGAACAGCCTGTGTGTGCCTGCGTGCGTGTGTGCGTGTGTGTGTGTGTGTGTGCGTGTGTAGGGCTGTCTGTCACGATTATGACATTTTACATGACGATTAATTTTCACTCAAATAATTGCGATTAACGATTTAATTGTGTTTTTGTCATTGACAATTGCATTTCTGTTTGGCTTTTAGGCTTTGAAGTTGCACATGGCAGATATGACACATAACCTAAATACAAATAAATTATTGACATATTTGACAACTTTATAATAGTTAAAAAAAAGAACATTGATAGTGGAAATAGCCGATCTACAAGCTCACAACGCGTCGCATCGTGAGCTTGTAGATCTGCTATTTCCACTATTTTTGACTTTTTTTTTTTTAAATATATGAACATTTTTCAACATGGAAACGATTATGACGATTATGAAAAATAATCACGATTATGAAAAACAATCACGATTAGACGATTATGTAATAATTGTGACAGCCCTGTGTGTGTGTGTGTGTGTGTGTGTGTGTGTGTACGTGTGTGTGTGTGCGTGTATATGTGTCTGTGAATTCATGCGTGCAAGTGAGTGTGTGTCCTTAATCTACCTGTGGTTCCTCCCTGCAGGCCGGGGCCGTGTGCAGTCACCATGCCTGGGTCTCCAACCTGCCCTGGTTCTCCAACCCGCACGTTGAAGGGGCTGCCGGGGATGTGGCAGCCATTGAACTTCACGTCTATGGAGTGAACGCCGTTCTCCCGTGGAATGAAGCGGATTGCATTCTTGTCTAGAGGGGATGAAAGTTGTACAGATCATCGATGCCTGTTCACAGAAAAGCAGTAAAAATTCTCAATGTTTTTTGAGCGGTGGTAAACCGCTCCCTAGAGTGGCTGTGCGTGTGTCTGTAGCCTTTTTCCTCAGCGTTTAAAAGGTGTGTGTGTGTAGCATAGCCTGTACATCCTAGACTCAAATCCTAGTCTGAAGACGTTATGCAAGCTCCATAGAGTGGCTGTGCGTGTGTCTGTAGCCTTTTTCCTCAGCGTTTTGCCATAGCAAAACATGTGTGTGTAGCATAGCCTGTACATCCTAGACTCAAATCCTAGTCTGAAGACGTTACGCAAGCACGAACACCGCTCACTTCACATTGGGTGCGATTTTTTTTTCTCTCTCAAAACTTGGGGGTTTGGGGTCTATCTGTCTGTCTGTCTGTCTATGTCTATCTCTTGTTGACATGTAACACTTTGATCATGAGCCACATTCCTGAGGTCTACATGTTTTATTTTGATAATCTGGTGACAGGCTAGGTGTTGGCTGTGTGTGTGCGTGCGTACCACTGTCGAGCTCGGTGACATAGCATTCCTCTGCGGCGCCAGAGGGCGTGTGGACCTTGGCATCGACGACACCTCGCGCCCCGTTCCTCTGCACCATGAAGGACGCTTCCTGGTTCACTTTCATTTCCTTCTCCTGAAGCAGACAAAAGGATTCATCATTTGTGAGTGTGTGAGTCAGAGTTACTTCTATTGCCTGAGGATGCGTGTACAGCTACAGTACATACTGCAGGGACGTGCTGGGCCCCTGATT
This sequence comes from Nannobrachium achirus, assembly GCF_963921795.1. Classification (NCBI taxonomy): domain Eukaryota; kingdom Metazoa; phylum Chordata; class Actinopteri; order Myctophiformes; family Myctophidae; genus Nannobrachium; species Nannobrachium achirus. Next base: position 13,503,286 of record NC_137820.1, on the reverse strand, counting down.
CAGCCCAGGAAAAAGAGTTGGAGAGGCCCTCATTGTGCGCTATAGAGAGAGATCTCTCTCCATAGCGCTGCTGCTACTCAAAGATTTGCCGTTTCAGATCATGATAAGTGACAAGCCAGTGGGCCAATTACAAGAGTTATATTTTGTCGTTGTCGGGTGGAAACCTTGTATGTCCAAAACCGTTTGTTTTGTATTTATCATTTAAAAAATGATTTAAACTAGTGAAAACAGCCGATCTACAAGCACACAACACCTCGCGTTGTGAGGCGTTGTGTGCTTGTAGATCTGCTGTTTTCACTACTTTTGTGCAACGGCCTTGTATGATGAAGCAGGGCTTTGCTTTGCAAAAAAAATGTACAAATTTGAAACTTGGAGATACGAGGTTTCTGCCCGATAAGTGACGATTTACTTTGTTGGCCGCCCAGCCCCCAAAATGGAACGAAGGCCGACATTTTATTTGTATTTTTTTCCTAATGGCCGGCCTGGACTGGCCGGGAATGAACCGGCCGTTCGGGAGTTGTCCCGCTTTTCCCAATGGCCAGCACGTCCCTGACATACTGTATAAGGAATGTGTCTTTGTGGCTGCTCATGTCAATGCACAATCATTACAGATTTTATATGAAAGAAGTGAAGGGGGGGAAAAAGGGGATTAACATTATGTGATGATGACAGATATGTGGGGTGGAGTGAGAGGGAAACGGGCCAAGTTTACACCAAGGGCTGCCAGGGTGTGTATTGATTATAAAATGAAATGTTTAGGAGGGGTAAATGAGGAGTCCAGCTGGACAAAGGGACACTGTGACATTTTAAACATAGTGAGTGCTGTGCTGTGCTGTGCTGTGCTGTGCTGTGCTGTGCTGTGCTGTGCTATGCAGTCCATTCCCTGTAGTATCTAAGTCATTGAGACTCACAGCAGTGAAAGCTGAGAGCGAGACTGTAGGACTCGATCATATATGACACGCTAGATCATGTAAGGCTCTAGAGCAGGGGTCTTCAACGTTTTCAGGCCAAGGACCCCTTAGTTGACAGAGAGATGAAGCAGGGACCCCCACAACCTTATCATACATTCCATATAGTTTCATTGTTTGACAGCACGATCGTCGGTGTATTTTGGATTCATGTCAATTTGTGTTTTCAGATACTTCACCACTTGAACCGTCAATACTTAATAAACTTTACCTTTCACTCTGTACTTAGTCTGCTCTTTTTCTCCTCTACACCAAAGCTCTTTGCCGAAAATAGCCGATCAACAAGCCTCGCAGTGCGAGGCGTTGTGAGCTTGTAGATCTGCTATTTTTGGCAAAAGTTCTCAGAATATGGACACTAGGGTCGTTCAAGTGGTTAATATAAAAAAGAAGAAAAAAAAGTTTCTATCACTCAAAGATTTGGAGGACCCCTGTAGTAACTCTGAGGGCCCCCTAGGGGTCCCGGACCCCCTATTGAAGACCCATGCTCTAAAGGCAAAACATCTAACCAAGATTTAGTAATTTTTTCACAACACTTCATTTAACCAATACATGGCCTGTTAGTGTCGTCGGCATCCTAATGGAAGCCAAATTGTAGCCGCTACTTTCTTTGACTTTGTAAGAAGTGCCTGCTGAAACGAACAGGGCAGTATTTAATCAGTTCTAGATAAGTACGAGCAGCAGCCTGCTGTTTTTCTCTTCTCTTCTCTTTCTTTCGCTCTCTCTATTTTGTTCATTTGTCTCTGTTTCTTTCTTTTCCTTCCCCATTCTCTCTCCCAGACACACACACACACACACACACACACACACACACACACACACACACACACACACACACACACACACACACACACACACATACACAGACATAAGCAAGCTAGTACTGTTCTGAGAGCTAGCTGTGCTCCATAAATGAGGGCACAGTTAATCCAAGTCGCTCAACGCTGGCCAGGATCACACTATTATAATCTTGGCCACTGCCCCAACATTGGCATCTGGTTTCATGTCAAGGGCAAAGCAGTAGTTTCCAATAAATAACCTGTCATATGCTGCAGGCAATGGACTTTCCAACATGCATTACAAGCAAAGGATATTTTGAGCATGACCGCTCTGTTTGTGATTATTTACGGTTGTTATGACAAGTTGAGCTATTGATTTTTTTTCTTCTTAGGAGGGAAGGAGGAGGATGTGTGGCTGCGCATGTGTGCATGTGTGGCCGTGTGTCTGTGTCCGTGTGTCCGTGTGTGTGTGTGTGTGTGTGTGTGTGTGTGTGTGTGTGTGTCCGTTAGGGCATTCACAAATAGAGATTTTTAGTATTCGAATTATTCGACCTCAAAGTATTCGAATAGTCGAATATTCGACAGGACTGGCCAAACTGTCAAATATTAAGTAAGCAAGAGGCGAACATTGTGAAAATAGCAGATCTACATGCTCACAACGCCTCGCAGCGCGAGGCGTTGTGAGCATGTAGATCTGCTATTTTCACAATATTTATCTGTGGAACCGAGTCACATTAAATGTAATACCTACAATTCCAAGTGCTTGTCAGGGTTGGGGTCCCCAGTTCAAATATGTTTATTTTGGGGGTCACAGCCTAAAAAGGTTTGAGAACCCCTGGTATAGAGCATTAACAAATTCATCCACCAGGGGCATTGACAACTCAGAAAAAAAAGAAGCGAATATTCGACTTCAGTGAACAACGTCGAATAGTGACTTTGATATTCGAATATTCGAATATTTGGTGAATGCCCTAGTGTCCGTGTGTCTCTGTCTGTGTCTGTGTCTGTGTGTCCGTGTGTGTGTGTGTGCACACGTGCGTGCGTGCATGTGTGTGGGTGCGTGTGTGCGTGCGTGTACGTTTGCACTTGTGATCTCACCTGAAGGCTTGTGACACTCAACCTGCTGGCCTCGTCTGACAGCGTTGCTATGGGGACGATGAATGGACTGTCTGGGATGTGCTCATTGTTGAACTTGACTGACACTTCGTAGTCACCTGGAGAAGCACACACACACACATAGAGTTACCAAAACAGGGGGACAATCTCAGAGATAACATTAATGGGTAGAAACACACAGTGCCGGTTCTAGGACTCAAGTGGCACTATGCAAGATTATTTTAAAATAATCTGTAGCACCAGATCGAAATGTTCTTTTTGGGGCATATTGACTTGCTCATGAATCAAGTACAGGCAGCCAGGCCTAGAGTGAAGTTTGGGATTATGAGGAAGGAGGAAGGGGAGTGCATATTTTTGGATAGGGGATACATGACATAATGTAACAATATGTTTAAAAAATATCTTCTTCCTGTGATGTGGCCCCCTTTTTGGTTGTGGCCCTAAGTGGCTGCTTATGTTGCTTATGCCAGGAACCGGCCCTGGAAACACATGGCAAGGTGGCTGAAGGTGCCACTGTCACATCAACTTCAACATCAGTGAATCAATGGAACTCAGTCAATTAATTTCAAGGACCCCTCAGTTTTAAATGCTTTAGGCCACAATCAACACTTTAAGGTCCTCAGAGTTACAGACATGTAGGGGTCCATTTGGTTCCTAACTATAAATAATTTAGCTGGGGACCCCCTACTGGAAACCCCTCAGGGACCCCTGTTGAGAACCACTGCATTAAGTGCTGTTGCTATGGTCTGAAGCAGTGTTGTTTTTGACAGCAGATTTTGATTTAGTTTTAGTCATAGTCTTTTGAATAAAATGTCATTTAGTTGTAGTCATAATTTAGTCACCTGAAAGGTTTTAGTTTTAGTCTAGTTTTAGTTGACTGAATACCATAAGATTTTAGGCGACTAAATCTACAGTTGGTTTTGTCGACTAAAATGTGTTTTGGCAGGCCTTGATGGCATCGTAATGACTGATTTTACACTTGGTTGCGTGCTGAAAATAGCTGATCTACAAGCTCACAACGCGTCGCCTTGCGAGCTTGTAGATTGGCTATTTTTAGCACGCAACACCAGAGAGCAACCAAACATAAAATGACTCTCTTCTCCACTATAGTCCCTCCCCAACATTTTAGTCTAGTTTTTATTTTGTTGACGAAATTGTCAATATATTTAGTCTTAGTTTTAGTCAACACAGCTTAGTTTTTATTTCGTTTTTATTTTGTTTTCGTCAGTGAAAAAAACACAGTCGACAAACATTTCTCGTCATAGTTTTAGTCGACGAAATCAAAACTGGTCTAAAGTATTGGCCTTCCCCTCTTCAGCTAAGATATGTTTACCTTTCTGATTCTTTTTCATTTGAGAAAAATCTAGTCCAGACTGTTTAACATCACGTTGTCAACTTGATCTCACCTGGCTCCTTTACAATGTAGGAGACGCCACAGGAGCCATCCTTTCTGTCCTCAAATGAGATCTCAGCCTTGCTGGGACCCTCGACAGCAATGGACAGACCACCAGCACCAGCCTCTCTGGTCCAGATACTGAACTCAGCTGCAGAGAAAGAGTGGCACAGGATGGCAGGTTTAATGACATGGATTAAAACCAGGGCCGGATCTAGCCTCGTACCCGCCCTCTTCCGGAAACCATTTCATTAGTTGGTCGTTTACTAGGCTAGGCCGGATCTAGGCATAGGCAAGGGGGGGCAATGCCCCCCTAAATTCCCTGTCTGCCCCACCAAACATGATGGCATGCAAAAATCAAAAATTTCAAAAAATATTAAACTATTTGAAATGTTATGCTACAACTAGGTAGATGGATAGATAAACTGATAAGATATTAGAGAGAGATAGATAGGTGTAAGACCTGTTGTTTGTATTGCATGTTATACGGTAGGTATAGGTGTGCCAAAATGCTTAGTTTTCTATGCATTTCGGGTGTTTTAGGGTGTTTGTCCCCCCATTTGTTTTCCACCCACGCCACTGACTCCCCTATCATTTCTTCCTGCCCCAACTAGAGCTAAAGGTTAGATCCGGCCCTGATTAAAACAATTCTCAATTCCCGTCCTCAATATGACCACAACCAATGTACATGAAAGAAATACTTAATATTTTGTACCAACATTAATGTTGGTACAAAATATAACAGAACAAAGCATGAAAATATTTGTTTTTAGATAAATGAAATATTTACCCTTTCTTCATTTATTTATTTGTACTTTTTGAACCAATGAAACGTGAACTTACTTGCAACACCGGCCACGCCTCTCTCCAGGCCGGACCCACCGGCGCGGACCTTGTGCGCCCCGCCCTCCCCCATGGGCCCCACGGTGAACTGGAAGGGGCTCCCAGGGACATGCTGGCCCCTGTACTTGACGTTGACCGTGTGGGGGCCCATCTCTTGTGGGATAAAGCGTACGCTGTATGTGCTGCTGCCTCCGTCCATGATGTCAGCATTTACCGTCTTGCCACTGGGACTGGTCACCTGAGCCGTCATGGTGGAGCCACTCTCCACTGCAGAACCACACACAGGGAAATGTCACTTTTTGTTTCAGATTTTACTAAAACTGGGGGGTAATTGAGGCAAAGTTTGGGCTATATATGAGTCATATTGTAAGTAGCATATCGTCGTTGTCGGGTGGAAACCTTGTATGTCCAAAACCGTTCGTTTTGCATTTATCATTTTAAAAAATGATTCAAACAGCCGATCTACAAGCACACAACGCCTCGCACCGCGAGGCGTTGTGTGCTTGTAGATCAGCAGTTTTCACTACTTTTGTGCGATGGACTTGTATGATAAAGCAGGGCTTTACTTTTCTAAAAAATCTACAAATTTGAAACTTGGAGATACAAGGTTTCTGCCCGACAGTGACGATATGAGTGGTCAAATTAGAGTTTTTTCATGATTCTGAATACATTGCAAGCATGTGTTTTGCACGTAAAAAATTCCTTGGGCTAAAAAACGTCCCCACAAAACTGTGAAAAGTGATAAAAAAAAAAGTGATAACTCATCACTCATAAATTGAAAAAACACATTGAAAGCAGCATTCATTCATGTATGGATTCTCACCCTCAGGCCTGGCGGTGAGGCCGGCGAAGCTACTGAGGCTCTCCCGTCCCAGGAAGTCTCTGAAGACGTCTCTGAACGGGCTCCCTCCTACTCCTCCTCCTCCCAATTGGCTGCTCTCCTCCACGCGCACCTCCCTGGTGGTCTCTCCTCCGCGCACCTTGCTGATCTCGGTTCGCTCCGTGCGGGTGTAGGTGTGGCTGCTGCGCGAAAACGTCCTGGTCAGCCGCTCTTGGGCGGACACCATCTGGAACCAGTTTCCTACAAAGACAACATCACCCATTAGACACCATTTGTAATCGGTAAATGCTTTATATTACACTTGATGAACACAATATATATGATAGTATACAGCAGGGTTCCCCAATTAGTTTTCCTCAAGGGCCGAATTATGTCTATAGGGTACCAAGCCGAGGGCCACAACATTGCAGGGGGCGGCAGTGGCGTTCCCGCTACTCCAGCGACAGTTCAGATATGTCCAAAACAGTTCGTTTTGCATTTATCATTTTTTAAAATATTCTAACTAGTGAAAACAGCCGATCTACAAGCACACAACGCCTCGCGGTGCGAGGCGTTGTGTGCTTGTAGATAGGCTGTTTTCACTACTTTTGTGCGACGGCCTTGTATGATTTGCGAAAGAACGTACACATTTGGAGATACCAGTTGGGGAACCCTGGTATACAGTATAAAGTAAAGAACATAAACCTTTATTTTCTCAGTAAAAACACTATTTTGCAAGAATAAGTGTATTGATACTCGTGCTACTTAAACTGGATGAGTGAATGCAGTACTCTGAACGCTGCCAAACTAATCGACCCCTTGGTCGTGAGAGCAAAATAACCTGTGTGTGAATATGGTCAATGCTACTGACCTGGGATCTTGAGGTTTAGGCCACAGGCACTTCCTACAGAGGCAATGGAAGCCGCCTGTCTCTTCCTGGTGATGCTCTCTTTCATTCTTCCTTCTCCTGTCACCTTCACCGCGAAAGGACTTCCTGTGAGCGGAAACCGTATCAACCAATCAGAACGGCTCAGTCGCATTCCACTAGGGCTGTCACGATTATGACATTTTACATGACGATTATTTGTCACTCAAATAATTGCGATTAACGATTTAATTGTGTTTTTGTCATTGACAATTACATTTCTGCTTTTAAGTTACAAATGGTAGATATGACACATAATTACTGACATATTTGACAACTTTATACTTAAAAAAGAACATCGATAGTGGAAATAGCCGATCTACAAGCTCACAACGCGTCGCGATGCGACGCGTTGTGAGCTTGTAGATCTGCTATTTCCACTATTTTTGACCTTTTATTTAAATATATGAACATTTCTCAACATGGAAACAATTCTGACGATTATGAAAAATAATCACGATTATGTCCAAAAATCACGATTAGACGATTATGTAATAATTGTGACAGCCCTACATTCCACACAGCTGTTCTTATAAGCAAATACATATGATTCATTTGACCAATGATGCTATAGCGTTTATTTCAATTATCTAAACTGTTCATTTGAAGTCTTACCTGGGATGTGCTTTTCAGCAAACTTGATGTTGACAGTGTAGTTGCCAGGCTCTGTAGGGCAGTAGGTGACCCTACACGTACCATCCTCCATATCTTCACAGTTGATATCCACTTTGCTCGGGCCCTCGACTGACAGCGCTAAGCCTCCGTAGCCTTCAGGAGTGAGAGGGATAATTGAGAGACTGTGAGAAGTGAATTGCTAGCTCTGCATTAAGACAAGAAGGAACCTCCCTTGACCCCACTGTGTTATCACAGCAGCTGGTAAAGATGATATAGACAGAGCTGAAGCAAGAGGATTTACTGTAGCAGGGTAAAAACAACTAGGGGTGTAACGATACATTTTAATAGCGATTCGATACATATCACGATACATGGCTGACGATACGATACATGGACGATATTGGTTCATTCATGGCGATACGATACGATTTAATGATTTAAAATCGATATAGTAACTATTTAGCAAAGAAATTAAATCTGTGTGAAAGGTGTGGATAGTGCAGGTTTTTAAGGGAAACATGTATTATTATGGATATAAATAAGTAAACACAGTGATTATCTGCAAAATACATGGACATTGTATATTGACAAACTTGTACCTTGACATGAACCCAGAGATTACACACGTTTATCGATAGACCAGTGTAGCTATATGGAAAGGAAAAGTAATTAAACCCCTCCTTTTAATTGTTTCTTCTTAAAAATACTAAATACAATGCACAAGTAGGTAGTATCGATACAGTCGATTCTTTGCACTGCCGATTCGATCCAATACAAAATAAAACGATACGATTCGATTTTTGCTGCTTTCATTTCGATATACTTCGATTTTTTAAGTTAAAAACGATATTTCGATACAGTTACTATATTGTTACACCCCTAAAAAAAAACACAGCACTGCCTTCAAAATGTTCTAAAACTCAAGAAAAATAGTGAATGCAATGAAAAGTGCAATGTGAAGAGCATTGTTAAAGAACACAGAGGGGCCTTTTCCACCAAAAGAACCTTGGTTCCAGAACCAGTGCCGGTTCAACTTTCTTGGAACCTTGGTTCGTTCTTGCGAACCAGCTTGCGTTTCCACCAGATTGAACCATGACTGAACCAGAGGAACCAAGGACTTTGTGGTTCCCGCTCGGAACCAACTATTTCGGTTCGGAAACCAACTCCGGTTCTCGGTGGAAAAGCACACCTCTGGTTCATCCCATAGGCGGGAGAAAGAACCAGAACCGGTTCTTTGCCGGTGGAAAAGGCCCCTGTACAGAGATGCTTGCCAGACACAAAGATATGACCAAACTAGTTAAAACAAATAAAGCTGCATACCTGCGTTCCTTGTGTCCACAAAGAACTCGGCCATCTCAAAGGTGTGTGCCTCCACCAGGCCCTTCCCGAAGGCCTTGACCCTGCTGGCTTCTCCGATCTCCGACTGGCCCACCATGATCTTGAAGGGGCTGTTGGCCACGTGCACGCCGCTCTTCCTCACGCTCACCTCGTGCTCGCCCACTTCCTTGGGAGTAAAGGAGATACCTGTAGGGAAGGATCGGCACAATGACTTTAGACCCGTTGCACTATTTTGAGTATTTGCTAAGGATCTGCACTATTGGTTATGTAGCCCAGTAGTTCTCAACCTGTGGGTCGGGACCCAAAGGGGGGGTCCCCAAATAATTTTGGGGGGTCCCCAGATGATTAAGTTAATGTGCAACATTGTTTTCTCACTCAACAGTAAACAAACTATCATAAAGTTGTGTATAGCACATCTCTAAAGTGAAAATGTAAGGACTTCTCTCTAGTCTAAAAAGACAAATTAAACATGGGACAAATTTTCAAATATTTAGAAGCAGAAATTGTGAAAATAGCAGATCTACATGCTCACAACGCCTCGCGTTGCGAGGCGTTGTGAGCATGTAGATCTGCTATTTTCACAATAGAACTGTGATATACAAAATGTAATGCTTCAACTCTTAGTTGGTGGGAGGGGTCCCCAGTTAAAATAGGACTCTTTTGGGGGTCGCGGCCTGAAGAGCTTGAGAACCACTGATGTAGCCTATTATGCACGCTTTCCTTTGCACAGAAATCTGTACTTCTTTCGTTTATCATCGCTCTTGATGATTGGTTGGCGACATTTTATTTCACAAGATTTCTTGATACTTAGGGGAGGCCATGAGGTGGTTGTCGTCTTCTCCCCTTGCTGACGTCGGCCTATAGGCAGGGTTTGAACCACTCAACCTTCCGCATGAAGGGCATATGCACTAACCACAACACCAACGTCGCAAAAAGTGGTAGAAAAAGCTTTACAGTTCAGTCAACCGTGTTTTCTTCCCACAAGCTGTGACAATGTGGCACACTGGTGGGTGTGGCCACATAAAAACCTAATTTGAACTCTTTCTGTACACTCTTTTGGAAGAAAAATCCACCTCCTAGTATAATCATAATACCTGATAATCATTTTACTGTGCTGGGCTATAGGGCCAGACCAGTGTACGACATGCTCACCGATGTGTCTGTTGGGAAGCCTCTTGAGAAGGCAGGGCTCTTCGTTGCCTGACGGGGCTCTGATGCTGGCCGTCAGAGAGCTCAGGTCGGTCTCCGCAATCTTCAAGGAGACGTCAGCCGACGTGCCCACGTTCAGCTGCGATGTCCTGGTGATGGAGTCATCGCCTGACCACACAAAGAGTGACACTTAAGCCCCTTTTCCACTTGCCCAACACCACACCACTCCACACCACACTGCCCACTTGTGCCAGGTTTTCCACTACAAGGACCTGGGTAGAGTGGTGTGAAAGTGGTACTAAACGTGGTACTAAAAAGTATCCAATCTAGAGTAGGTCTGAAATAGGCCAAACAGGCCCAAACACTTATAATGACTGATCACTCACTGACTTTTCATTTAGACCAGCAGGATATAGTTGTAATACATGATAATAGATTCTATTGTCTTATAACCACTATTATAATCCATTATAGTGTATCATAGTTCAGGATAGTTGTAATACAAATTTATATTGTATTATAATCACAGTTAAAAGGGTCAATTTGTTTCTTACCGATAGGGGTACTTTTGTATAATGGAAAATGTAGATATTTTTATGTGGTGCGGTGTGGTGTGGTGTAGTGTGGTGTGGTATGTTGCTAAAGCTGCAGTTGAAAAGGGGCTTTATTATACCCCAGGCTAGTATCCATGCAAGTGCCTTGTATCCCTTTCTAATGTAAGCATTTCATTGTCATTTAAGACATTGAGGATATATTTTGCTGTGTGGTGAAATTGAGCCCCTAACCCTTATTTCTGTTGTTCGCTCTTTAGTTTGCATGACATTTTGGCCCCTTGTACAGATTTCACAAATGTCATATGAATTGTGTATTTATGAGGATTTGATTATCAGCCATTACAGTATATGACATATTTACATATATTTACATCACTATTCATAACCCTAACTACAGCATATAAAGTGTAGAGCAGGGTTCCCCAATATTGTCTGGCTCCCACCAACCCCAGTAATAATGGTGGTATAAGAGCAGCACAGCAACAACACTCGTATATCGTCGTTGTCGGGTGGGAATCTCGTATCTCCAAATTTTACGTTCTTTTGCAAATCATACAAGGCTGTCGCACAAAAGTAGTGAAAACAGCCGATCTACAAGCACACAACGCCTCGCACCGCGAGGCGTTGTGTGCTTGTAGATCGGCTGTTTTCACTAGTTTAAATCATTTTTAAAATGATAAATTCAAAACGAACGGTTTCGGCTTGGTTTCGACCCTTGGTTTTGGCTTGGTTTCGACCCTATAGACATAATTCGGCCCTTGGGGAAAACTAATTGGGGAACCCTGGTGTAGAGCATAGTGTAGTGTAGCATAGGGAGAATGTCTGGTGGAGTTTCCTTACCAGTGATTTTGGCAGTGAAAGGGCTGCCAGGAATGTGCTTGTTGTCAAACTTGACAATAATGCTGTAGTCTCCGGGGGCCGTGGGCAGGTAGGACACGGTGCACGTTCCATCTTTATTGTCCTTACATGTGATCTCTGCCTTGGAGGGACCCTCCACCGCTAGGGACAAACCGCCTGGAAGGGACCACAGTTTAATGAACACATCCTATGTAAACAACATGTTCACAGCAATATGAATACCGATTATGAATGCATTGTGTGTTCAAATGTAATATGTATGTAAATGAAGACACTGTACCTTCGCCAGCGTTCTTGGTAACGACAGTGAAGGAAGCAGCCCTGTTGACCATGCCGTAGCTCAGACCTGAACCATAAGCTGTCACTACGCCACTGTTCATGGCATCGACGTAGAACTGGAGGGGACTTCCTGTAACCAAAATTGGAGTGACATGGATATTTTTTTAAAACATGTTTTTTAAAGCTTCTCTGCATTTTTGAGCGGTGCAAATCGCTCCTATAAGTGGCTGTGCGTGTGTCAGTAGCCTTTTTCCTCAGCGTTTTGCCATAGTAAAATGTGTGTGCGTACAGTAGCATCATGTTTGTCTAGTGATGTCGTATGTCTGTAGCCTTTTTCCTCAGCGTTTTGCCATAGCAAAATGTGTGTGTGTCCGTGAGATGTGCGTGTGTCCGTAGCCTTTTTCCTCTGCGTTTTGTCATAGTAAAATGTGTGTGCGTAGCATCATGTTTGTCTAGTGATGTCATATGTCGTATGTCTGTAGCCTTTTTCCTCAGCGTTTTGCCATAGCAAAACGTATGTGTGCCTGTACATCCTAGACTTAAATCCTAGTCTGAAGATGTTATGCAAGCACGACCACCGCTCACTTCACATTGGGTGTGATGTTTTGATTATCAAAGCTTAGATTAGCAGCGTGTATATCCGTTTCTTTTTTTTCAGATCATGTGGATTTGGTTTGGTTTGGTGTGTGGCCTGACCTGGAATGTGGTTGCCTTCGTACTTGATGTCCATCTCGTGCAGGCCTCTCTCGGTGGGCTGGAACTTGACTGTGATGGTCCCGTCCTTGTTGTCAGTGATGTGGGGACGCATCGTCTTTCCTGAAGGCATACGCACCTCACCTGCACACGTTACAACAGCACAACCAAAAGGTCACGTATGTGTGCATACACGTGCATGTGTGGGTGTCATACTGTTATGTGAGCGGGTGAGTGTGTTGGTGAGTGTGTTGGTGTGTGCTTGTGTGTGTGTGTGTGTGTGTGTGTGTGTGTGTGTGTGTGTGTGTGTGTGTGTGTGTGTGTGTGTGTGTGTGTGTGTGTGTGTGTGTGTGTGTGTGTGTGTGTGTGTGTGTGCAGCACACCTGTGATCTCTCCCTGCTGTGGAGTGAATGGAACCACCAGGCTCAGAGGACGGAACTGAGGGTCAACGCTGTCGCGAGGAACAACCGGCTCATTGGACGCCTGTGGAACCAACAGCCAATCGTATCACTCACAACTAAAACAATTAAACCACACAACACATATCCTCGCTATCCTCAAAGTATTTGAATAGTCGAATATTCGACAGGACTGGCCAAACTGTCAAATATTAATTAAGCAAGAGGCGAAAATGGCCGATCTACATGCTCACAACGCCTCGCAATTTATCTGCGGAACCGAGTCACATTAAATGTAATACCTACAATTCCAAGTGCTTGTCAAGGTGGGGGTCCCCAGTTCAAATATGTTTATTTTGGGGGTCATAGCCTAAAAAAGGTTTGAGAACCCCTGGTATAGAGCATTAACACATTCATCCACCAGGGCCATTGACAACTCATTCTTATGACTTCCTATCTAGCCAAGCTTGATAAACTATATATATTTTTAAAGAGAAAAAAAATAAAAAAAAATAAGCGAATATTCGACTTCGGTGAACAACGTCGAATAGTGACTTTGGTATTCGAATATTCGAACATATTTGGTGAATGCCCTAATCCTCGCCACATCACAACTCTCTACCAGAAAGAACTGAGGCCGTCTCCTCTCCTCTCTGACTTACCACCACGTGGAAGGGACTCTTGGGGATGTTCTGGCCTCCGAAGCGTATGGTGATGACGTACTTGCCGGGCTCGGGCGCTGTGTAGTAGATGTCATAGGTCCCGTCGTGGTTCTCCACCACGTCCATGTCCATCTCCATCCCCTCGGGGGTCTGCACCTTGCAGGTCACCTTGCCCTTTCCGGCGGCCTTGGCGTCCACCGTGATGACCGTGTCCTCGGACGTCTGGAGCTTCTGGAGGCTCGCTGTTGAGGGGAGAGGGGGAGGGGGAAGAGAACTGGTGAGATGGGAGCATAGACTGTATAAAAGATATGGACAAAGCGAAGCCATTGGTTTCTATGCAGCGCAAATGACACAATATGGGTCCTTGGCATGGGTGTTGCCATCATAGATTGTAAAGGCACCAGAGGATGCTATTGGCTGCCAACGGTCACCTGCAACCGCAGAGATACATGGGAGAATGTGGTCGGAACCTCCCGAAATACAGCACACAAAGAAGAACACAGCCGGCTGGTATTAATTTAGTTGGCCACGCCCCCCGCAACTTTATCATCAATTTTAACATAAATGGGACCTTATTTTCACAAAACACATATAATCGTGATTGAAAGGCAATTTTTAACTAGCGATAGGAACCATTAAGTATTTATGAAAATGTTAATTAAGGTTAGAAAACGAAAGGGGAAAATTAATGGGGTCCAATGGAGAACAATTCTTTTTGCGATCGGCCGGGGGGGGGGGGAAACAGCGCAACTAGCGGCCAATCATAGGAAGTTTTAGTTCCGTATTGGAGTCATTTTAAATCGGCGGAACTATGCCTCTGGATGGGAGTTTGAGAAATGGGTGAGGGTGGAGAAAAGGAATAAAGCATGGAGTACTCACACACTGCGTGTCCTCCGATAGACACTGGAAAGAAAGACAGCGTGGAGATTAGAGATTATATAATTATAGATTATAGATTTACAAGCCGTACTACTTAAAGTATGCATAATTATATAACATAGTCGTTGTCATTACTCGGATTATTTACACTGTATATGAAGCAGACAGGGGTCTTCAACAGGGGGTCTGGGACCCCTAGTGGGTCCTCAGAGTTACTACAGGGGGGGGGGGGGGGGGGGGCGCCAAATCTTTGTGTGATAGAAACTTTTTTTCGTCTTTTTTATATTAACCACTCGAACCCTAGTGTCCTTATTCTGCGAACTTTAGCCAAAAAATAGCAGATCTACAAACTTGTAGATCGGCTATTTTTAGCAAAGAGCTTTGGTGTAGAAGGGGAAAAGAGCAGACTAAGTACAGAAAGAAAGGTCAAGTTTATTAAGTATTGACGGTTCAAGTGGTTAAATATCTGAAAACACAAATTTACATGAATGCAAAGTACACTGATGATCGATCGTGCTGTCAAACAATGAAACTATATGGAATCTATGAAAAGGTTGTGGTGGTCCCTGCTTCATCTCTCTCTCAACTAAGGGGTCCTTGGCCTGAAAACGTTGAAGGCCCCTGCTGTAGACTATTCTTCAGATAAAACTAGATACTAGACATCCATTTTTATATGCTGCATTCACCACCATCCATAAATGTCCTCCTTACCTGTAAGAAGGCACTTGCTGGCATCTCCAGTGGGCAAGGACTGGATGCGATACGGGGAATAAGGGATCTCGTCTCCTCCGTACTTGATGGTGATGGTGTAGGGACCCGTGGAGTCTGGCACATAGGACACTGTGTACGTCCCGTCCCTGTTGTCCTGGATGGTGGCCTTCTTGGGCTTGCCCTCTGGGTCCTGTGTGAGAGAGGAGAATATCGTGTGACGGACAGAACGACAAAATACAGTAGCACAACTGAAAAAATGCCCAAAAGCTATAGCAGGGTTCCCCAATAGGCGGCCCGCGGGGCATTTGCGGCCCGCGGGAGGCTTCATTCTGGCCCCCACCAACCACAGTAATAATGGTGGTATAGGAGCAGCAACAACACTGGTATATCGTCGTTGTCGGGTGGACACCTTGTATGTCCAAAACCGTTTGTTCTGTATCTATCGTCTAAAAAATGTACTAAACTAGTGAAAACAGCCGATCTACAAGCACACAACGCCTCGCATCGCGAGGCGTTGTGTTCTTGTAGATCTGCTGTTTTCACTAGTTTTGTCACTTGTGTGCGATGGTCTTGTGTGATGAAGCAGGGCTTTGCTTTACCAAAAAACGTACACATTTGAAACTTGGGAGATACAAGGTTTCTGCCCGACAGTGACGATATCTGAACTGTCGCTGAAGTAGAGGGAGCGCCGCCGTCGCCCCCTGGCAATGTTGTGGCCCTCGGCTTGGTACCCCAGAAATAATTCAGCCCTTGGGGAAAACTAATTGGGGAACCCTGTGAGCTATAGGTTCGAAAAAGAGGTTGAACCGACCAGAATCTGCACAGTGAGCAGGCCCTCGCCGGCGTCACGGGCGTCGATGGTGAACTCAACGGGCAGGCTGGCGGACACGCCTTTGGTGTCCAGGCCAGGGCCGCTGGCGCGCACCTTGCTGGCGTCGTGCCCCGGCTGGGACATAACCTTGAATGGACTGTGAACGCAGAGGGCAAAGGGAAATGAATCAAAACAACGCAACAGCACTGAACCACAAGTCCCACCGGGATCAGAAACAGAACAGAACGATGACTCTAAACTACATCTTAGGGAAAAGACCCGGAAAGTCTGGCTTGCGGGTCTGACAGCAGCCAAAAAGATTATCGTTCAGAGATGGAATCCTCCTCATGACATTTCAGAGACGCATTGGCTGAGGAGCTTTCTGGATATTTCATATCTGGAGCTTTCTTCGGCAAGGATTAATCAAGCACAACAAGGAACACTGACATTGTGGACGGACCTAATATCTGAACTGAAAAACCTGCCGAGTAGATGATTCTATGGATCGAATGTGTGGATTGTGTGTGGACAATGGAGGGGTGGGTTGGGAGGGGGATTGAAGTTCCATTTTGTAGTTTGTGTTGTTGTTGTTTTTTGTATAGTGTGGAAAACAATAAAAAATGTAATGATAAAAAAAAAGAAACAGAACAGAAAACTGACAAGTGGTTTTAAAAATAAATTATTTAGTTATTGACTGTATTTGTGGGATGCATACCTGTGTGGGACCTGCTGATCGGCGTATTTGACATCCACAGTGTACGGACCATCCTGAGCAGGGGTGTAGTGGACCGTGTGGGTCCCATCACCGTTGTTCTTAACACCAATCGGCTCTACAGTTCCTGGAGATAATACAGTATGGCAGGGTTCCCCGATTAGTTTTCCCCAAGGGCCGAATCATGTCTAGGGTACCAAGCCGAGGGCCACAACATTGCAGGGGGAGACGGTGGTGTTCCCGCTACTCCAGTGACAGTTCAGATATCGTCGTTGTCGGGTGAAAATCTTGTATGTCCAAAACCGTTCGTTTTGCATTTATCATTTTAAAAACAATCAATTTAAACTAGTGAAAACAGCCGATCTACAAGCACACAACGCCTCGCGGTGCGAGGCGTTGTGTGCTTGTAGATCTGCTGTTTTCACTACTTTCGTGCGACGGCCTCGTATGATGAAGCAGGGCTTTACTTTGTGAAAGAACGTACACATTTTGAGATACGAGGTTTCCACCCAACAATGACGATATACTAGTGTTGTTGCTGCTCTTATACCACCATTATTACTGGGGTTGGTGGGGGATATCTGGGAGGGTGGATGTACAGCAGAGAAGACAGGATGATGTGCATTCAAACTGATCTCCTTACCTGTGGGGCCATAGAGCTTGACATCCAGAGGGGCTTGTCCAGCCTGTTTGCAGTCCACAGCAAAGGTCTGGGGGACGTGTGCCCTCACTCCGGCACCCAGGCCTGGGCCGGAGCACTTCACCTTGCTGGGGTCCACAGGGTCCCTCACTGGCACGCGGAATGGGCTGCCAGGGATTGGGTGACCTCCGTAGTTGATGTTGATGTCGTAGGGTCCGGGAGTGAAGGGAACATACTCCACGCTGCAGCTTCCGTCCATGTTGTCCTTGCAGGACATCTTGGACTCTGAGGCTCCCTCAATGGTCAGACCCAACCCCCCTGTACCAGCACCCCTAGAGGAGAAAAACCCAGTTTAGCTTTGATATGTACTTTTCCTATTTCCTATTTTTTTGTACCTGTGCCACTGCCTCCTGTGAGGTGGCACACGAGGAAGGAACTGGTGGGATGCAATTCTAGGTCAACAATATTTGTGGTTCCACTTAGCCAGGCATAATAAATGATCATTCTTAGTACATTCATAAGACATGAGACTCATGTGCAAAGCACTGTCTTTGAGAGGTGTTTTTTCAATAGACACTGCTGGGAATATTATTTTAATGAGCATCCTCATTAGGGATGGGTATCGTCTGCGATACTTTTAATGGTATCGACCGCATGACGTCGATACTATCAGGTATCGGTTCACGTAAAAACGAACGATATCTCGTTTCGATACTCTGGAACGCACCCCTGGCCGGTCGCATCTGTAACAGTTTGGCTACTGAGAGTTTAATGACTGCTTTAGTAGGCTACACTCGTTACTGTGGAAAATAGCCGACAATAGCCTATAATGTTTATTATTATGATGATTATCCAACGTCTATACTCTCCGCTACCGCAGCAGCCAGCGAGTCACCACTCTTTCCGTGTTGAAGTTAAACTTAAATAAAAAGTAGCGAAATGGTATCGAAAAGGGTATCGTATCGATTCCCAGGTATCGAAAAAGGTATCGTATTGATTCAAAGGTGAACGATACCCATCCCTAATCCTCATATAGTGTGATCCATTGTTACCTGGTCTCCACAGTGAAGCAGTTGGGCTGGTTGGTGAGTCCTCCCTCCAGGCCCGGCCCATAGGCCCGCACCCGCGTGGGGTCACAGCCCTCCACCACTGACACCCTGAAGGGGCTCTTTGGCACAGGCGCGTCATCGAAGAGCACCTCGATCAGATGCATACCTGCACACAAACACCCACACACAAAATGATCGTATGGTCGTACTCCTTAGCTCAGGGTTCCCCAATTAGTTTTCCCCAAGGGCCGAAATTACTCTAGGGTACCAAGCCAAGGGCCACAACATTGCAGGGGGCGACGGTGGCGTTCCCGCTACTCCAGCAACAGTTCAGATATCGTCGTTGTCGGGTGAAAATCTTCTATGTCCAAAACCGTTTGTTTTGCATTTATCATTTTAAAAATGATTTAAACTAGTGAAAACAGCCAATCTACAAGCACACAACGCCTCGCGGTGCGAGGCGTTGTGTGCTTGTAGATCTGCTGTTTTCACTACTTTTGTGCGACTGCCATGTATGATGAAGCAGGGCTTTACTTTGCGAAAGAACATACAAATTTGGAGATACGAGGTTTCCACCCGACAACGACGATATACTAGTGTTGTTGCTGCTCTTATACCACCATTATTACTGGGGTTGGTGGGGGCCTGACAGTAGCCCCCCGCGGGCCGCAAATGGCCCGTGGGCCGCCTATTGGGGAACCCTGCCTTAGCTGGTGCACTCTCAAAAATCCAGCACATTTTTACTATATCTGTGCTTGGTTTCAATTATGTCCATGACTCCCCTTTTGGGGGAAGAAGGAACATCTGTTTCTTCATAAAAGATGCTGTCTCCTAGACTCCTGCTCTGAGGCATGGTGTGAGTACAAGATGCTACATTATGTTTTTCAACGTGATTACCCCATTCTGGCACGGTTTTCTGACAGCAGTTCTTAACTAGGAAGACAGGCAGGCAGCTTATTCCCAGCCACGCTGACGTTAAGATCAGAACATGTCGGCTGGTAGAGTAGAGCAGCGCCCTGTGATCTTTTCACTTAGGTGTCTATTAATAAACGTTCACATCTCCCCGACATCCACTATCCCCCCCTTCCCCGTCATATTGCTGTTTGCTGGCAGCCCCATGCAGGGGCGTCAATTGGGTATGGCAGGGGTATGCAGCTGCCATACCCTGGGTCCCGGGGGGAGAATACAAGTTACTTTAAAATATAAATCCACGAATGTCTCCTTGTCTATCTGTGCTGGTTATTATGTTGTTAAATTACAGTAAAATAACTACAAATGCTACATTTTACAATATGGTCACTTTAACAAGGTATTACAATTATATTCTCCACACTTGTATTCTCCCCATCTTGACAAAATGGTGTATTCCAAGGTTCCGCAGGTCAGCTGCACAGGTGCAATGCATTATTGTTAATTGTGGCGCGTTTACTAACATGCCAAGTTTAGCTGCACTTGAACAACCGTTCCAGGCTGCCATATTACAGCCCAAGAAACCGTAGAAACTAGGGGAAAAAATAAATAAAATGTACTTCTTAAAATAAATGTATCATGCCTGTTGCTAAGGTATGGCAACATGACTGGTGTCAGACACCAGTCATGTTGCCATACCTTAGCAACAGGCATGATACAGTCATGCCTGTGTCAGACACCAGTCATGTTGCCATACCTTAGCTTTTTCTGAACTGACGCCACTGGCAGCATGCATACCTGCCTGGCTAAGAGCCTCTGTTCCAGAACACATTCTATTTATAAAATACAGCCTCTGTGAGTTTCCCTCTCTCTCTCTCTCTCTCTCGCTCTCTCTCTCTCTCTCTCTCTCTCTCTCTCTCTCTCTCTCTCTCTCTCTCTCTCTCTCTCTCTCTCCATGCTCTTTGCCCTTCACATCATTGTTCAAATGCATCATTCTGTATTTATACCCTCCTTCCTCCTATCTCTGTCTTGAGTCACAAATAGCGCCTGACACAACAGATACAAACTTGTCCATCTGTGATGTGTCAGTCGATCTAAAAACCTGTCTTTGTCTAGCAAGGTTCACGAATGTATCATTTTTTTAGACAGATCTCCTACTTTATTGATCCATCACATCACAAAATAATATACTAGGCCTGACTCCCTGGATTCTGCTACAATTTCTGATGCACAAATCCTTTCTTTTTTAAGATTATGAATTAAGATCACTGCTGCAGCGCCCACGCCAGTTGCTTGTGGTTCGCAGCTTTCCAGAGGAATCTAATCGACTTCACACACCACAATCCTCTCTCTTGGGACCTCAGCAATACGCCCACCGAGTATGAAATTGATCACATGAACGTTTCTCAAGATGCAAATATAAATAAATGCATACAAACACATACACATAGAGATTCCTTAAATGTATAGGCACTGAATGGGCTCTGCCTCGGCCCCTTACCTGAGCTAGGTTTTACTTTACATTAATATCAGCCCTAACCCCACATCCTTTTGCCTCTCAACTGAGCACAGACATGTTGTGCTATACAGTACAGTGTATGTGTTATGGTGATGTAAAGCAGTGGTTCTCAACCTTTTCAGGCCGTGACCCCCAAAATAACCATATTTTACTTAACTGGGGACCCCCCCATCCTGACGAGCACTAAGAGTTGGCATTACATTTTGTATAACACGGTTCTATTGTGAAAATAGCAGATCTACATGTAGATCGGCTATTTTCACGATTTCTACCTCAAATATTTGACAATATGGCCAGTGTAAATTGTATTTCATTTTACAGGTATCAATGGTCTTAAAAGTCCTTAAATTGTCAATCTAGAAATGTGCAGATACCCAGTCTATACACTTAAACTTTGTGTTGGTTTGTTTGCTGTTGAGTGAGAAACCAACGTTGCACATTAAGTTAATCATCTGGGGACCCCCCCCCCCCCCCCCAAAAAAAATAATAATAATTTGGGAACCCCCCTGGGGATCCCGACCCACAGGTTGAGAACCACTGATGTAAAGCATGTCAAAGTGCTGTACAAACTAAAGGAATTCAATCAAGTGTTCATACCATCTTCGAAGGCAGTGTACTCCACTCTGTAGGTGCCATCTCCCTTGTCGGTGACGTAGGTGTCCGTGTTGGCACCCGAGGGGTTCATGATGTGGACCTTGACGTGATTGCCGCCAGTCTTGTTGACAGCACGGGCATCCACGATGAAATGGGTCGTAACCTCTCTGAGGACCCCTGCAAATCAAATGAACATCAAGTAAACTATTGGAAAGCGTTATATATAACTGATTTGTGAGATGATTGTGAAGAATACATTACAATACAATACACTGCATTATAAGTAGTACTCGATGTAAATGGGCATGGCCATTCCTCTGTGTCTTAGCACAGTAATTTATCGTCGTCGGGTGGAAACCTCATATCTCTCAAATTTGTATGTTCTTTCGCAAAGTAAAGCCCTGCTTCATAATACAAGGCCGTCGCACAAAAGTAGTGAAAACAGCACACAACGCCTCGCACCGCGAGGCGTTGTGTGCTTGTAGATCAGTTTAAGTCATTTTTTAAATGATAAATGCAAAACGGTTTTGGACATATACGTTTTCCACCCGACAACGGCGAAATGATAAATGCAAAACGAACGTTTTGGACATACATGGTTATGTTATGGGTTGTGCCACTCTCTCTTACCTCTGGCTTCCACTCCCGGGCCGTAGACCAGCACACCTCTGGTGTCCACGGCTGGCTCCACCTGGATGACCTTGGGGCACTGGGGGATGACGTGGCCTCCATACTTGATGGTGATGGTGTGCGTTCCATGGAACCCTGGGATGTAGGTGACCGAGAAGGTCCCCTCTGCCGTCTTCTGGATGTGCACCTCCGCCTTGGCCCCGGTCTCGGACACGATCTCGATGGTGAGCTCCGCGTCGCCGGCGCTGGTGCAGTCCACGGTGAAGGTGGCCGGCTCGCCGGCCTTGGCTCTCTCCAGGCCGGGCCCGCTGGCCGTCACCTTGCTGGGGTCGAGGGCTGGACGTACCGTCGCTTTGAAGGGAGAGCCGGGGATGTGCTGTTCGGCGAACAGGATGTTAATGGCGTACTCGCCAGGCTCCGTGGGCAGATACGCCACGGCGCACGTGCCGTCGCCGTTGTCCTGGCACTCCATCTTGGCCTCACAAGGCCCCTCCACCGTCAAGCCCAGACCACCCGCACCTGCTCCCTTTGTGTCAATAGCGAACGGAGCCGGTTTACCCACAATGCCACCCTTCAGGCCTGGGCCGTACGCTCGCACCTGTAAATAACAATAACGACAATACATCAGGAAATCTCAAAAGTCTGAGAAGTACTCAAAGTCTGCAGATGGTAAAAAAAATACAAATAAAATAATCATATATCATCATCATCATCATCACATTTATTGATGTCCCTTTTATGCCCATATATGAAGATCGCTGATGTCATCACGAGTCACACTTGCAAATTAATTACACCCTTGCCTGTTTTATACCCATATATGAAAATCCCTGTCCCGATGTCATCAATATTAAGTGCTATCTGGGAATGCCCATATTTGGTAATGCCCATATATGGGCATGTTCTGACATCACATTGTTGCCTATCATGCAGGGGTCTGGTGCAACTGATATACATCACTGGCCAGATGGCCAAGAATTGGCGAGGTCGCATTTCGCCCCGAGGCGTCTTACTAGTATTACATCACAAGTATATCGTCGTTGTCGGGTGGAAACCTTGTATGTCCAAGACCGTTCATTTTGTATTTATCATTTTAAAAATTAACTAAACTAGTGAAAACAGCCGATCTACAAGCACACAACGCCTCGCACCGCGAGGCGTTGTGTGCTTGCAGATCTGCTGTTTTCACTACTTTTGTGCGACGGCCTTGTATGATGAAGAGGGGCTTTACTTTACGAACAAACATACCAATTTGAAACTTGAAGATACGAGGTTTCTGCCCGACAGTGACGATATTGAAGAGGCCATCAAGAGCCAAATTTGAATATAATTCAATCCATTAATGATACAGTGAGCCACCTTGAAGAGAGATTACCTTCGAGGGCTCGGGAGGCATCACTCCCTCCACGCTGAAGGGGCTTCCCATCACGGGGTTTCCATCATAGCTGACATCCACCTTGTATTGGCCCTCTTCAGGGGGGATGTACTTCACACAGTGAACACATTTGTCTTTGTCTGATTCCAGCTTGCACGGGATGGGACGACCAGAGGGCGAAGTCATCTTCACTCCTACGTTGCCCTGCCCACCAGCACCCAGGGTGGTGACTGTGAACTCCTGATCTTTCCCAACCTCCACTTCTGCAGGGAAAAAGGAAAGGTTATATTATAGAAACATACTGTATATGATGGTGTCCCCCCCCCCCCCCCCCCCAGCAAGGTTCCATATCTCAGTGGTTCTCAACCTGTGGGTCAAATTATTTTGGGGGGGGGGGGGGGCGAAGAATTCGCGATTCGCCTTTTTCCATACACACCAAAAAGCGACGCAAATATGCGTCTAATATTCACTTAATTCGCCTAAATACGAGGGGGTGATATCTGCCTGTAGCCACAGGAGGAGAAAGGAGAAGAAAGGAGAGAGAGGAGAGAGGAGAATGGACGGGGAAACAAATAAAACAATGGAAACTACATCCTCAAGTGATGATGACCTGGCCGTGGTTGTTAGCCTATTAAATAATAAAAAGAAAAAGAAGAATAGAAGTCTTCACCGGCGCACACAACCCATCACATCACAGAAGAGACAACACACTTTCACCTTTCCCCCTCCGCTCCGTTCCCCCTCAGACAGGCAGCTCGCAGCAGCGGTGGTGTAAAGTAACAAGAAGTACATTTACTTGAGTAGCCTGTACTTGTGTAGGTATTTGTACTTGAGTCCAATTCCCAGTACTTTCCTTCTACTCCACTACATTTCGGATCCAATTGTATTTAATACCCAGCGATTTATTTTAAAACATTAGTCTTTTTGCAGATATAGGCTAAATTAACAATAAAACATACATAAACCATGCTTTTACAGTTTTACCAGTAGAAATTCAAGTACTTTTCCAAGCAGCCACACCGACGAGAGACACGGAAAAGCAATGCAAAGGGAAGGTCCCTCGACCATGCTCTCTCTCTCTCTTTAAGTAGGATAGAGTGAGCTTGATTTAATACAGAGAGAGAGAGGAGTTCACCAGCGAATGTTCGCTAAATTCGACACAAGGGCGAATAAAAAACAGACGCCTTTTCGCTTTTTTTAAATTCGCGTTTGGTGTGGATGCTTCCATTGACTTTATAAGGTTTTAAACAAAAGGCGAATTATACGCTAATTCGCTATTCGTCCCAGTTCAAATATGACTATGACTATTTTGGGGGTCGCGGCCTGAAAAGGTTGAGAACCACTGCCATATCTCATGAAGAGTGGAGTGCTGTGTGTGTGTGACTTACTGGTGTCTAATCCATCCACTTTAACTTTGCCCAGGTTCAGCGGAGGGGCCACGGTGATGTGAAAGGGACTCTTAGGGATTGGATCTCCTCCGTGGGTCACTGAGATGGTCATATTACCCTGTAAGAAAAGATAAGAAAGGATATGTATATTAAAAACACAATGCAATGTTATTAGGTTTTTGTTACCTGTGTCAAATGTTTGTATATATGTTATGTGTCGCATACATGGCTGCTGTGTCGCAAGACAAATTTCAGTGTGAACTGACAATAAAGTACTATATCACTATATCACTATCATTAAAACAAACATTAAAGGTGATACACCATGCATTTAAAAAGTATTTATGTCATATTGTTTATGTCCCAAAAACGTTTTTCAAAAGGTTTGAGGCTAAATTACCACTCCTGAATAGAGAGCCTCTCTCATTTTTGAATGGCTCTCAGAGCATTTTATTTTTATTTTTTCAAAAACGGCCGTCACTGACGTCGGCAGCAAATCTGGACAGCCTGTTTTGAGAACCTGTGGGATGCTTTTAACCTCCGCCTTCCCAAAACCAGAGAAAGACACAACGGTCAGAAATGGGACTTTGTGAGGATAGAAGGTGCTAGTGGGACCCCAAAAAAAGGTTTTAAAATAGGAAAAGTTAAATTTCATGGTGTATCACCTTTAAACGGTACATGTTTGTTGTACAATCACACTTGATTCCATATTGAGAGAGAGAGATTCACCCACCTGTTGCAGGGCGGTGTATTTAACTGTGTAGGAGTAGTCATGGTTGTCGATGATCTCAAAGTCGCGCACAGCCTCTCCTGCGCTGGCTGCTGTGAAGTGCACTTCTGGCTTGGCCTTGCCGGCTCCCTTGGTGAAGATGGTGAAATGTGTTGGGGTGCCCACCTCCACACCTGGAACAAACACACCAACACACGCTTCTTGTCAGGGCTACCCATCTCAACTTAACCCATTCAGAACGGGTTCACATTTTGTGTATCATTATTTTATGCTTTAACTATTGAAAAATAGCAGATCTACAAGCTCACAGCACGGCACCGAGTGCCGCGCTGCAAGCTTGTAGATCTGCTATTTTAGAAAAATCGTGAAAATTAGAATTTTGACCCGATTCTCTAAGTGTCTTTTGAATCATTCTAAGATTTTTTGGAAAAACCTGTTTCTATGTTAGCAATCTGGCCAGCCATCGTCAAAGAAAAGGTCCTTTTCACTTGACTGGAGCTTAGTTAGTCTGTTCTTGAGAGACCACTATGTCAGTGGTTCTCAAACCTTTTCATGTGAAGGACCCCCAAAATGATATGTATTTGGCCACGGACACCAATCTCAAAATATTTAGTTCCAGGGACCCCCCCAGAAGCAACATTTGAGTTACAAACGTTCGCTTTGAAAATACATATATTCAAAGATTTGCACATATTTTTACGACTTAAAAAAAAATAGCAGATCTACAAGCTTGCAGTGCGGCACTCGGTGCCGCGCTGTGAGCTTGTATATCTGCTATTTTTTAATAGTTAAAGCATCCACAAATTTTAGGCCTAAATTGGTTAATGCATAATGTTATGATGCACTGTAGGTGCCAAGTACTATGCCGGTTATTTAGTCAGCATGCCCAATTCATAAAACATCTTTTAAAATAAATATCTCTAATTCTGATTCTCACCTGTCTTGTTGAGTCCAGGGCCCTCGGCCCTCACCTTGCCCGCGTCGTGAGAGGGATCGACTTTGACTTTGAATGGACTGACGGGAATTTCCTGAATATGACATATTCATAAGAGTCATTCACCAGATTGAGGAGAGGGTATTTAGAAGGTCATATGATGACACAATCAATCCATCCTTCTACAATCAGGGTTCCCACACATTTTTACCAATTAATTTCCAAAACTTTTCCAAAACTTTTCCAGAATATTTAACCCAATTTCCAGGACTATATAACAATAATTCAGCTCAATAACAAGTCGTTTACTCCTATGCGCAATGCCCAAAGACAGGTAGTGTATGCCAGTGGTTCTCAACCTTTTCAGGCTGTGACCCCTGAAATAATCATATTTTAACTGGGGACCCGGCACCCTGACGAGCACTAAGAGTTGAGGAATTTTGTGAAAATTTCTATTGTGAAATTAGCCGTTCTACATGCTCACAACGCCTCGCAATTTTCACAATTTCTGCCTCTAAAATTTGGCCAATGTTTAATTTGTAATTTCAGAGGTATTAACAAAATCAATAACCAAAGACAATGCTTAGCATTTTTTTCCAGGACCTTCCAGGACCCTTGATCAATTCCAAAACCTTTCCAGTACTGGAAAAATATTTTTCTAATTTCAAAATATTTCCAGGAATTTCATGACCGTGGGAACCCTGTACAATAGAAATGGTTATCGTACCTGGTCAGCAAACAGCACCATGATGGTGTAGCGTCCCGCACCAGGAGGAGTGTATTTGACAGTGAAAGTGTCATTGTCATTCTTGATGATGTCAAAGTCGATGTCTGCCTCAGCGGGGCCAACCACCCCTGGTGCACACTTGATTCCAATGCTGATGTCCCCTAAAGACACACAGAAATGCTCCCAACGTTGATATCAACATTTTCAGTGTTAAAAGCCTTTTAAAGTGATCCCTGACTAATACGACAAATATGCCTTAATACATTATAATTGTCCTCTATAACTACAATGTAAAATTAAAAACACCTTCAATATTTTATTTCTTCAAGAAATAGCTAATCTTTCACTCAATAGGGGAAATGCATGTCGCAAGTTGATGATGTCATAAATGTCATGTGTGATCTATCCCTATGGAATTTATGGAATGCATGTGCAAAAAACACATTTGAAATATTGAGTTGATGCTCATATTAACCATATGAAGTATTAAGTTTGTTTTTATTTGCACATGCATGCCATAAATTCCATAGGGATAGATCACACATGACATTTATGACATCATCAACTTGCGACGGGCATTTCCCCTGTTGAGTGAAAGATTAGCTATTTCTAGAAGAAATAAAATAATTAAGGTATTTTAAATTTTACATTGTAGTTATAGAGGACAATTATAATGTATTAAGGCATATTTGTCGTATTAGTCAGGGATCACTTTAAACGTCCTACCCCTGTAGAGCGTGTCGCTTGGTTAGCCCCCCACCCCAAGCATCCATGAGATATGGAAAGGAAGTATATCTATCTATCTATCTATCTATCTATCTATCTATCTATCTATCTATCTATCTATCTATCTTCGTATTGTCAATTCAAATATGTGAAATATTTGATCTTTTTATTTACATGGGGTAGGCAATATAAGCTCTGGCTTCCGCCTATACCTTTTTGGACCTGTTTGGACCAGCTTTGAAGTGCTAAATAAGTACTGTATGTATTGTACTGGTTGTCTGAAATGGGACCAAAATAAACTAAACTAAACTAACTAAACTAAACTAAATTATTATTATTACTACTATTAGTACTATTAGGTGGTTTGTTTCTCACTCCCCTTTTGCTACTTGGACACAAGGGTACTCTCTCTTAACAAACGCGCACGGTCTCCTTACCTTGCCCGGCTTCACTGCAGTCCACTGTGAAATAGGTTGGTTCGTTGGCCTTCAGGCCGGTCTTCTCCACTCCTGGCCCGTACACCTTGACCTTGTCTGGATGGCAGCCTTCCCCAACCAGCACCTAATAATTAAACACAGTACTTGAGCATGAAGCATGAAGTTATAGCATTGTGTGTGTGTGTGTGTGTGTGTGTGTGTGTGTGTGTGTGTGTGTGTGTGTGTGTGTGTGTGTGTGTGTGTGCGTGTGCGTGTGCGTGTGCGTGTGTGTGTGCCTGTACAGTACATGTACTTGTGCGTGTTTCCTTGTAAAGTTAATCAATAGTAGTGTCCGACTTTGTTACAGTAATGCTATCCATCCTTGTGTGTGTGTGTGTGTGTGTGTGTGTGTGTGTGTGTGTGTGTGTGTGTGTGTGTGTGTGTGTGTGTGTGTGTGTGTGTGTGTGTGTGTGTGCATGTGCGTGTGTGTGTGTGTGTGTGTGTGCATGTGTCTTACCCTGAACGGGCTGTTGGGGACATTGACTTCTCCCCAGGTGATGATGATGGTGTGTTTGATGGGCTTGGTGGGGGTGTACACACACACGAACGTGCCTTCTCCCTTGTCAGTGATCTTGATGTCAATGGTGCAACCCTCTGCATCCTGAGTGAATACAAATGCATGTCAGGTCCAGCCCCATGCATTATAAAAGATGCGTAGTGGGAGAAGGACAATCTCGAACGGTTCCTACCTGGGCGTATATCTTGAGGTGACCCTTTCCAGCCACACTGGCATCGATGGTAAACTCAGTTTGTTTATTGACGATGACACCTGCAGGCTTCAGGCCTGGACCATAGGCTTTCACCTGCAAATGACAGTATATTTAAGTACTTTCTTTTCCCCATGCATGTACTGTATCTTACATCCACACCATGGCCGTTGCAATGCAACACGATCCTTCTATGAGGAATGAAGCATATGTGATGCAATCAAATACATATTTGTTCATGTCAAGGTCAGCACACAATACTGTGGTGAACTGCAGTTTCCTTATGTGTGGACATAATATATTATACCTTCTCTGGGAAAACGTCATTGGCTGCAGGGAGGATGTGGGCCATGAAAGGGCTGTCTTTAATGTCCTCATCATCACAGACTACGTGGACGGCATAGTCACCAGGCTCAGTGGGCCAGTAGCGTACGTCACAGGAGCCGTCGCCCTTATCGTCACACTCGATCTTGGCCTGAGACGGACCCTCGATGGAGAAGCCTGGTAACATTTGAGGCATGTAGTGCATTAGGGCAATCACGAATAGTGATTTTTAGTATTTGAATTATTCTAAATCAAAGTATTCGAATAGTCGAATATTCGACAGGACTGGCCAAACTGACCAAACTGTCAAATATTAAGTAAGCAAGAGGCGAACATTGTCTGCGAGGCGTTGTGAGCATGTAGATCTGCTATTTTCACAATATTTATCTGCGGAACCGAGTCACATTAAATGTAATACCTAGACTTCCAAGTGCTTGTCAGGGTTCTTATGACTTCCTATCAAGCCAAGCTTTATAAATCATGAAGAAATATATATATATTTTTAAAGACAAAACAATACAAAAGTTAAAATAAGCGAATATTCAACTTCGGTGAACAAAGTCGAATAGTGACTTTGATATTCGAATTTTAGAATAGTGGAATATTTGGTGAATGCTCTATAGTGCATTATAGCCGGGGATCCAGTCATCAAAATGGGAGAGGACCTGTGATTTTCTGCTGCACTTTTTATTTCTGTTTTATCTATTAGTTTGGTCATTAAGGTCCACAGAATGAGAGGCCTGCTCTGCCAAAAACATCGCGAAAAAAAGTTATGGCTATTTGTATATTCACTGTCCCATTGACTCCACTAGAAATATTCAAAAAAGGAAAAAAATCTGCTTTAAGTAGTATGTGAGGGGTCAAACTAGGTGTTCTTCATCATTCTGAATCCATTGCAAGCATTTGTTTTGCATGAAAAACATTCCTCGGGCAAAATATTGGCCCGCAAAAACTGTGAAAAGTGGAAAAAAAGTGATGACTCATCACTTTTCACAGCTTTTACGGGCCAATATTTTGCCCAAGGAATGTTTTTCATGCAAAACAAATGCTTGCAATGTATTCAGAATGATGAAGAACCCGTAGTTTGACCCCTCACATGCTACTTAAAGCAGATTTTTTTTCTTTTTTGAATATTTCTAGTGGAGTCAATGGGACAGTGAATATACAAATGGCCATAACATTTTTTCGCGACGTTTCCGGCAGAGCAGGCCTCTGATTCTGTGGACCTTAATGACCAAACTAATAGATAAAACAGAAATAAAAAGTGCGGCAGAACATCACAGGTTCAACCCTATTCCTTGAGCTTTTGGGCATGTGGATCCCCGACTATTACTGCCAGGTGTGTCATTGCATTCAACCTGGTGTCCCTAGAATAGCCTGGACATCACATAAAGACAACAGGGTTTCCAGGATGAGGGTAGCCCACTCAAAAACACACATTAGACTCACCCAGAGTTCCCACTTCGGTGCCGATGGCCTCAACCACAAAGTCAGCAGATTTTCCCACCATGCCAGTCAACAGACCTGGACCCCAGGCCCTCACCTTCTGGAAGCCTGCCTCCTCACCCACCTCCACCTCGAAGGGGCTGCAGCACACAAATAAATAAACACCCACACACATCAACAAATGTACTTATGCCTGGCTTTGAAACAGGAGCATTTGAGATGTTATTATGTGTTCTGATTTCGTTTCGTTATGAATTTATTTGTACAGTGCTTTTCCAAACAAGATTACAAAGTGCTTTACTGAACAAGGTAAAAAGAGCAGCATGATAAATTAAGATACAGTATAAAACAGCAAATACAATCTTTCTCATGCAGTGTGTCATCTATAGAGCCTCATATTTGGTGTGTTGAAATGAGCCGTTTTCATCTCGTCAGGATGAATAAGTGTGTATTTTGCCTAAGGTGGTATTCATTCTCTCTAGTTGTTGGTGGGAGTGAAGTCATACCTGCGAGGGATGGGCTGTCCTCCCCAGGTGATGGTGACCGTGTATTTACCAGGCTTGAGGGGGTAATATTCACATGCGTAGACCCCATCCCCTGCATCGCTCACTTTCACCTTCTCCTCTGCTCCACCTGGGGACATTAACAGTTGTGAAATATTGTTTATGTATCAAATTCACATCCCAGATAATCTGACAGTGAAAACTGTTTAGAGGATGTCGGACGGCATAGAGATGAATTCCAGACTCACTTGGCCCTTTCACAGAGACTTGGAGCTCTCCGCTGCCAGCTCCCTTGGTGAAGACTTTGAAGTCGGCCACCTCTTTCACTCTCACCCCTTTGGGCTGCAGGCCTCTGCCTGTGGCTCGGCAAGTAGAGGCATTCGTGGCTGTAAGAGTAAGAAGAATGAATAATTAAATGGATAAACGTTGTATAGAGATAACAGGCCAACAGTAGCCATTGGTCGAGGGCAGCATTAGTAGCGTCGATGCAATGTTGCATTCAAATGGGAGTCTTCATTGACCCAAGAGACTGAAAATTACCATCATCATCTGCAAATATGAGACTGGCAAGAACGCTTTACGTGGTAGCCTATAAAACTGCTCAAAACAAAATGTTCAGACAGAAATGCAAATAGCATGCAGGCATCACCATAGACGGAATGATTCATACTTGGAAATCAATGCCAAATAATAAAACAGCGCAACAGCACAATCATATGACACAATCATATGGTCACAAATGCAAACTCTGACAAACTCATAATACCAATAGTTCCCAACTCTGGCTTAGTGAATGCATTTAACACCCTTAAAATTTATTTCACAAAATTATGGACAGCAGCTTTAAGGCGCAACTATCCAGCACAGGATGAAAAACTAGCAAGCACCAGTGTTGGGAATCACAGCACGCTACACATCACCTCGCCCTGCCTTTCTCTGAAATCATCTCCTGAAACATCAAGCGTCATGATGCACGGGAGCAGGCCACCAAGGCACCAAGCACAGCATAGCACCATGGAACAGAGACGATGCATTAGTCCAGGTTTGACCCAAAAGAAATTGCAATAGTAATCATTCAGGGTTTGTTATGATCCTTTGGGTCATCCAAATAACATATTAAAAGTTGTGAATTATATATTTAGTGGATCAAGGTAAATTCAGCGGGTTCAAGTTTGGGTCTCATTCACTTAGTGTACAGGAAAAAAAAGACCACCCAAGAAAAGTAGAAGTAGAATGTGAGGGGTCTAACTAGAGTTTTTTCATGATTCTGAATCCATTGCAAGCATTTGTTTTGCATGAAAAACATTCCTTGGGCTAAAAATGGTCTAAAAACTGTGAAAAGTGATGACTCATCACTAAACCATAGTTTCTTTTTTGTGCAAAACAAATGCTTGCAATGGATTCAGAATCATGAAAAAACCCTAGTTATACCCCTCACATGCTACCTAAAGAAGGGGTCTTTTTTTCTCCTGTATAGTAAGTGAATGGGAACCCCCTGAATTCACCGTGATCCACTAAATATATAATTCACAACTTTTAATATGATGCAGGAGGGTATTTTGACCAATAAAAACTATGTCACATTACTATTGCAATTGGGTTGGGCCTTTTTTTTGGCATAGATTGACTGGCCTACATGGCTGCAACCTCACTTGGAGGAAGCGTACAGGTGCAATTGCAGGGCATAGCATAGGGAGAGGTTGAGGGTGTCGCCCGGGCTAGCATGTCTGAGCAGAAAGACACGGGCTCCATCCAGCAGACCATACTAACTTGGTCGGCCAGGTTTGGGAGGGTGAGCGCCCTTCACTCCGGGAGGGGCGGGAGGGGTGCGCACTGCCTGAGGGACTATCTGCACAGGGGGGGCTCCGGGGGGAGGAGCAACGGGTGGAGCTAGAAGTGACCAGTGGTGGGAAAAAGTACTCACATTTTATACTTAAGTAAAAGTATCAATACTGCAAGTGTAGAAATAGTCTGTTACAAGTAGAAGTCCGGAATTCAAAATGCACTTGAGTAAAAGTATGAAAGTGGCGTCAAAATGTACTTAAAGTACCAAAAGTAAAAGTACAAAATTATTTGAAAATAGCAGATCTACAAGCTCACAACGTGTCGTGATGCGACGCGATGTGAGCTTGTAGGTCGTCTATTTTCAAAAAGCCACGGTATAAAATAAGGCTAAAGTGGTTTATGTATGTTTTATAATACAATCATTTATATCTGCAAAGTAACTAGTAACTAAAGTTTTCAAATAAACGTAGTGGAGTAAAAGTACAACATTTGGATCCGAGATGTAGTGGAGCAGAAGTAAAAGTACTGTAAATTGGAAATACTCAACTAAAGTACAAATACCTCAAAAGTGTACTTAAGTACAGTACTAAAGTAAATCTACTTTGTTACTTTACGCCACTGGAAATGACCAATGGGTGGTGGGGACTGGGCTAAGTGCTGGATCAGTGTGTTGTCCCCAGTGCTGACAGTAATCTAAAGGAGGGGCTCACCTTCTGCGATGTTGACGCTGTAAGGGCTCCTGGGGATCTCCTGCCCGGCGAACAGCACATGGATGGTGTGGGGGCCCTCCATCACGGGACGGTAGGTGCATCGGAAAGCGCTGTCCCCCTTGTCCTCTAGTATGAGCTCCACTGTGTCCTTTCTGCCCTGGGGGTCCTCGATCACAACGCTCACGTCACCGTTACCGGCCCCTGAGCACAGAGGGAGAGAGAAATTACCTGATCAGCTATCACACTTAACACTTAAGACAGGGGTCTTCAACGTTGTCAGGCCAAGGACCCCTTAGTTGAGAAAGAGATGAAGCAGGGACCACCACAACCTTTCATAGATTCCATATAGTTTCATTGTTTGACAGCACAATCATCAGTGTGTTTTGGATTCATGTCAATTTGTGTTTTCAGATATTTAACCACTTGAACCGTCAATACTAATAATAGGTAATAAGTTAAATTGCCTTTTAACTATGTACTTAATCTGCACTTTTTCCCCTCTACACCAAACCTCTGCGAGGCTAAAGTTCTCAGAATAAGGACACTAGGGTTCAAGTGGTTAATATAAAAAGTGTTTAATATAAAAAAGTCTGTCACAGAAAGATTTGGAGGACCCCCAATAGTAACTCTGATGACCCCCTAGGGGTCCCGGACCCCCTGTTGAAGACCCTTGACTTAAGACATACCATCATGTCACCATGGTTCCCCAGAGCCAACACCTATGGTTCTTTATAAGTTTCTATCATTGGACTATCTCTGTGTGCCTGTGTGTACATTGCCTACTTACCGGCTGTATAGATGTCAAAGTAAGTGGGCTTGTTGGCCACATTTCCTGTCGCATCCAGGCCTGGTCCTCTGGCATGGACCTTGCTTGGATCCCCAATGTCCTTCGACACATTCACCGTGTAGGGGCTTTTGTCAATGTCCTGACCCGCAAACAATACTTTCACCTATGGGGAGGATGCATACAAAATAGCATTGGTTTTGCTTTCAAATCCAAGAGCTACTTGTCATTAGATGTTCCTTATGCAACCGTAGAAATGAATCGATGGCAGCAGTTTCTTACCCTGTGAACCCCTTCAACCTTGGGCACGTAGGTAACTGTGTATGTTCCATGTTTGTCTTTGTTGGGCTTCACTTTAGCCTGTTGAACAAAAGGCAGGGAGCAAGTCCAGTCATATTATTACATACCCTTGAACTTCGATCTTAGTCAATTGGCATTCACAGAAGCTCATCGTTTAGCATCTCGCTGCATGCAGGGGCGTCACAAGGGGGAGGAAAGTGGGACTGAGTTACCAGGGCCCAGCAAGGTGGAGGGGCCCTAGTAACTTTAGCTATTGAAAAATAGCAGATATACAAGCTCACAGCGCGGCACCGAGTGCCGCGCTGCGAGCTTGTAGATCTGCTATTTTTGAAAAGTCGTGACAATGTGTGCAAATCTTTGAATACCGGTATGTATTTTTTAAGCGAACGTTTGTGACTCAAATTTTGCTTCCGGGGGGGTCCCTGGAACTAAATATTTTGAGATGGGGGTCCGTGGCCAAATTCATATCATTTTGGGGGTCCTTCACATGAAAAAGTTTGAGCATCACTGACATGGAAACATGGGTTTCTTGCACACATTTTCACAATTTTTCAAAAATAGCAGATCTACAAGCTCGCAGCGCGGCACTCGGTGCCGCGCTGTGAGCTTGTATATCTGCTATTTTTCAATAGTTAACATTCATGGGGGGCCCGCAGTGAATCCTTGTACCCAGGGCCCAGAATTTGGTGTGACGCCCCTGGCTGCATGAGTGCTTTTTCATCTGTATGCGGTAGAAAGGCCTACTGTACCTCCTCTTTGTATCCCTCTGGGTCCTCCACGTACACCAGCACCTCGCCACTTCCTGCCTCCACAGTCTCCACCGTGAACACAGCCGGTTTCAGCACCTTGTTACCCTCAGGTTCAATACCTATGGTGGGAAATAAAAAGCCATATACTAGATAAGAGTGGTGCTACACAAACTATTATGTTCTAGGCATTTCTCCATTGTAAGATGGGGATGGGAATATGGAAATGGGAAGAGATAGAAAAGAAAGGGAGTGGGGAATTGACACTGAATGCAGGGAAGGCATTTTCCAGCTACAAGAGACAAAGGGAGAGAGGAACTGGCCAAAAGGTCATCCACTCTCTAAAGCCTTGTGCTTATAGACCTTGACAAACTGTACTTGGGTTAGGGTTAGGGTTAGGGTTAGGGTTAGTTTAGGGCATTGTTTATAACGATTGAATACAATGTTTTGAGCACTTACCAGGTCCATAAGCCTTGACCTTGTTGGGGAAGAGCTGTTTGTTTTTCAGGGGAGCACCAGGCTTCAGCTTGGCCTTGGGGAACTGGGACAGGTAGGTCATGACTGAATGATCGTCTACATCTGGATCCACTATCTCTTCAGGGGCGATCACCTGGGATACGAGTAAAAACAGCATTATAAGGGTTTATCAGACCATGGCCAGAGTGCAGAGAATCGGTGCAAAGGATTGGTTTGCATTGCTGTGCTTTATGGGCAGTTCATTCCCTTTTTAACGATTCTCCTCACTGAGTAGCAAGGCTGTTAGCAAAAGGAGGTGAGGGATGAAGGCTCTGGTGGCAGTCAGGCAATGAGGCAAGCATCTCTACCATGAA
Source organism: Nannobrachium achirus (assembly GCF_963921795.1). Taxonomy (NCBI): domain Eukaryota; kingdom Metazoa; phylum Chordata; class Actinopteri; order Myctophiformes; family Myctophidae; genus Nannobrachium; species Nannobrachium achirus. The sequence continues at coordinate 13,466,954 of NC_137820.1, read as the reverse complement.
ATGTGTTCCTCTCTAGCACGTAAGCTTGGTTGACTCTGTGTACAAATTTCTCCTGTCAAGCATTTCGGAATGGCATTTAGTATGGATTAAACCTTCTTATTTCCCACTCGCTCGTCTCTTTCTCTCTCTCGGTCTGTTCTGGGCTCGTTTCCCTCTCTGTCACACAGCAGAGTACAGCCACGCTGCTCTCTGTCTATATTTAACGACAGCATAGCGGGGTTAAGGGCCGTTGCCCTCGGTAAGCCAGCCAGCAGGGATTTAGTCTGAGCCAGACCTCTGCCACATCGCCTTTCACCGGCCCACTGGAATCCAGCCCCAGAGTCAACAGAGCAATGACACACACCTCTCAGCTATGTCACCAATGTAATGCCTCATAGAGGATAGCTATGAACCCTCTGTGTTAGAGTAAACACCCTCACAAAATGATAACACGCAGTGAGTTTGTTCCATTTGTTATTCAGACGAGCACAAGCATATTTACACATATTTTGCCAACTGGCTCTGAAGGCGTTATGAAATGTTATGCCATCACACCCTTGTGAATCTACCATGCGAAACTACTACATGCAAATTATAGGGAGCTTTGGGACAGCAAAGTAAATGTGGATAATAAAATAATTGTATTGCTTTAAATCTCCTGTATGTATAGTATGCATGAAAAGACACTGATACGGGAAGAAGAATACTGCCGCACACTTTAGCTCAGATGCAAAGTTGTACATACATAAAAGCTGACTGGCATCCTCGAACAAGGTGTGCATTACACTACAGCGCTCTTAAAAGAGATTGATACCAATGATGGCCAACAAGGTAATGCAGTGCTGGGAATGGATGACCACTATGTATGGACAATGTTTCACTGTGTTTACATCTTCTTACCTGAGGCACTCCGAGCCAATCGTCAGCCTGCTGCATGGCTTCTCTGGCATTCTCCACAGGCTGGTTAGGATCCCATTCCGCCCAGTCAGGACACAACCCTATCAGCAAGGAAGACAGCAAATTCAACCAATGACAACAGGGCTCATAAAAAAACAATTCCACACAGGCTGATGAAACCTGTTACATTGCTGTGGCTATAATAAGACCACTGAGCCTGTCGCCGCTATCTCCGCAACACCTTGAGCTACAACATCGCATGACCTGTCGTGTTTACCCAGAATGCACTGGTCCCTGTTCCCGTTCCAGGACGCCAGGGTGGATGACTATGGAAAATCTTCCGTCTCCAACTCTCCCTCTCACGCAATAACAGCAATGGACGCTCTGGCACGCTTTCTGCACAGGCTAAACTCCTTCATGGTGCTGCTAATACCTAAATTGGATTAGTGTTCGCAACGGAGAGAGTTCACTCACTCAAAAGGCCCCAGTACAACACTGGACACCATTATCCAATTAATACTGACATGATACCAGAGCGCAAACAGTGGATTTGAGACAGCGCTTACATATTTCTGCCAGACATGAAGAGAATGGACTACAATGTATGTCATGTTATTTTATATCAATAGAAAGCAGAGGACTTTTTTGATACTTAAAGCCGTCCAAAGGGATGGGAAATGATTTATTCCCACCACTGGGGATTATAGCTTTTCAATTAGTTGTGTTGTCAGTTTTAGAGGAAAGCCCCAGTCTATTCTACTCTTCATGTAATATTAATGGGTTATCAGGGGGCAAATGGCTATAGCTGAATACCAGTAAGACTCCCTAATCGGGAGATAAGCGACCGTCAGGTTGCAGGGTGATTTTAGGCCAAAATGTGTAGGAGCAGTGTCCAAAAATGTGTTTGAAAAAATCGGCCTGATGGTGGCACTATATGGGACAGATCCATGTTGATGAGATGAGTGTAGACATACTGTGTACCAATTTGCGTGATTTTAGGGCAAAATCTGTAGGAGCAGTGTCCCAAAATGTGTTTGAAAAAATCGGCCTGATGGTGGCGCTATATGGGACAGATCCATGTTGATGACATGAATGTTGATGAGATGAGTGTAGACATACTGTGTACCGATTTGCGTGATTTTAGGGCAAAAATTGTAGGAGCAGTGTCCAAAAATGTGTTTTGCAAGAATCGGCCTCATGGTGGCGCTAGAAGAGGGCCATGTGAGAATTGATGTGGGTGGAGGTTGTGGTTTGGCAGGCAAGGAGTGTGTGTGCAAAATTTGGCATGGATCGGGGCGACGGTTGGGGAGATATGAGCAGGGCAAAAGTGTGACGTGTGACGTGTGACTGACAGACGGACAGCTGGTCGAGGTTTTGACAGTAACTACTTGACAATCATAAAAGATATTGTACAAGCGATGAACAACAGCAGCAGTTACTTCCCAAAATGTGCCAGCGTGGCTTGGCTGGAGGTTGAATTTGGGTGTACACTGACAGCCATCCTCCTCATTCTAAGGAAAATGTGCAGCTTTATAAGCTGGGAATCTGAAAGGAGGATGACTTGACATTTCCCCTAATGGTGTCCGGCCCACATAAAGAAATCACAACCTTGTATGGTGCAGTGTTGCACCACAGTGTTCGAACGATGTTTCAGCTCAGATCGCTGGCTCGTATAAACACAGCGCACATTAGTCTGTGTATAATGCTCCTGCAGAGAGACGTCTCTCGCGAAAAATAAACCGCGTCATCAGTGTGTGTGTGTGTGTGTGTGTGTGTGTGTGTGTGTGTGTGTGTGTGTGTGTGTGTGTGTGTGTCTGAGGCACGTCGATGTGGACCCCTGGCTGCAGGCTCATGTCCCTACTCTGTGACAGATCACTCCAGCGAGACAGTGCCAAGCATCCCTCCCTCCCTACCCCCCCTGGACAGAAGAGGAGGAATGGTGCCCAAATTTGGGGGTGTTGTTGTGTGGTGGCTGAGGCTATAAGCGTTAGAGCCAGGCTCGGGCCTCTGGGCCCGGAGACAGAGGGAGCAAGTGAGCGCTTCAGTCATTGTAGGACAGCTGACAGAGACATCCCCCCCCCCTAACACATACAGTAGTGTATGTACGCATACTGTCACTACCTGCTCTCCTGAGACGGATTAGTCTGGTGTCTGACGTCCAAACCTGGACCACTTTATATATGTGTCATGTCTACGCACGCGCGCGCGCGTTTGTGTGTGTGTGTGTGTGTGTGTGTGTGTGTGTGTGTGTGTGTGTGTGTGTGTGTGTGTGTGTGTGTGTGTGTGTGTGTGTGTGTGTGTGTGTGTGTGTGTGCGTATGCGTGTGTGCGTATGCGTGAGGGTGTGTGCTTGTCACGGAGCATATCGCTTATCTTGTAGACAGGCAGAGAAGGAGACAAATTCTCCGGAGAAGGTGATGCGGTATCAGATTCGTCGGCTGGCACATGCCTGACCCTGGCCTCCATGGCAACCAAGTGTAAACGGCGGTATACAATAATTCCCTCTAACGAGCCCCAGAACCTGATCCTGAGTCAGCATTTATAACCTCTCCTCGTCAACCTGACCTTAGCTGACGCCTCCCGGGAGGCCTGTCACGATCATTCTTCAATGAATAATACATTCTGATTGCATTCTGGTTGCATGGGGGTTCACAGGGGCGTCACAAGGGGGGGAAAAGTGGGACTGAGTTACTAGGGCCCAAGGTGGAGGGGGCCTTAATTATTTTATACTTTAGCTATTGAAAAATAGCAGATATACATAATAGATCTGCTCTTTTTGAAAAGTCATGAAAATGTGTGCACTGCAAATCTTTGAATATATGTATTTTTTAAGCAAACATTTGTAACTCAAATTTTGCTACTGGGGGGTAATATATGGAACTAAATATTTTGAGAAGGGGGTCCGTGGCCAAATACATATGATATCATTTTGGGGGTCCTTCACATGAAACAGTTTGAGCACCGCCGACATAGAAACATCGGTTTTTCATAAAACCTCAGAAGGATTTGAAACATTCAAAGACTTTTTCCATGATTTTTCAAAAATAGCAGATCTACGAGCTTGTATATCTGCTATTTTTCAATAGTTACAAAATAAGGCGTAATAATGCGTTCCCAGTCTAAATGGGTTAAACCCCCCCCCCCCCCCCCCCATGAAGAACATTCATGGGAGGCCCGCAAGTGAATCCTTGTACCCAGGGTTCCAGAATTTGGCGCAACACCCCTGGGGGTTCTTCTTACCGGGGGCACAGTTGTCCACGAGGGCTCCCAGAGCCTTGCCGTCCCGCCAGTCCCGGTTGAAGTTGTTGATGGGCAGCTGGGGCACCTTGTTCTGGATCCAGCCCAGCAGACGCTGTTTGGGGGTCAGCTTCTTGGCCTCCTCGTCGTCCTCATCGTCCCACATGGGCATGGAGATGGAGTAATGGAGGATGAGAGTCCAGATCAGTCCCAGGATCAGCTTCAGGTTCCCATCCACGATGGCTTTGCTGTCTGTGAGTGGACAGAGACGGGACAGGGTTGATTAAAATTGGTTCTGGACAGGCAGGAGTTGGAACATTTTGGGGTGACTTTCAAACTGACTTGACTAGTTTGTGTCAATTGCATTAGCTGTAATGATGTTGGTGAGCTAATTACATACACAGTAAAAATCCAGTGCTAATTTAACTAACACTTTGGATTTCACTGCGCATATCTCAGAGTTGGCAAACTATTTTGTGTGCAAATGAAAGACGATGATGAGTCACTGAAATTATGCGTTCCAACCCGCTGTCCCTCTGTCCGAGACTGGACAGCCCTGACATTGTGTCATTCAGTCAGTCACAATGCAACACTGGCTATGTGGAAGTGGAATCCCTCTCTCTCTGCATAAACACCAGTTGGATTTCAATTGTCTTCAACATTCTTTCAAAACCCCATACAAAATATATTTCAATTTAGCTCCCACCCCACCCCCACTTATACAATCACTATACTATTGCCAACAGACTTTGTCTCGTATAATGTGATATCTTCCCGAGAGCAATAATAGCTGCTAACGTTGGCTGGTTACAGTTACCAATTTAACTTATGCAATGCATTCCTATGAATGCAGGGGGTAAAACTATTCTATTTATCTCTCCCCCTGGATGTCTGTGCTGTGTTTGATGTGTCACTGTTTGACTGGCACAGACAGGTGGGCCACCATGGCACAGTGTGGTTTTGATCCATGCGTCTCTGGCTTTTAGGACGTGTGGTCAGACAGATATCCAACAAATAGTCTCTGGTTACACTGTGACACCATTTACAAACAGGCCAGTGATGGTTTGAATATCGTTGTCGGGTGGAAGCCTTGTACGGTATGTCCAAAACTGTTCGTTTTGTATTTATCATTTTAAAAATGATTTAAACTTGTGAAAATTGCATTTTCACTAGTTTAAATTTGTGTGTGACAGTCTAGTATGATGAAGCAGGGCTTCATCATACAAGACGTACACATTTGAAACTGGGAGATACAAGGTTTCGGTCCGACAACATGTTTCTTTTATGTTTCAAAATAAACACAAATTGCTGAAACATAATTTGAATTTGAATTATGTGCTGCCCTGAATTCATCCCCTGAGGATTAATAGGGTTATCTATATATAGCATGGCCTATTTTTCTATGTGGAAAATGTCAATGCCCATGGTGTACTGTTTCTATCAGCTGTGCGGTTGTGAATGCATGATGCATTTGGCCAGATGCCCCTCCCTCTCCCAGACATGTCCCATTCTCTCCTCCCAAAAGACACAGCCCTCCATCTTTGAGGTGAGATCAGGGACGTGCTGGCCATTGGGAAAAGCGGGACAACTCCCGAATGCCCAGTTCATTCCCGGGCTGTCCAGGCCGGCCATTTGGAAAAAGATTAAAATAAAATGTCGGCCTTTGTTCCATTTTGGGGGCTGGGCGGCCAACAAAGTAAATCGTCACTGTCGGGCAGAAACCTCGTATCTCCAAGTTTCAAATTTGTACATTTTTTCATAAAGCAAAGCCCTGCTTCATCATACAAGGCAGTCTCACAAAAGTAGTGAAAACAGCAGATCTACAAGCACGAGGCGTTGTGTGCTTGTAGATCGGCTGTTTTCACTAGTTTAAATCATTTTTTAAAATGATAAATACAAAACAAACGGTTTTGGACATACAAGGTTTCCACCCGACAACGACGAAATATAACTCATGTAATTGGCCCACTGGCTTGTCACTTGTCATGATCTAAAATGGCAAATCTTTGAGTAGCAGCAGCACTATAGAGAGAGATCTCTCTCTATAGCACGCAATGAGGGCCTCTCCAACTCTTTTTCCCGGGCTGAATCAGGGGCCCAGCAGGCCAGCACGTCCCTGGGTGAGATCCATGATTGTGAGCCGTCAGCAACTTCCCGCCGCTGGGAGAACACCAGGGAGACACTCCCGAGGGGGAGGGGCTGATTCTCAGCGCAGAGGAAGGCACGTTCCGATGGCATGCAGAGTCAGACACTCGCCACTCGTATGTGGGGTACACCGTGGCCTTCACAGTCCTCTGCTCAAAGCCTCGGCCACACCGGGAATTTCACCCATAAGTGTGTGGGAGGATCATCAGTCACTGATACCGCAGGCTTCACTGTCAGAATCTTAATAACTATTCTCCTGCATGAAATATGGGTCAGGGGTTTATCTCGCTGCTGGCTGATTAGCAAGTCGTAAGTCTTCAGTTGAAGCCTGCAATATCTACATTTTAACCACATCGCTGTGTGCAATTCGGATCTACCTCAGCAATATGGGAGGTACAAAGGCCCCACACACATGCCATGCACCAACCTACCATGTATGATATGGTCCCAGTATATGCAATACAGCAGCCCCTAGTGCTGACATACAGTAACAGTTCTCTCTGACTATCATACAGTGACAATACAGTGCAGACTTGTACTAGCAAAACCTCAGTCATTCAGTGAAAATGAAACCTTGGAATACAACAGCTGAGCCCCATGTAAAGCACACCCAGAGGAGGTCTAAACTAAACTCTTCTAAACAGTAAGATCCTCAGTGGTCATTTAAAGATAGGGTAAGTGATATTTTTTGGTTCAAAAAAGAAAAAGATGTGTTAAAAGGTTAAAGCACAATATTCTGATAGTAATAGGAAGAGCTATGTTACTAAAAAAACACAAAAGTGTTTGTTTAGTAACATGGGTCTTCCTAGCCCCCTTTCCACTGCAAGGTGAACCAGAACTTTCAGGAACCTGAACCTATTTTTTGGTTCTGGTTTTGTTTCCATTGCACACGGCCCGGTTTCAGACGAGGTTCCTGGAACCTTTTTTCGGTCCTGCTCCTGAGGTAGAACTAAACTTGATTTCTGGGAACCTATGGGCTGGACCAGCAGTTAGTTCTGGTTATATGGAAACGTAAGCAGAACTTGGTCTCGGAACTTCACAGGTTCTTGAAAGTTCTTGGTTCTGGAAGGTTCTTGTTCTAGTTTTGGGTCGGCCCTACAGTGGAAATGGGGCTCGTGTCTCTCCAGCTCTTTAATACACTGAAAATACATTTTCAAGTTTCAACACTATAGCAATGAGTACTATCAGAATTTAGAGCTATTTAACACTTATTTTAACCAAAGAAGATCACTTCCCCTACCTTTAACTCAAAATTAGGAAAGTGTTCATTAGAATCAAACTTTGTAGGAGATTCTTTACACTTAAAAAAGTAAACGAAATGGGATATTATAGTGCGTACTGCGTAGGCTACTACTGTTGGCAGTTTAATCCCAGCATCCATATTCTGTGCGGAACAATAGCCAAATCAAAGCTAACAACACGTTGTTGGCTATTGTTCCGCACAGAATTTCTACTTGTAGATCGGTTATTTGTGGCTAAGAGATGGGAAAAAAGGAGTCCAACTACAGAGCATCTCTAGAGGGTTTAACTGGCTGGTTCTACCTCCTGTTGTGGGATTATGGGACTTGTAGGCATGAGGGCAATTTATACACATGTGTTAGGTTACGTTGACATGCCATTCAGAAGGGCCTGGTCACACTACTATGTCTGGAGAGCTTTAGTGAAGTGAGAGTGACCGTCAACTAAGGTACGTCCTGGATCTGTGCCTGACACCACTGACCTTCAGTGAGGTGTTATTACGAGGTGTGGGACGTGTGTGTGTGTGTGTGTGTGTGTGTGTGTGTGTGTGTGTGTGTGTGTGTGTGTGTGTGTGTGTGTGTGTGTGTGTGCATAAGGATGTAGATGAGTTGAGTACTTGCATACATGTGTGTGATTGTAATTAACACTGCCCTAGTGAATTTCCAGTCTAAAATGTGTCACCCCACAGCAGTCAGAGTAAAATCATGTATTTTGATATATGCCCAACAGGCCTTGTTAACCCGGCACTGAATGAAATTAACTAGTGATCTAAATGCCACCTCTGGTGTCATTGTTTCCTATATATGCTGCTTCCTATCTGACTCAGCCCCACTGTGAAAGTCAGAGTCAGAGATGCTGACCAGTGACCACAATTGCTTTGTGACACCAAACAGCTGTTGTATAGTTTGAACTTGAGGATAAATGGATAATGAGATACTAATGCATTCATGAATTGTTCAATTTCATTTACAACTTCAAGCATATACGTCTAAGCCAGTGATTCTCAAAGAAGATTCTTTCAGGGATTCTCCAGGCTCCTTTATGGGGGTCTACTCTAAATTGACCCTTACAAGTCTGTAACTTTGACAGTGTACAAAATGGAACAGGTCCATTTGGTTCCATTTGTACACTGTCAAAGTGCGGGGAGACCTTCACATTTCAAATATTGAGAACCACTGGTCTAGACTTGATTTAGCTTACTATTAGATTAAACAAATAGCTGGTTAGTTTGTCCCATTGCTACTTCTCATTATTTAGGCCTAATAGAATAAAATAAAATAAAATAAAATAAAATAAAATAAAATAAAATAAAATAAAATAAAATAAAATAAAATAAAATAAAAATAAAATAAATAGCATCATAGTCCTACCTATTGATACCAGCTTGATGCGCTCCCTGTCCAGAAACTCCAGCGCCACGGAGACATTCTCCAGTTTCATCTGTCGGAAGTTTGGTCTGACGTGATACTTCCTGTACATTTTCTTCTGACTCAGAACCTCCAGGAGCGAGATGAGCTTCAGGCCGTCGCCAAAGTCCCTCTGGAGGTCGGTGATGGTCTTGTTGGCGCACTTGAGGTGCTCGTTGCTCCACCTGGTGAAGGTGTTCTGCTGGATCTTCTTCCACGGCGCATCCTCGGCCAGGTCTTTTTCTGTGGCCGGCATCTCCTCGTCCTCCTGATCGTCCCCGTAGTCAGTGGCCTGGTAGTACTGTGGAGGGAGCTGGTCCTGGTCGTTGTAGTTATTGCTCATCATGGTGGCGTTTTCCGTGTCCACTTTTATACCGCAGTGTGAGACCTAGGTGCGAAAATGTGCGCCAAGGCAGGAGACAAAACTTTAGCGGGTCCTTGCCAAGCGAGCGCGTACTCGTGGTGAGAGTTCTCTGTCTGTCAGGAAGCAGTGATGAATTAAATGATCCGATATTTACAACGTGCAAGGCTGCTGGTCCGCGTTCTTTTAATTTGCAGTGTCTTGGCGAAAGTAGTCGCTGCTTCTTAATAGATAACCCAGGGTCGCCTTTGTTGGGGAAATCCGGAGTTGGAGCAGGTTTTACGCACAGTTCAGTTCAGTAGTAGAGTTGAGTTTGGAGCTTGTGTTAAACTTAAGTAGTGAGAGGAGCAGGCGAAGGGCTTTTATATTAAACTCCCCCCGGCCCAGGCCATGGCACACCCACCATATCATGTCATAACTACAATCATAGACTATTTTCTAATCCTAAGGATAACGGTAACAGTTGCGATTGGTGCTGGTAAATGATGGCGCAGCCATTGGTCAGATCGCATGAAGCGCAACACTTGTGGCTGTGCCTGATATTTTTAGTCGCTCCTATTTGGGTGACAGGGGTGGGCTGTGACTTCTCGCTGGTTGTGAATGTGTGTCATGCGCCGGGCCCAAGTGGCTGAACAATTGAACTATTAAAGACAGTGAGCTGTGGGTTCACTTCGTCCAGGTTTGATTGATCGATTTAATATTTTATTAGAAGTTTGCATAGGAAAAGGTAGGCCTATACAGGACAGTACAGTTCACTGATGCAAGGTCAACTAAAAGGATAACGACCAGAAAGCTGTTATAGGCTTGTACTCAATACAAGAAGACTCAATTATTATTAAATCTGTGGTAACAGATTTCATTAAACAGGTTACATTGTCCTGAGACATTCAGGGGACCTAGGGGACCTATTGCCGATTGGCTGTGGCAGGTCACATGGTAACCGAGCTAGGCCAATGGCAGGCGCGTAAAAAAGCTGCAGCTGGGAACAGTGCAGTAGTGGGAACAGTGGCAGACAGACACAGAGGAGCAGGACACCAGACAGAGGTACTGTAAGTGTATATTGACAAAGAAAGGCCATTAAACATGTTTAACGTTGTCTGTGTAGAGTAGACAGTCATATATATGTTGTCTGTGTAGAGTAGACAGTCATATATATATATATATATATGTATTTTATTTTGTAGTAGCCATCATGGACGTTTTCAATGCAAGATCCAGTTATTAGACCAAGCCCAATGGGGCCATCTGTTGCTTGCTTACATGGTGCATGCATATCTTGTCAAATGCTAACAACCATGCACTTGTGTGATTTCTAATTGCACTTCTGGGACAGTCTAATTCATGCTTTGTATCAAGACGTCGTTTTGTCTCGAAAATAGCAGACCTACAAGCTCAGAGCATGTCGCAGATTCTAGACTTTGTGAGCTTGTAGGTCTATTTTCGGCGCTCAACAGTCAAGCAACAAAGTCTAACCTATAAAGCATGCTTCATGTCCAACTTATCTAATGCTATTTTCGTACCTTTATTTTGTTGTCAGCCTGCAAAATTGGAGGTTCTGCTGCCGTTGCTGAAGATACAGCCATTTCCAAGCCTTCCTTGTCAATTTATTTGAAATCATAAATGATCTAAATAAAGCTATTCATGCAGACAGGTCTTGCTTGTTACTCATTGTTGTTCATGTATGGAAACCCAATTCTGAGACGTTGAATTTTAGAAATGTAAATGAAAATCCCAAACAGCAGAGCTGTCTATGTATGCATTTGCTCAATCATCAAACATAATAATTCTATAGGCCCTACTTGATGTAGATGGGATTACATTTGAACAAAACATAAATAGGTCTGTCAAGGAATATTTGCAAGAGCAGTTCCTTGTTATATGCTCATACATTATACAAATAACCTGAAGTCTACATTTGTCATAATATCCAGCGGCAGACTGATATTGAACATTTATAGTAATACTCACAGCACAGGTGATACATTAAGCTAGGTATTTTACCTACATATTTCTACATTCTACATATAGTGCATATCCAAATAAATGTCCAGGCAAGTGTCATAACAGGCTTTATTTGTAGACCCAGAGGTTGCATTTTGACCAGAAGTCAAGTGTGTCCAACACAAAATCTGCATTTCATTTCTACATGAATGTTCTCCCTAAGACGCTGATGCTGTGAGTGCACTGGTATTGATGCAAACAGGATGGAATACAGCTCTCCATGGCACTTCCTAAAAGGAGCTTCTGTCCCTGGCTGCTGCAGGCCCTGTGGGAGAAGAGAAAAAACAAACATCACAACACTGAAACAACAATAATGATTGAGCTAATTATGAACCCTTTACAATTGTAAGCCAATGTTTTCAAACAGTCCCTTTACTTAAAACAAATGGGAAACTGTGTCTGACAGCATTCTTGTTACTGCTATTAAAATATCAATCAATGTAAATTGGCACCCTTTGTTTGGCTATATACCCTTAAAATTACACAAGGGCAAAACATCTATTGTTTATAAAGTACCTGGAATGCAGGCACACACCTAGAGCACTTAGCACCACATCATCTAATTCTAAGGCTTACGAATCATGGTGTCAGGTCTACTATATTGTGTTGCAAATTAATGTCCTCTGACTGATGGTCCCTTTTCAAACGAGCTGTAGATCAACCATTTCAAACAGCCTATAGGTATAAAACAGGACTAAAGTGTTCTATGTATGTTTTATAATATTATGTATTATAATGGATGCATCTAAAGTTTTCAAATTATTATAGTGGAATACAATTACAATATTTTGATCCGGGATGGGGTAGAAATAAAAATATGGCTACAAACCCGTACTTAAGTACAGTACAGTGAGTAAATGTACTTACTTTACACTATTGATGTCCGGCCATACCACGCCAACAAGAACTGTTGATCATCACATTCAACTGCCATAAGTGGTTGAAATATAGGACCTATAGTTATAGTTATTATAGTGCCCATGTGGGAATGTAGCTCTGGTCCGTTCCTCCACTAACGCTATGGACCAGAGCTAGTGGGAATGATGCTTTACTCTTTGTGATCGGTTGAACGTGATAAGCAGTTCTTGTTTGCGTGATATGGTCGGACAATGGTGTAAAGTAGCTACATTTACTCCAGTACTGTACTTTGCAGACATTATAGCCTAATACGATATTACATTGAGCACTGTAGCCCTACTTTATACGTCTGGATTTACACGGCGCGATGCAACACTATCGTGAGCTTGTAGTCTATTTTCGAACATTTTGGACTTACTTTTTGATGCTTTTAAGTAGATTTTGATGGCAATACGTTCCGGAGGATTTCTACATTGCAGTATTGATACATTTTGGCCACTTGTTACACCACTGCCAGACAGATAAGACTGTAAATAACATTGATTTGCTTACCAATACGTTGTATGGTATCCTTTAGCTTCGATGTAGCTGCTGGATGCTAGTGAATCCTCAATCCGGTGAAACAAAAACAAAGTCAATTTACCTTGGGCTAAAAGTTGCAATAGTACAGAACACTATGACAGCAGAGAAAACAAACATGAATCACCTTGGCGAAATGACAAGCACAAAACTATTGCGGTCGTAATGAAATGGTTTCTCTGGCTGAAGCGGCTCCGTCTATTTCCTGGTGGCTGAAATAAACGTCCATATAACATCTGCATTCGGTAGTTTACTGGTCCGAGTAACTGCTGCATGTGAAGTTATTCTTATCAGGCTCGTACTCTTATCAGGCTCGTACAACGACGTAATCCGAAGTCTTGTATTTATTAAACAAATGAGCAGCAACAACACAGCAGTGTAACTCAGCAGTGTGAAGCAACAGGCCAGTCAATACTGCGGTGCGGTAGATCGCAACAACCTCCCAGGTCCATCTCCCGCGTCCTGTGTACGTCGTCACATCCGGTTACTACAAAATAAAGGCACTCCTTAATATTATCCGAATAATACCACATCTCCCTTTCTTTGAGAACAAAGGGTGGCCCACATAAATGCAACAAGTTAACTTGAGGGTTTAAACCATATGGCTAACAATCATCAAAGAAAAGGAAACAGTCTGTTCTTGAGAGATTATTCTATAAATAAAAACGACCTGCTCATTTCATGGCATAACATCTCAGCAGTGTGAAGCAACAGGCTAGTCAATACTGCGGTGCGGTAGATCACAACAACCTCCCAGGTCCATCTCCCGCATCCTGTGTACGTCGTCACAACCGGTTACTACAAAATGAAGGCACTCCTTAATATTATCCGAATAATACCACATCTCCCTTTCTTTGAGAACTAAGGGTGGCCCACATAAATGCAACAAGTTAACTTGAGGGTTTAAACCATATGGCTAACAATCATCAAAGAAAAGGAAACAGTCTGTTCTTGAGATTATTCTATAAATAAAAACGACCTGCTCATTTCATGGCATAACATTATCATCTTTTCTTTTGTGACACAAGACAAGATTTTGGAAAATAGCGTACAATCAATACACTTATTTGAACACCTTACGTTACTACAAACGTTACCAAATAACGTTTGTAGTACAATCACAAGTACACCATTGGTGTGTGATGTGAATGTGGTTGTAATACATTGCATTATATGTGTATGTATGTCTGTATGAATGTATGTAAACAGCATGTTAATCCGATCAGACGTCATTTTCTGTTGTTTTTCCAGCCATGCGACCCCATCGGTTGCGAGGTGTACTGCACTTAGATACATTAATACCTTTTTAAGGAAACGACGACCGATCGGATTAAAATGCTCCTCTTTAAATAATACGATCATTACGGGACATTCTGCTGGAGCGTACCCTATGGTGACATCCGTGAGCCTTCACTAAGCAATTTATCTTTGTAATCTGACCGTTTGTGTAGACGTACGTAGCAAATTGGTTAAACTGCTCAACAGCAGATTGTGTTGACGCAGCGTAGCGTCTTTACATTTAGCGATCTACAAGCTCACAACGCATTGCGGTGCCACACGTTGTGAGCTTGTAGATCTGCTATTTTCAAACATTTTGTACTTTTACTTTTGGTACTTTAAGTACATTTGGATACCAATACCTTTGTACTTTTACTCAAGTACATTTTTAATTCTGGACTTTTACTTGTAACAGAGTGATTCTACATTGCAGAATTGATACTTTTACTTAATTATAAAAATGTAGGTACTTTTTCCACCACTGTGTAAACGTTTGTGTTCTCATGCCAATAAAGCTTCTTTGAATTGAAGATTGAATTGAAGATTGCTCCCCATGTGGCTACACTAACGTCAACACACCAATCCACAGATTTTATATTGACTGCGTGTCAATTCTTGTTTTTAATATAGGCTGTAGACGTGTAGATGTATTTTTTATTATGAATCCCCTATTAGGTGTGTGTGGCTAAGCTGGCTATATTATAGGTCTACAGGTCTACTCCTGCATTTGGCCAAACGTTAAGCTTACGTGTGCCTCAAAGTAAGTTATCTGCTAACTCCTGGTGACATTTTTGCATTTTCCACATAAACAACTCAAAGCTAAGTCACACACTGGTCAGAATGTATTTAAAATGTAACTTCCATCTCTCTCTCTCTCTCTCTCTCTCTCTCTCTCTCTCTCTCTCTGTGTGTGTGTGTGTGTGTGTGTGTGTGTGTGTGTGTGTGTGTGTGTGTGTGTGTGTGTGTGTGTGTGTGTGTGTGTGTGTGTGTGTGTTTATTTTCCTGTCTAGATTCAGGATTGGTCTAGGTTTAGACAATTCTTTTACAGTAAGTGTAGGGGTCCTGAAGTTGGGTAGTGAAAACAGCAGATCTACAAGAAACACTGGTCTAGAGGACAGATTACCTGTACACATTATAAATATTATATAATGAAAAACCAACAGAACTACTAAAACGTTTCTTTTTGATTTGTCAGCATAACAGAGCAGTTACTCAGCAGCCAGTAACATGGCGGTGACACCATGCAGACATGACTGGTGGTGTCCTTTAAGGCGGCTGGAGGTAAGAATAACTGTGACACATCCAGGACATGCTTAGGATTCTCACTGTCAGTCTCAGGATGGACCTCTCCTGGCAATCATAAATCATGTTTACAAGATTTCCCCGTGAACACCTTTTGGTTTGTATATCAATTCGGTTTGTATTATATTGAGGTGTTCTCAAAGTGGGGACGTCCTTCAGGGCTGATGTGGTTCCCAAACTTTTTAGCTCATCATGACCCAAAAGAAAGTTACACATTTGCCCGGGGTCCAAACTTTTGGCCCAGACCAAAAAGCTAATCTACAAGCTTACCATGGGCGTGAAACTCACTATATACTTCCAATTATTATTATTTTATTTATGGAATGTCTTTTAATTTTTTTCTTATAATAAACAGATTCTAACATTTTTGAAATATATATTTCATTTTTTTGTAGGAAAAGAAAATCGGTCTGTGATCCACAAATGGTAGCCTGGCAAACCAACCTCATACTGTGCATTCGCTCACTCGTTCCTTCCCACAATATGAAAGGAATGAGTGAACAGTATCAGGGATGGCTCGCCAGGCTACACAAATGGGTCGATCCCGACCCACTGTTTGGGAACGAGTGCTTCAGGGGGTCCCCATGCATCAAAATGAGGAACAGTTTAATTTCAATGTTATTTCTCTGGCTCAAAATAAGCCCAATTGAGAGAATACTGTATATACCAGGGTTCCCCAATTAGTTTTCCCCACGGGCCAAATTATGTCTAGGCTACCAAGCTGAGGGCCACAACATTGCAGGGGGGCGACGGTGGCGTTCCCGCTACTCCAGTGACAGTTCAGATATCGTCGTTGTCGGGTGAAAATCTTGTATGTCCAAAACCGTTCGTTTTGCATTTATCATTTTAAAAATTATTTAAACTAGTGAAAACAGCCGATCTACAAGCACACAACGCCTCGCGGTGCGAGGCGTTGTGTGCTTGTAGATCGGCTGTTTTCACTACTTTTGTGCGACGGCCTTGTATGATTTGGGAAAGAGCGTACAAATTTGGAGATACAAGATTTCCACCCGACAACGACGATATACTAGTGTTGTTGCTACTCTTATACCACCATTATTACTGGGGTTGGTGTGGGCCAGACAGTAGCCCCCCCGCGGGCCGCCTATTGGGGAACCCTGGTATATATATACAATATATATGACTATTCAGAACAGGGTTTTCACTCTCTCCACTGGCATCTCAACACATACAGTAGACCGTTTTAGAATTCTGTAGGCATAATCTAACAACACAGTCTTCTCTTATGGGGGTCTCTGTCAGAAAATCTTTAAATTCCACAGTCTAATATACGTATCAATTTGGTGGTCTTTGAGGTGACCATGTTAGAACCACTGCTTTAGACCTTTGCATTTCTTGTTATTTGTGTGTACCCAAAACATTAATTTGCCAATATAGGCCTACTGTATTTCAAATTACACGCAGTTATTAGCTGAATAAGATCTCTTCTTTCTGAAAGTAACAGAAGCTTGTACACAAGAATATTTCACCCAATTTTCATTCTAAGTTCTAACCCAGAGGAAAATGTCCTTTTAATAAACCTTTGTATCGTGGCTAAGAGTTGTGTGCAGCCTCATCCTTTTCAACCCACTGTGTTTTTGTAGGCTGTGATGACAATAAAGATGATAAATGTGTACTTGACAAAAGTATAATACATGGGTTTATACTTGTTTCTGAACCTCTTTTGGGCCAGTGCCCCCTATCCAAGACAAACAAAAAAAAACACACCCAATTAAATGTATAATTTATTTTTGTATTGTGTTCTGTGTTTGTATTATAAAGATTTCCTAAAAGCAAATTTTACATTAAACTGGACTGTTGTGATTATTAATTATAGTATCATGGTCAGTATCAAGATCTGCATTATGGTCGGTATTGTCAGTTTCATGGTCATTATCATGGTCAGTATCATGTTAGTATCATGGTCAGTATCATGTCAGTATCATGGTCAAAATGGTCAGTGTCATGTATCACTACTGTATGTTTGATGTATGTACAAAAGAAGCTGCTACTCATATTATTGTCCCACTTTAATTGCCTTAAATGCTTCAATTGAAATAAAAAATAAAAAATAAAATAAAAAGGTCAGTGTCATATCAATATTATGGCATTATCATGACAGTATTATTACAGTATCAGGTCAGTATCACGTCATTATCATGTCAGTATCATGGTCAGTATCAGTATCATGTAACCTACTGCACTTCGGCCAATTTGATCATTTTGGGGAAAAACTCTCAAAGCTTTAAGCTACAGAAGCAAAAATGCTTGCAAATGTCTTGCATTATAATCTTACTTATAATTATAACATGCTTATTATACACAGTATAATTATATTTATAAGAATTCATAAATATTCAATGATTTATTATAGGTAATGATCAACACAACACATTGAATTATATAATGACTTCAGGTCATGTATTAATGCATGATGTGCTTGTAACACTGTGTTACAGTTATAAGCACTCAAAATGCTTTTAAGGACAAATAGAATACCAGGATCACTGTGTATTATAATTCTCGAAGTTGTAATCATTACTTATATGATTTATAATCACACTACAATGTAAGAGGGATTATAATGCATTTCCAAATTATTATAATGTATTTCAACAGTTTAAGAATTATAAAAGAGCATGATCCTTGAGAAAATAATAATATAATATGCTGATTGCAGCGATGTGTTATAAGCAGATTATAATGCACATGTGTTTACAATGAATTACAGACATGGACTTCATAGAAAGTGTTACCAAAGTTATTCAGTTTTCAACCTTTCTTCACCTTGTCTATTTCACTGTCAAGCAAAAAGACATTATGTAGTGCATAAGTAATGATTATTAATAAACTGTGTACACATTTATTTCGAAACAGCTAATGAGGCCACTTTTACACACTTTACAGCATTTAAACTCACTAACCCATGACTGGCAACAGGGTAATGAATGTAATATAGAAAGCCTCGTCATCCGTGTTGTAAAATAATACATGTGTCTGAAAGTTCATAACATGACTCTGGGGGAGCGAAGGTTTATTAATAACCATACAACTTGCGTTGTAATGGGACACCAGGAAGGAGATGGCCGCCAGTCAAGACAACTTCCTGAATGGCATTCCTTGACACCTTAGAAGTCTGCAGGGGCGTCACAAGGGGTAGGAAAGTGGGACTGAGTTACTAGGGGCCCAAGGTGGTGGAGGGGCCTTAATTATTTTATACTTTAGCTATTGAAAAATAGCAGATATACAAGCTCACAGCGCGGCACCGAGTGCCGCGCTGCGAGCTTGTAGATCTGCTATTTTTGAAAAGTCGTGAAAATGCGTGCAAATCTTTGAATATATGTATTTTTTGAGCGAACATTTGTAACTCAAATTATGCTTCTGGGGGTGGGGTCCCTGGAACTCAATATTTTGAGATGGGGTTCCGTGGCCAAATACTTACCATTTTGGGGGTCCTTCACATGAAAAGGTTTGAGCTCCACTGACATAGAAACATAGGTTTTTCAAAAAAACTCAGAAGGATAGCAGATCTACAAGCTCGCAGCGCGGCACTCGGTGCCGCGCTGTGAGCTTGTATATCTGCTATTTTTCAATAGTTAAAGCACAGGGGCCCCGCAGTGAATCCTTGTACCCAGGGCCCAGAATTTGGCGCGACGCCCCTGGAAGTCTGTGACGGGTGGCGGGTGAGGTCAGCCCCCATGAAAAGACACAACTCGTCAGGCATAATGTTGAGTGCGTAATATATTTATTCTCTCAAGTCATTTACAAAATAGAACTCCAGGTAACAAAATAGCCACAACTACTATATATAACCAACCCAACCAACAAGTCCATTAATAAGCAAAGCAGCAAGCGAATGAACACTGTGTGTGTGTCATAGAGCAGTGGTTCTCAACCTGTGGGTCGGACCCCCAGGGGGGACCCCCACATGATTTTGGTGAGGTCCCCAGTGAAGGGACAATTTACCTCAAAAAGAAAGAAAGAAAGAAAGACAAGAAATAGACCATTACTGCATCAAAAGTAATAAACAAACTACTATAAAAACTGGTGAAACATTGGCCAAATTGTCAAATAATATAAGATTATTTGACAACGTTGTGAGCTTGTAGATCTGCTATTTTCATCATATATAATAATAACAATAATAATAATAATAATGGCTCAGTTTTACAGTATATAGCGCTTTTCTAACCCAAAGTCACTTTACATAAGGGAAAAGGAGGAACCAACTTAACTTATACATTTATCTGTGGAGTCAAACAAAATGTAATGCCTCAACTCCTACATTCCAAGTGTTGTTCAGGGAGGGGGGTCCCCAGTTCAAATATGATTATTCTGAGGGTTGAGAACCACTGATAAGCTCCAGAATCATACATTTACTACTCGTAAAAATAAGCTTGAAAGTGATCTACTGAATGAGACAATTTTAACGTGTACTACTACAGTGTCCGCCTGTAAGTGATCTACCATTACATAGTTAATACATTTTACAGTAAACCGTGGAAAGATTGCAGTCCTGTGGGCCGTTGTACCGAGTTAGTGGAATGTAAATTCAACTGCAGAAACATAGTTGGCGGATCTTTTCTTTTTTTTATTAAACCTTTATTTAACCAGGTAGACCACATTGAGATATAACATCTCTTTTACAAGAGGGACCTGGCCAGGGGCGTCAATTGGGTATGGCAGGGGTATGCAGCTGCCATACCATGGGTCCAGGGGGGGAAATAAAAGTTACTTTTAAATATAAATACATGAATGTCTCTTTGTCTATCTGTGCTGGTTATTATGTTGTTAAAATACAGTAAAATAACTACAAATGCAAAATTTAACAAAATGCTCACTTTAACAAGGTATTATAATTATATTCTCCACACTTTTATTCTCCCCATCTTGACAGAATGGTATATTCCCAGGTTCCTTAGGTCAGCTGCACAGGTGCAATGCATTATTGTTAATTGTGGCACGTTTACTGACATGCCAAGTTTAGCTGCACTTGAACAATAGAACTGTGTTATACAAAATGTAATGCCTCTTTTCCATGAGGACTCCCCTCTTTGCCATACCCTAGCTTTTGCTGAACTGACGCCACTGGACCTGGCCAACAGGAGAGAAGACATTACTTCTCCAAGCTCAGTTCAATTACAAATGCTTTCAGAAAATATCTAAATTCATACCTTTAATAATGGGAAAGTGTCTGGGAAAGAGTAATATCACCATGGCATGGCATGACAACTAAGACCAAATGCAGTCTATAATATGCATGCAGTGACTACTCTATAAATGAACACAGAAGTACTGAAAATGCTAAATAATGCTTAGTAGACCATAAATAAACATTTAAATAGTATGTTATTAGGCTATCAAATATACAATACTCTGTCAAAATAGAATTAACTTTTCTACAAAGCTAGTACAAATGGATTTAAGAAATATTTCTCACATGGTACAATAATGTCACGTCTGACTATTTACATCAAATACAAAGGAACAAACACCAAACATTAAATTAAATATTGTTCTTCTATTATGCACATTAACATGCAGACTCCTTTCTAAAGAGATCATTACCAAGTCACAAGTCATTTCACAAATGTATCTTACACGGTAACGTTGAGAGTCCTGTTGTAGTTTTTTGAATTAACTGTTGAATGAAATCGTGTCATATTTACATAGCATGAAGTATTACTCATTATCGGCTCTGAATATTAATTTAGGGGACACAATGCCCTCAGCACTTGCAGTAGCTGCATCAGAGGTCAAAAGTGAATTGGGGCCATATCATAGAGTATGCCCAACCCGTCCATTATCACATTTTGTCCACGTGAGACCAACTGTCAACAAAAAAAGAATAGATTGCTGACAGTCCACATTCCCACGATGCGTACCTGGAACCACAGGGACTCACCACCATCAACTCTAAAGACAAGTGTGTGTGTGTGTGTGTGTGTGTGTGTGTGTGTGTGTGTGTGGGTGGGGGGGGGGATGCTGTTTCTCCACTGATTTTGGAGTCTGCCACACAGAACAGAGAGTGAGCAGAAGGGACAGAGCCCTGGGCTAACCATAGTAAATAAAACACACACGCTGCTAGCACGCTTCAGGCCCTGCTCATCTAGATAAACATACTGTAGGGCCTAGTACGTACAAAGAGCTACAGGGGGAAAAAGAAATACATCTGGGAACTCAGATTACAGTGGGATGGACCAGCACTACCACCCAAGTGTGGAATTCCTTGACTACTTCCCTTAAAACATGTAGCTCGCTGGCATCCTTCAAGTCTGCCCTGAAAACTCACCTTTCAGGTAGGGCTGTCACAATTATTACATAATCGTCTAATCGTGATTTTTGGACATAATCGTGATTATTTTTCATAATCGTCATAATCGTTTCCATGTTGAAAAATGATCATATATTTAAATAAAAGATAAAAAATAGTGGAAATAGCAGATCAACAAGCTCACAACGCGTTGTGAGCTTGTAGATCGGCTATTTCCACTATCAATGTTCTTTTTTAAGCATAAAGTTGTCAAATATGTCAGTAATTATGTGTCATATCTACCATTTGCAACTTAAAAGCAGAAATGTAATTGTCAACGACAAAAATACAATTAAATCGTTAATCGCAATTATTTGAGTGACAAATAATCGTCATGTAAAATGTCATAATCGTGACAGCCCTACTTTCAGGAGGCCAGAGAAGGAGGTAGTTATCACTTCTCCCATAGACAGGCGAGAAGTGAGCCCCCCACCCCCCTTGTCTCCCCTACCATGTACATATACTGTTTTTATGACTGTGATGATATTTGAATGTTTGCTATTTGTTATATCCATGAGTTGAATACCAAGGACCTTTGACGTAAAAAAGACTGTAAAAGGACTTATTTGGGATGCTCCTTTTAGGCAGGGTGTTTAACTGTACTTGTACTGTACTGCATTCTTTTAATGTATTGACTATACTTGTTCTGTTCTCCACTTTGTCTACTAAAATACTCAATCAATCAATCAAACTTGGCAGGGAGGTGGCGCCTACTTTCACCCATTTGAGGAAAAAAGTAGATATTCAAATGTCAGGCCGGCTGGAATGAATGCAGCAGGATGGAGTTGACTTGTCCATTTAAGTGAGCAGGTCTGCAATTTATCTATTTCAAAATGTTTGGATTTATTGCATTTATTGCAGAATTTTGGGTAAGTATCACCTGACCGTACTAAGCAAAAACGTATCTGAAACTACTCTTTTGATCAACTCTTTCAAGGGCCTGTGTACCTATGTACAATACTGTTTTCAGTGCATCAAACAAAACATAATATTTTACAATTAATATATGAGAAAAACCACAAAGAGACAATAAACATAAATAAAAAAAATGACAAAATACAAGAACCTTGATACAAGACATTCATTTTCAGAGCCTTTATCTAGTCCCATTGTCAACTAGAGAACAGATGGGGGGGGGAGGTGTACAATCAGTGTTGCATTGCTGATTCAATTGAAGTGTGGGTCATGACCGAAAGTATAAGGTCTCGGGTACAAGCGGCCGAAATGAGTTTTCTCAGAAGGGTGGCTGGTATCTCCCTTAGAGATAGGGTGAGAAGTTCAATCACCCGAGAGAGACTTGGAGTAGAACTGCTGCTCCTTCACTTGGAAAGGAGTCAGCTTAGGTGGTTCGGGCATCTAGTACGGATGCCCCCCGAGCGCCTTCCTAGGAAGATCCTCGATGCACGTCCCACTGGGAGGAGACCCTGTGGCAGACCTAGGACCAGATGGAAGGATTATATCTCCAAACTGGCCTGGGAACGCCTCGGTATACTCCCAGAGGGAGTGGAGGAAGTTGCTCAGGATAAGGAAATCTGGAAGTCTCAGTTGGAACTGTTAATCCCGCGACCCGATTCCGGACAAGCGGTTGAAGATGGATGGATGGATGGATGTTTGGGGGTATGCAATTTTCAGGACGTCACGCACACGCCGCTTAATACCTACTAATACAGGTCTATTGATATGCAATGCATACAGGCTAATTTCTTTATTAGAACACCCTGTTGTGACATTAAAGCGTTGTTGAGGCGTGAATTTGGGGGTTGTTTAGCATCAATGTATGTTCATGTGCATGACAGGCGTGAGTCGTGTGACACTGGTCAGAAAAGATATGGGTCAGTGACTGCCCGCGTGACAAGAGCAATACAACACTGGGTACAATAACCACTGACAAACTAAAAAGAACGGCAATGGAAACCCTATAGTGGAGGGAGATGACTTTTGTCTTCATGTAGCTTATCTGTGCTTCAACTCAGCCCGTGTAGCCACCTCAATTGTCATTATTGGACTCATGGTGTCAAAGTGAGATGACTCTCTTTGTGCGTTTACCCTCTCATTTCCCATAAAAAAAAACATTCCAAGTCTTTTTCCTCCCTCATGGCTGTCTTTTAGGGAAGGTATATGGTACAGTAGTACAGAACAGTTCCTGTTCTAGTCTTTGGACATGGCAGGAGGAAGTGAAGCGCTGGGCCAAAGTGGACGTCTGTCTGTCCGTCCGCGTTTCCGGCTGTTGCCCGCACACAGTTAGCATCGGGCGAGAGCTCTCAACAAGCTAACCATCGTCAACACCACCACCGCAGAGGCAGCGGTCACAGACAAGATGTGGTTCCAACCTACCTCAATCCCCTGTGGAAAGAGAGACTAATTAGAATGCAATAGTGTTAGTAAAAGGCCTGTGATTCCCAGTGCTCATCCTCAGGAATGAGTACTGCTATTTAAGGCATAATGTGGAAGTTAATTACATTACATTCCCGGCAGGATGGATGGGAAACCAGCTATTCTAGAGGTCTGGAGGATCTGGGTTGAGAGCTGCTGGTATAGGATACCACTATCAACCACCCTTCTATAGACATATAAAGTATATCGTCGTTGTCGGGTGGAAACCTCGTATCTTCAAGTTTCACATTTGTATGTTCTTTCGCAAAGTAAAGCCCTGCTTCATCGTACAAGGCTGTCACACAAAAGTAGTGAAGACAGCCGATCTACGTGTGCTTGTAGATCTGCTGTTTTCACTAGTTTAGTACATTTTATAGATGAAAAATACAAATGAACAGTTTTGGACATACAAGGTTTCCACCCGACAACGACGATATTGGACATTCATTAATGTCATGTTGGTTTGTACAAGACGATTTGCCAAGCTGCCCCCCGTCCCATGTCCACAAATTCCTTCCACATATTTCATTACAATGCGTTTGTTTTTTAATTGCACTATTATACAAAAGCATTTTTTTAAACATCTGTTTAATTATATACCCAGTGCACCTGGATGTGCACGGTAGCAAAGCAAGCCCTATATTCCACATGGTGTGTATGTGTAAGACATAACTGTACGTCAGCAGAAGACGGAGATAAACTCCCCACCGTACCTTGCTTTCTGGGACGCCAGCTCCGACAACCAGCACCAAACCACTGCTACTATTATAATCATTCCTATGAAGGGGATGGAGAGAACAGGGTGCTCAGACGAATGGATGAAGCTCTGGGGAGGACAAAAAAAATACACACACGCACACACGCACACAGACATACACACAAGACCATGGAGATGGAAGGAATGAATGAGGGAGTGAATGAATAGATGGAGCAACAACAACAACAACCACCATAAGTCATTATGAAACACAAAAACACATGGCAGGAATATGGCTGTGGCATTGGAGGGTGGGGCGTGAGGGCAGCGATGGAGGGATGCATTTTTGTCTTTCAAAAAAGAAAAGACGATGCAAAAGGTTTATGCCAAATTAAAATAATCAGATGGCCATCAGTGATGTAATGTAACTAAGTACATTTACTCAAGTACTGCTCTTTAAGTGCAATCTCAAGGTACTTTTACTTTGAGAATTTACATTATGCAAATATTGTACTTTTTACTCATCTACAATTACTTGATAGATTTATATTATTATGACAAAACAAACCGTAACCAATTAAGACCTGTTTTCTACTTTGGCTATTTGAAAAAAGCGGATCTACAAGTTCATAACCCGTGAGCTTGTACATCTGCTATTTACAAACGATTTTGACACATTTTGAAAACCTTTGAAAAAACATGGGACATTCCGCATAACGAGTAGTTCTACTTTTGGTACTCAAGTATATTTTGATGGCAATACTTCTGAATACAGAAGTTTCGCTTCAGTAAAGAGTTCTAAACTGTTGCATTATTACTTTTACTTAATGTGAGTTAATGTGAGCATTCCTGTGTGAATTTTATGTAGCTGTGTGTGGCATCATGCTGATATAAGCCGTCTATGGATATGAGGGATAGCACAACAGTAAGCAATGTTTCCAAGCTGTGCAGAAGTACAGTACACCCAGGGACAGTTCCCTTTACCTTAATTATTGGAGAAGTGTTAAATCGTTGCTCTCGGGAAAAAACCTTGTACCGTCCAAAACTGATCCAATGGATCCAACGTAGTTATTATTTAGTCACAAGATGTTACTTTTCATTGGTTAAAGATTTATAAAACGCACAGAAAGACTTAACCGATTTCAACCTGCCACGGTCCCTATTTTTGGAAGGTCATAATCATTTTGTCACTAGGCCTACTACAAAATCAGCACATTCATTTCTGACTGATTACGGTATGTTGTGAGCCTGCAGATCGGCTATTTTCACTGCTTGACACTGTCATACAGTAAACTATTAAATACAGAATTATTTATTTTATGAAAGAATAGAAAAAGACAAAATTTGGATGTACAAGGTAGCCTGACAATGTCGAGGTTATATTTGATGTTGCACTGTTGCACGCCTGCACAGCTAAGAGGAAACATTTGTGGCAATGCATGTCAAATGGAAAAATGAACCAGCTGGCTTGACGAGTGTTAAAACACACAAGTGATTGCTTCTTTGTCGTAATTTATATTGATTTCATTTATTTAAGATATTGTTCTGTAATGGTAGCATTAGACAGGCTGAGAAGTCATGGACATTCAGAAAACATGGACAGTATCGAGGACAGGGACGGAGCAGACAATTTGACACAACGCAGAGACACTATATTTTTATTGTTACAGGGGAAAAAAACACGTAACTGCAACAGTTTCTCTAAATGTACTGACAATTTTCATTCTCGAGACTTCAGTGACTTATGGGCTCTTGGCCCTGGAAACTCATTAATACTCACATTGTGGCCCGATTCATCAAGCACTTTACGGCCAAATTACACCCATATTTTGATCTTATCAGCATTTAGGACAATTCCCAAGTTAGGGGTCAGATTCAGCAATGTTTTTTGAAGGTAAGACAGAAATATAAGCCAGATTTAGTCACTTTATTTACACTATATTTACGACCAGATTGATGAATCAGGCCCATTGTGCTTTGATGAGAAATTAAGCATTTTCTTATATTCCTAAAAAGCTTTTTTTGCTGTTACGTGTCTTTTCATTAGAACAACATTAAAACAGTGTTCTAGAACAACAGCGTTCTAGTACTGCTGTGACAGTGTGGACAAGACAAAGACAAAAGCAGGGTACAGTAATCCCAGTCTAAAAGAGAAGCACACACTGTTAGCAGGCTTAGGACCCTATTTGGATTCTCTTAAAGAGGTGGTGCCATAGCTTTTACTTTTTCTGTTTTGTATGTGTCTATGAAGTTAACATCATTCTAATAGGCCACCGGGTGGAGTTATAATGTGCAGATTTGTCTTCCCCGTGTATTTGTGTTTACTTCCTGAAAGCCTCTTAGTCCAAAGGCCCAGTCGAAAAATACAGATTAAATGACATCATATACTCATCCCCTCCCCTTTTACCATACACCCAACACTGTGGGTGTGGCTAACTTCAGCTTGGTCACCACCCACCTGATAACCAGGCATACCTAATGAACTGGTGGGTGTGGCCACATAAAAACGCATATAATCCGAATACCTGATCATCATATTTTAGGGGAGAAAAAATCATGGCACTGCATCTTTAAGTATCAGGTCTGGAGGTGTGGCCAATGCCGTTTTGCTGTTTTGAGTGGCCAAATGGCATTTGCCACGCCTCCAGGTCTTAAGTCATAAGACCTGGTACTTAAGACAATCAAAATAGGGCCCTGTCTGTTCACATAAAAACATATACTTGACTGACTGACTACAATATAAGATTTAGACACATAACATGTGAGTTCAACAGAAATGGAATGCAGTTGGTGTGAAGTGAGGTTTGCTGTGTATTAGTTGTACCAGTGAGTGCAAAGAACAAGGTTAGTAGATCAGGAGTAGGTTAGAAACATGTTTGTGCCAAGCACCAATAAGATTAAATTATCTTCATTTTAGTCCATCTTTAATATATTTGTCTTTAAGTAGCTGTGAAAAAGCATTTGTTGATGACTCATTGTATTCATAAAGTATTTACAGCTTTAAATATCACACTTTACAGTTCAGCCTGCTTCTGACACCAATATCAATCTAATATGTGATGTGATTTATTTACACATTACCAGGGGTGTCACAAGGGGGGGGGACTGAGTTACTAGGGCCCAATGCTTTAACTATTGAAAAATAGCAGATGTACAACCTCACAGCGCGGCACTGAGTGCCAAGCTGCGAGCTTGTAGATCTGCTATTTTTGTCTTGAAAATGTGTGCAAATCGTTGAATATATGTATTTTTTTAAGCGAACGTTTGTAACTCAAATTTTGCTTCTGGGTGGGTCCCTGGAACTAAATATTTTGAGATGGAGGTCTGTGGCCAAATTCATATCATTTTGGGGGTCCTTCACATGAAAAAGTGTGAGCACCACTGACACAGAAACATAGGTTTTTCAAAAAACCTTAGAAGGATTTTAAATATTCAAAATGTTCACGATTTTTCAAAAACAGCAGATCAGTGAGCTTGTATATCTGCTAGTTTTCAATAGTTAAAGCACCCAGGGCCCAGAATGTGGTGTGACACCCCTGCACATTACATTCACAATCCAGTGCCTTTTGGCTCCAGTGTGTCCACTTACCCGAGTCCCCCCCGCTAGCTTCTCCAGCTCCGCCTTGCAGCGCTGTAGCTCCTCCTCCAGCTCCGCCCTCTCCCTCTGGCTGCTGTCATACAAAACCTGCAGCTCTTGCAGCTCTGTTTTCAGACCGTCACACTGTGAGACAAAATGGGACAAACATTATGCTCTGGTCTGCAGGCAAGTCAGATCCCAGCTTTATTTGTAGATTATTTTCCATTATTTTGTTCTACTAGCCCTTACCCGTTCAAAGATATGAGCTCCGAAATGATGTGCAGTGTGTGGGTTATGGGATGTGCACTGTGCACACAGTATATGAGGGATGGAAAGTAACTTTAACTGGTGCTTGCATGCTAATATGTAGGAGCATCAATGTAAGAAATACCCGTTCCATGTAACGGCTACAGAGATACTGTGTACCGATCTGCATGATTTTTGGACAACATCTGTAACAGGGCCAGAACCCCCCACCCCCCCCCCGCCCCCCCGCCCGCCTGCCCGCCTGCCCGCCTGCACACACACACACTCCCCCCCCCCCCCCGTGTGTGTGTGTGTGTGTGTGTGTGTGTGTGTGTGTGGGTTTGTGTGTGATTGTGCATGGCCTGAACAACAGCGCCCCTCCCTTAACATGTGTGGTCACAAAAGGTACTGTAGGCTAAATAGATATAGATACACCATAAAAATGCTAATATACAGCATACGATTTGTGAAAGTGACAAACGGGCTTCACAGTTATGTCAGGTGTGTTCATATGCTGATGGTGATGCGATTTCAGATCAATTGCTCCAGCCACTGAGGAGAAACGCTGAGACAGACAGACAGACACTCACTCACTCACTCAGACATTCGCAAAATTATAGTATAGATGGCACTCTAATGGGATGGAAGGGGTCTGCAAATCTGGCTAATGTGGACTCGGAGGTACAGTGAGCTGAATCCCTTGCGTTTAAGCAATTCCCATCACAATTGAGCTCGAGCGTGCTTGTTTTGATCCATTCACGGTTTTACAACAACAAATGCATGACGTTTTAAACCAGTAAGACTCCCTAATCGGGAGATAAGCGACCGCCACGTCGCATACACAAACTTTAGAAGGCAATCGTAGCCAATCAGGAGGGAATATGGGAAATGGGACAGATCCATGTTGACATGACTTCAGAGATACTGTGTACCGCTTTGCGTGATTTTAGGCCAACATCTGTAGGAGCAGTGTCCAAAAATCGGCCTGATGGTGGCGCTAGAAGAGGGCCATGTGAGAAATCAGGGGCGAAGGTTGTGATTTGCCATCCAAGGAGTGTGTGAGCAAGGTTTGGCATCGATAGGGCCAAGGGTAGCAGAGATAAGAGTAGGGGCAAAAGTGTGACATGGCGTGACGGCCAGCCAGACAGACGGACGGACAGACAGACAGACAGCCAGTGGAGCTTTTCATAGTAACCGAGTGTTTGTTTTGATTCATTCAAGGTTTTACAGCAACAAATGCATGACTTTTTTAAATCACTTGACAACAAACCTGAAGGCCTTGCTGTCAGTGCTCACGAGTGAGCTGCCAGGTGAGCGAGTGCCCACTCCAAGCAGCCGATGGCCTTGCCATGAGTAAACTGTCCCAGTTGTCAAGCCGTGTCGGACGGAATAGGTTATCACAGGAGCCAAAAGGAGTGCTCCCTCCTGTTTCCAGCTCAAGTGGGATGGGAACTGCTTACATAACATGTCTTAAAGGAGTAATTCACCCCCAAAATGACTTTCTTTCTATTGATTAGTCATGCCATGGAGACTTGAGTTCAATAATATTTTTTTCTGTATTTGTCAATATCCTAAGACTAAGTAATTTGATTATAGTACTCCCATTGTTTCCCCATCCAGTGCCATGCATTTGGGTCCCCATCCCGGGCCATGCATTTGGGTCCCCATCCAGAATCAATGGGGGTAAATTTACTATAATAAATAATTTTTGTGTTAGGAATGCGACAACTACAAAAAAATATTATTGAACTCAAGTCTCCATGGCATGACTAATCAATAGGGGGAAAAAAAGTCATTTTGCGGGTGAACTACTCCTTTAATTCAATCCAGAGTAACATTAACCAGGCTAGGAGTCAGTCACATAGAATGATGCCATTTCTGTCACTATACTTTGACCGTAGAAAATAAACAATGTAACATACTTTTTGATTTTCTGAAATGCTGACACAGCAGAGCATGACAGCAGCCAGTTAATGATAACACATTCCAGGCCAGCTAAGAATAACTCTGCTCATTGTGTCTTGTCAGCCATCATTGTGTAACCCAATTATCCATATGTGTGTCAGTTTAAGGACAGCTGATTCAACACTGCTATTCATTTTTATGGCATTTTTGTGTTGTTTTCTGGTGTAGATTTGTAATGGACGGATTGGGGTCAAATATTAAGCCGATGTCAAATATTAAGCCGATGGCTGATTTCAACTGATTTCAGTGTGTTGGCAACACAGTTGCTTCAGCAGCAAGAGCATACAGTAGGTCAGTTATCTTGTTCACTAAGAAATGTATGCAAATAAGCTTGTAGCGCTCACAAGCTACAGAGATGAGCTCTACACAAGCAAAGAGCGGAAGCACATAGTCATCAACTGCATGGGCAAATTCTGTACTTGTAGCTTTAACATGGCTGACGACAAATAAAAGAACCAGCCACACAAGGCTGTAAAAGGGGTCTGATGATTCAGTGCATAAAACGCAATGACTACTTAAATGATATCCTGCCTCAGAGAGCTGAAAAACAGACGGAGGCAAGGAGGCAATATTCTTCCTTACTTGATGAAGGTTACGGCTCAGTATGTCTGCATCTCACAACAATACTAGCTCTATTTGAGTCTTTGACCATCACCTGACTGGTCTTTGCATGTGCTGTTTAAGCCACCCTTACAAGTTCTGATGTATGTGTAGTTGCAGTAAGAAGGTATTTGTCAATTATGGCTCAATTTAGAACAATGGGTTGAACAATGACATGTAATTTACATATTATGCACAGATGCAAGATGAATTGATGGTCATATCCAGGTTCATGGCCATGGACCTGGATATGTCATTTTTAGATTATCTTGAAGCCATTGGTGCTGCTTCACTTCATACCAATTTAAAGATAGGAAGAGTGGTTAAATGTCTGTCTGTCTGTCTGTCTGTCTGTCTGTCTGTCTGTCTGTCTGTCTGTCTGTCTGTCTGTCTGTCTGTCCCTCCCTTTCTTATGACAACCGGCCAGCGCTCCAAAACGTCCTACACTTGGCTCCCAAGATGTGGAATGACCTCAGTCTCCACCTCTGTCACGACTGCAGGCACAGTCTGAATAAAAACTCACCTCTACTTCAGAATCTTCCTCACTGACTGCAGATGCAGTCTGAAAACTCATCTCTACCTAGCACTATATATTCCTTCACTTCTTGTTGTTTATTTTGATAGATGCTAGTTGTACTATGCAGATGCATGTAGATTACTTGTTCATGCGTTAGTTATATACAGTAGACATATATTGTTTACTTGACCACAAATGCTAGGTATGTTATTTAGAAAGTATGTTGTTTAGAAAGGTGCTAGGGTTGATGTTTACCTGAACTAAATTGTTATTTTTCCACTCTATTTACTTGACCAAGTAAATGGTATAAACATTTGCTGACTATCGTTCGTGCACTTTGAAAGTCATTCTGGATAAGAGCGTCTGCTAAATGCCTAAATTAATTGTAAATTGATAGGGGGGGTTGGGGGGGCATGTGATTAGGCATGCTGCTATGTGGTAGCCTGATTTCAGACTCTGCGCTGGAGCTTGAGTCTGAAGTTGTCCCTATTCTATTTGATTTCAAAGGGGAGGGGATATACATTTTGAAATTCCCAATCACAAGAGATCTGGTGGGAGGGGTTGTGTTTGACTGTACCTGCACCAACTGACTGAGGCGCCTAGAAACCTCAGACCATGTTCATTTCTCCTCGTCTTATAGAGCTCTTTTCGAAAACAAAGAATTAAGTGAACCGTGCTATGAAAGGTATTTCACGGGTTCTGAATTTGTTTCCACACCCTACGACTTGGTTTCAGATAAGGTTCTCAGAAGCTAATTTAGGTCCAGCTCAGGAGGTGGTAAAAACCCTCAATTCTGGGAAACAACTCAAAACGTATAATTTCAAAACAACATTCGCAAATAGCAAAAATAATTTATGGCATACCTCCCCCTTCAGAGGTGGTTCTGGTTATAATTAGGGATGGGACAATATGAAAATGTCATATCACGATTATTGTGACAAAATAAATCACAAATTACGATATTATCGTGATAATCAAAATCCATTATCCTGGGGCGGAACATTTGCCAAAAAATAGGAGATCTACAAGCTCACAACTGCAAATAAAAGGTAAATTGATCCCAGTGCATGACGGAGGACGATATCACGATAAATTAAATCTCCACGATACGATAATCGTGAGTGTTTTTTATCACGATAAACGATAATATCGTCCCATCCCTAGTTATAATAGAAATGTAAACGGAAAACCATCACAGAACTTGACAGGTCCTGGAAAGCGTCAGGTTCTGGGAGACATGTGCTTAGCCAACTGTACTATACAGTACCTCTCTCTGGACCTGCGAAGCTTTCTCCTCAGCCTGTTTGAGCTGGTCTCTAAGGGACACAATTTCCCCGAAGCCGCCGTTCCAACTGCTGGGGGTCACGGGCTTCCCGTCGAAGGAGATGTTCTTCTGGATGGAGGCGTCGACCAGACGGCAGTTAGTGCTGTCGGACTGGGCCATGGTCATGTAGCTCTCCGTCATGACGTCCTCTGAGCAGGTCCCCATGTCCTTCTCCTCTGTCCCGTCCGCAGGGTCCTCCTCTTTCAGGGAGAGGTAGACGCTGTTGTTGGAACTGCAGCAAAGATAAAAGAAGTGAAACACTGGCCGATAGTGATGTTGTTTCATGATGGAAATACAATGGGCGAGCCGGGCGATTTCCTCTCCCCTCCCCTTTCCAGCTGTGCTGATAATTGCCAAGAAGCCCTGTTAGCCATGCTACTGTATATCAGAAGTTCAATATGCAAATTAGTGTGGTAACGAGGGAGCTAATTAACGATCTCGCTCTCAGTTTTTTATGATCCAATAAGAAAATACTTTTTTTATGAATTTTTTATTTTTTACTTCAAGCATATGCTTTAGTAAAAGTTGTACCAAGGCCATTATACCACAGAACGAACAGCAGTTCTTAGCTCTGGTCCTGGGGAGCCAAGCTTCTGCAGCTTTTCTAGCCTTCCAACCAGTTAATTGGTTTTTTCGACTTCAATCCCAGGGACCCTAGTTTTCCATTCCACCAGATAGTTTTGAATCACTTTCACTTGGTATTCCAGGCCTAACATAGTCCATGATAATACAGCTGCAATAAAGAAAACCCTGCAGTAGTATTGTATTTCCCAGGACAGGAGTTTAGAACCAGAGCTGCAGAGTGCATGCTTTAATGTCACTGCAGATATTTTGGCAATGGCAGCAGTACCCAGAAAGTCCTGGCTTGATAGTTGCAGCTGCACCACCATATCACTACCATATCACTAACAATCATAAATAACCACCTAATAAGTCTCCTTTCCTCAATGACTTGTCATCACTCATGCAGTGTCATGGGGTCACCTCAACCATTCAACAGGTGCAATTGAACCGCTTAAGCCCTGTTTTCAACCTTTTTCATATCAAGGTCCATTGTTTAATTCGGCATGTAAGCCACCATTTGATGAGAATTAGCCTCTCAGACACAAAACTTTGACTATTTTGTTATCGTTAAGGATAGGATTTGTGTCCACAATTCTATGCTGTATTAATTCTGGTACCATGGAGAGACATTAATCAAAATAACAATTCTTCTACATTCTCTAATGCAGGGGTTTTCAAAGTGGGTGACGGGGCACCCTGGGGTGCCGCGACGGCAGTCCATGGGTGCCGCAAGATAATTTGATAATATTTGGAATTTATTTGGACACTTGAAAAAAATATTTAGTATCATTTTAAACTTGAAGTACAAACGTATTTTCAGTCAGTTAACCAAAATGGCTATTATCTGAACGTTTTCCTCGCAACATAATCAATAAAATATCATCACTGTCGGGCAGAAACCTCGTATCTCCAAGTTTCAAATGTGTATGTCTTTTGGTAAAGCAAAGCCCTGCTTCATCATACAAGACCGTCGCACAAAACTAGTGAAAACAGCCGATCTTGTTTTCGGCTGTTTTCACTAGTTTAGGACATTTTATAGATGATAAATACAAAACAAAACGTTTTGGACATACAAGGTTTCCACCCGACAACGACGACATGCTATAAATATAAGGTGCTGGGAGTGAAAGTTATAATGTAGGGGTGCCTCGGATTAAAACAAATATTTATGGGGTGCCCTGTGACAAAAAAGTTTGAAAACCCCTGCTCTAATGTATAGACTACTTGTGAATTAAGTAATGCAGATGTTTAACAATAATTTAACGCTTGATAGCAAAAAATCATAGATCTTTCTCTCAAGAGTTAAAGATCTATGGGTCCATTTGGCTACCAACTCTCCATCATTTAGCTGGAGAACACCTGGAACCACTGGTGGTCCCTGCACCACTGTTTGAAAACCACTGCCCTATGACGAATAGGGAAAATAGCCAATCTACAAGCTAGATGTGTTTGTCAGTTTTTTGCCCAGTGATAATGTGTAAGACGGTACAATCTCCAGGCTTGCCTCCAGAGGGTCTGTGTATGTGTGTATGTGTGTCTCATCTGACCAAGTAAAGCTCAGCCATTTGCCATCTCACCCTGTCCTCTGTCTGTGCAGCAGCTGCAGCCTCTCCGAAAGACGTCTGTTGTCCTCCTTCAGCGCCTGGCACTCGTCCCTCAGAGCGCGGCACTCTTCCTTCAGCACGTCCACGTCACCTGAGACCACAGTACATCTCTTTAGTGCACATACTACCACACTGGCCATGTAGCACCCCCACGGAGGCTCCCATCCAGAGCCAGCTTCCAGCAGACAGTCTTGCCCCTCCAGACAACTAAACAAGTAGCAAGGGCCAACATTTGGGAAGATGAATGGCAAAGCCATGACATACGAGCTCTTGACTTGTTGAAACGAGGAATTACACCAACTAGTCGGAGGCCTAAGGGATATTTCGTGCTAATCAGTCTAAAAGCGCCAAATTTTGCACAGATGTAGCCCTTGGCTTGCTCTAATGATTTAGCTAGGGCGCCCGCGTCGGCGACCTTCGGGCTTGCCACAGCGGCCAAATCAAGTTGGGCTCCCATCGACTTTCTAAACAGGAGGAAAATACCCAGAAAAACCTTTTTCAGGGTATTTAACCCTTTAAGTGCCTATCCCGAACATGTTCGGGATAGTTCAATCCAAAACAATTTTTTATTTGCTATTTTACTTACCCCGAGCTGCTTGGAGCAACGTGGGTGGTCCCGGCTCGCCCAGCGCTCACCAACGAGAGACGCTAGATGCTCCGACGATTTATTCCATTGAAAATGGTTTAAAATAAAGTTTAGAGCCCCCCAAAAAAAACCTCGGTACCGGTACCGGTACCGGGACGTATTCCAGGGTGCCTATCCCGAACATGTCCGGGATATTTAATAAAATGAATTATTTAATCGGAGGCCTCAACGAAGCCCCGGTCTAGACGTCCATCCATGGCCGGGACTTAGACTCGGCCATCCACGGGCCGTATTCGCGCTAACGGCCGCATCGCGCCGCCCACTCCAATAATAAATCACATCTTTAGACAGGATTTTCTCCGGATTGTGTTCCCAGACCCAAAGAGAAAGTTTTTTGCGGCTGAAATAGCTTTAGATCGGGCTTCTAAATGGGTTAGCATTTTGGCTACGTGTCAGCTAGCTTCCTCCTCTCGTCACCCATAGCATTGACTGGAGTGAAAACACAAGCCAGTTGGGAGAGGGTCGACGAAAGCTATAAAGAAGGTCTATGGATAAATTTCTGGCACTCTAGCGCCCCTTGTGGCCGGCGGCACTGTATGAGTTAAGTAGGACACTAGGGGTTTGTCATGATGCTGAATCCATTGCAAGCATTTGTTTTGCACAAAAAACATTCCTTGGGCTACAAATGGCCCCAGAAAACGATGGTTTAGTGATGAAAAGTGATGACTCATCACTTTTCACTCACTTTTCACAGTTTTGTGGGGGTTTTCTGGGGCCATTTGTAGCCCAAGGAATGTTTTTTGTGCAAAACAAATGCTTGCAATGGATTCAGCATCATGACAAACCCCTAGTTAGACCCCTCACATCCTACTTAAATACCCAGAAAATGTTTTTCTGGGTATTTTCCTCCTGTTTAGAAAGTCGATGGGAGCCCAACTTGATTTGGCCGCTGTGGCAACCTCGAAGGTCGCCGACTCGGGCGCCCTAGCTAAATCATTAGAGCAAGCCCTGGGCTACATCTGTGCAACATTTGGCGCTTTTAGACTGATTGGCACTAAATTACCATTCTATCTCCCTAAGGCCTCCAACTAAACGGAAAGCCTTACTAGTGGCCACGACCTTGACTGAATCACCTGGAAGTCACTAAACAGACTGCGTGTGGAACAGGGGAGGTGCAAAGCACTGATAATAGTCTGGAACTATACTACAGAAGACACATGCAGCTGTGGATCAGTGCAGACAATGTCCCACCTACTGGAATGTGCCGATGCCCCCCAGTGCCGTCCAGAGGACCTGGCAGAGCCCACCCCATCATCTGAGATTGCTACAGACTCGAAGAAGAAGACTACCACACTAGCTAGGCTACTGCTAGCTACTACTGTACTACTAGATACTATTAGATACTAAGTAGCACATCATCAGCTCTACCATGTTATGACACAAATGTATCTTACAGGTGTTTTCAAATGTATTCATTTTACCTTTTCACAAATATTTTGTAATACTTTGGTTACCTAAAATATAATATGTTCTCTATGAGTGTCCAAAATGTATTTCTTGGACATTTTTCCATATAAATACATGATGTTTCCATGTTTTTTGTCACATATGGTGTGAACTGCTGGAATCTTCAGGTCTATTCCAGCATATAGAGAATATCCTGATGAAGCAATGATAAGCCATGTTGGACAAGTAAGTCTGGAACACATGTGGACACATAATACAGTACACGGTCAATTGTGAAGGAACTGATGAAAATGCTGCCGTTGATGTGAAACGATGGTTTTTCCACCGTCCATGACCTGTGACATTTGCTGCACAGACACAGTGGGTCCCCACAGTGTGCTTCTAAATCCCCCCTACGTCTTCCCTCTCCATTTCCTTCAGTCACACCTCAGGGTAAAGCTCAGAGCGCTGCAGTGATGTCATGGTGCTGGAAGTGTGTGTGTCTGGCCTGCTGCAGTGGCTGCCTCGGCTTTGCCTCCCTCTCTGTCTAACGCTGAGTGTGACTTCACTTCACTGGTATCTTAACAGCGTGCACTCGCACACACGCACACACACACGCACACTAACTCAGACGAAATGCATACCAGCGCATGCAGACACTAGAAACGCAAATATATACACATATATATATATATAATTATTATATATATTATACAGTATATGTTGGTCTTTCCACGCTTTATTAAACCACAAGTCTGATTGACGTGCTATGACGGTGGATTGTGAACGCTAGAGTTAAAATGTCACATTTGGGTTGAGTGCTACTGTTTACATTAGTAGGTGACAAGCTCACTATCTACCTGTAAATGGATACCTCCTCATTCACCCATTCACACACACGTTCATACACCAAAGGCGGAGGAAACCATGCAAGGCACCAACCTACTCACCGGGAGTAATTGGGGTTCAGAGTCCAAGGACTCTTCGACACCAACTCTGGGGGAGCCCGGATTCGAACTGGGAACCCTTCGGGAACCCTCCGTGATGCCAGCCCCCTTGTCCTCTCCTCTCCTCTGCTATCCTCCCCTCTGCTCTCTTCTCCTCTGCACTCCCTCTCCTCTCCTCTCCTCTCCTCTCATCATGGTCCCATACAGCAGTGGTTCTCAACCTTTTCAGGCCACAACCCCCAAAATAATCCTATTTCAACTGGGGACCCCCCAGCCACCCTGACAAGCTCTTGTAATTGAAGGAGTTACATTAGTTTGACTCCATCTGTTCCATTGTGAAAATAGCAGATCTGCATGCTCACAACAGCGTTGGCAGGTTAGCATTTCACCAGGTTAGCATTCATCAGCATCTGCAGGTTAGCATTTCACCAGGTTGGCATTTATCAGCGTTAGTTTTACTGAGATTAGGGGTAGGGTTAAGGTTAGGTTTAGGTGTTTGGACCAAAATAGTAAATCTTCGTCCCCCCGACTTTCGGCACCTCCGCGCAGCCAATCACAAGCTTCTGCTGCCTTAAAGTACAACTTTGTTTTTTTACAACAAGGGTTCATATTTAAGATTGTAATTAGAGAAAAGAAAAAGTGAGTGTTAAAATGTTTTCATTTGCTTCGTTCTATTTTTTTATCGCGTTTACCATGCTAAAATGTGGGGCATGCGTACGCATGGGGGCATGCGTACAAGTGGCTAAATATGTCTTTTTAGACACAATAAGCCAGCAGTTTCTTTATTGATATTTACAGTAACACTTCTAGCCCCCATAAGTCACATCCAACCATGAAAGGTTGCGTTGTATCTTGGGAATGGGCTTATTTTTTGTAAAATGATATATTTAGCCTCTTGTAAGCATGCCCCCAACCACTGAAATAAGAATCCCTAAAACAATAAAAAGAAGTACATGAAATGATTTTAACACTCATCTTTTATATTCTTTAATTACAATCTAAAATATGAACCCTTGTTGTAAAAAACTAAAGTTGTCCTTTAACCAAGGTGCTTTTTTTGATACATTCGGACTGAAAGACCTGCAAAAAAGGGCGCCTCGTATCTGGTGTCGTCTCACCCTCTCTCCTCTCCGCCTCTCTGCGCTGGCTCTTCATGCCGATCTCCGCCCGCAGGGTGGTGATCTCCAGCTCGTACTCCTGCGTCTCCTCGGTGAGGCGCTGCAGCTGCGCCCGCAGGCGGCACAGCTCCTCCTGCAGCGAGGCGATGTCGTTCTCGCGCTCGCCCGCCGCCTCCTCGGACGCCTGCTGCAGGAGCTCCACCTCCTCCTGGGCCACGCGAAGCTCGTCCTGCGCCTCGGCCAGCTCGTTCTCCTTCTCCTCCTCCAGGCACTCCATCTCCGTCTGCACGGCGCGCAGCTGGGCTGCAAGGGAGGAGAGGAGAGGAGACAAAAAATCGTTGTTGTCGGGTGGATTAACCTTGTATGTCCATTCCTTCGTTTTGTATTTATCATTTCAAAAACGATTTAAAATGGTGAAAATGGCCGATCTACAAGCACAACGCCTCGCGTCGTGAGGCGTTGTGTGCTTGTAAATCGGCTATTTTCACTAGTTTTGCGCGGCAGTCTTGTATGATGAAGCAGGGCTAAATTTGACGAAAAGAAGTACAAATATGAAACTTGGAGATATGAGGTTTCTGCCCGACAGCGACGAAATGAAGGATTTGGGTGGATGACAGTGCGAGTGTGGATGCGTGCGCGTAGTGCGTACGTGTGTTCGTGCGATCATGTGTGTGTTAATTGTTGGATGAAGTATGATTAGATATAAGCAATGTACGAGGAGCTGATGTAACTGACTGTAACCAACGTGCTGCCATTCAGATTCAGATCACAAGCATTAACATTTGAGAAGAAACGTTCCCACAGCTCAGAATAAAACAAGCCAACCAAGAACAGCTAAAAATAAAACATCAAACATCAAGCATCAAGGCAGAGAACAAGAAGAAGGGCTCAGACATCTTTTCAGAAGATCTCAGGCATCTTTTATTGGCCGAAACGCAAATAGCCTCGTTATCAGCCCATGAACGTCACAGCATTAAGATCAATAGATAGCGAGCAGTACCTCCGAATCAATCATATTGGCACACATCATCATGATGGTACACAAAGACAAATGAGTGCTTTCATTTTTCATGTTTATTACTCTTGAGGCCTCTGAAAGGTTCAATCTTCATTACAAAACAAATGGGACAATACAAATCCATACTGTGTCATGAAAGGTGAGCAGGCTGCTCATTATTGTCCACTACTTGTGCAACGTTTGCAGTGTATGGCTGAAACCTTTGCCTTGATGCAGAACATGGCCATGAAAAATGTCATGTGTGTAGAAAACGTCAATTCAATTCTTCTGCTTTGGGTCTATCGAGGACTTAGCAGTTGACACACTGTACAATAATTATCCATTGTTGGCTCAGGATCGAAATTCCATAGTGTCTTCCTTCTTTGTCTTACCTACCGTATACGGTCCTCTGTGTTAACCCATTATGGACGGGAACAAATTTGCTTGGGATCATGTTGTTAATGAGAGAAAATCACAAGAGCAATGGATCGTCATGAAGCATAATTATGTCTCTATTGTCTCTTGGCCTTTCAGAGCTGACCTAAAGTATGGGGCTTTTAAGCAGTGACATCATTTTGTAGTCAGACCTCCAAGCAGATTTATTGTCAATATCTGTCCCTAGCTATTTCAACAAATCCGAGATAAAAATAACGACTAAAGTATAATTCTACCACTTTCCTTTCAACAACAAAGAGAAGTAAAAAATAGTAAATAGTAAAAAGATTCACGGGCGCTGGGGCCTTTTGGCCCCAAAAGTTCTCCTCTGCCTACAAAATGATGTCAGACTTAACAGCCCCATCTGTTCTTGACCATCTGGTGCATTTCATGTCTAGCGACAACATATTGAATAGATTTCTTTAATTCTTATTTTTTAACCACAGAGAAAGATGCGGGAGCTTGTTCTATCCACTTCATACATTCACCTGTCTGTGGTATACACCTACATACACCAGCAGGGAAACAAAAGAACATCGAAAAGAAAAGTATACCTTGTAGATTTAGGATCTGGTGTGTAAAAGCCTCTGCCTGGTGAGCACTAGCCAGCCGTTCATCTTCCAACAGACCTGTCAAGAGGAGACGAGACGAGAGGAGAGAAGAGAGATTTTAGGAATTCTCTGTTGATATACAGTATATCGTCGTTGTTGGGTAGAAACCTTGTACAGTATGTCCAAAACCGTTCGTTTTGCATTTATCCTTTTAAAAATGATTCAAACTAGTGAAAACAGCCGATCTACAAGCACACAACGCCTCGCGGTGCGAGGCGTTGTGTGCTTGTAGATCTGCTGTTTTCACTACTTTTGTGCGACGGCCTTGTATGGTGAAGCAGGGCTTTACTTTGCGATAACATGTACACATTTGAAACTTGGAGATACGAGGTTTCTGCCCGACAGTGACGATATGCAAGTACACACTTTCAGGCAATCGGGTTAGGGTCAGAGAATTAGTGCTGTTTTCTTGCACATACTGTAAATGAGGTGGTGGTAGGAAAATACAAAATAGACTTATGTAACTTGTGGGTGGAGAGGCAGTCTATCTAGCGCCCCTCCCTTAACATGTGTGGTCATAAAAGGTACTGTTCGAACTCAACGAAACATCCTTTTCCCACTAGACGGGACAAAAGCTGAAAGCTGTGCACAGGGAGCTCATGTGCTTTGCACACGGCTCCAAAAAGTACTCACGTGTTTTACTAAAGTAAAAGTATCAATACTGCACTGTGGATGTGCTCCGTTAGAAGTAAAAGTCCGGAATTAAAAATAAAAGCATGAAAGTGTCGGCATCGAAATGTACTCAAAGTACCAAAAGTAAAAGTACAAAATGTTTGAAAATAGCAGATATACAAGATATATGTCGCGATGCGACGCGTTGTGAGCTTGTAGATCGGCTATTTTCAAACAGCCTAGGTATGAAATAGGGCTAAAGTGGTTTATGTATGTTTTATAATATATGTGCGACGGCCTTGTATGGTGAAGCAGGGCTTTACTTTGCGATAACATGTACACATTTGAAACTTGGAGATACAAGGTTTCTGCCCGACAGTGACGATATGCAAGTACACACTTTCAGGCAATCGGGTTAGGGTCAGGGAATTAGTGCTGTTTTCTTGCACATACTGTAAATGAGGTGGTGGTAGGAAAATACAAAATAGACTTATGTAACTTGTGGGTGGAGAGGCAGTCTATCTAATCAGAAAATCATCGTTCCGCCTCGTCTCGTCTGATTCTGTCCAAAGTGTCTCTGAGCATGACACTAACTGCTGGCCAGAACTTCTGGGAACTCAGATTAGTGTTAGGGTGGGATGGGGTTTCTTTGTCACAGCACTGCTTTTAAAGTGTGGTTCAGAATCGGAATTTACTGCAATATTTGATGGTGATCTGAATCTGAGAACTCCCAAGATTGAAGATTGCTTTATGGGAGAGTGCTCATGTGCGTCTTGCGGTGACACGCTTCCTAGTTTCTTCTCTGAGCTGTTTTTTAGTTTTTTTCGCACTGACATTGCACTATTAGGTTGTGTTGGTAGTTTCTGAGTATTTTGCTTTGTTTAACAATGACAGTGAGATACTTGTTGCACTAACTAGCATTGACTGTTACGGTCTCTTTTTGTAAGACACTTTATGTATATATACTGTCTTATATATTATTCGCCCCCTCTATTGATGCACCTTCTCTTTATTGTCTCCACCAGCCGAAGGCTGAGGGAGAGTATGTTTTCCCCTCCGTCCGTCCGTCCGTCCGTCCGTCCGTGCGTCCGTCCGTGCGTCCGTGCGTGCGTCCTCGCAGTTTGTGAACAGCTAATCTCAGTCACCGTTGGCCCGATCGCTGCCAAACTGAGCACACACACTCCCTGGATTCCAATCTAGAACCTCTGCCCCACATTTTTCAAATCGGCCTCATGGTGGCGCTATAACAGGCCGATTTGTGTGGCCTGGTTGTTACCAGCTAATCTCCGGCGCCGTTGGCCCGATCGCTGCCAAACTGAGCACACACACTCCCTGGATGCTAATTCAGAACCTCTGCCCCACATTTTTTAAATCAGCCTCATGGTGGCGCTATAACAGGCCGATTTGTGTGGCCTGGTGGAGACCTGTGCTCGTTGGTACTGTACTGCACTGCTTTTGTTTTAGTTTTTTCCTCTTATCTATCTTTTTTTCTTACTTCTCTGTAACTTTGTAAATAACTGTATACTGCTGTGCTACAACTGGACAACTGAATTTCCCCCTTGGAATAATAAAGGTATCTATCTATCTATCTATCTATCTAGTCTTTTTCTTTTTTTCTTCTTCAGAAAAAAAGACAGCAAAAAATCATGAAAGAATAAATACATAAGGTAAGTAATAAGTCTAATAACAAGATCGCTGGCACTGATTCTTTGGTACCATTGCTTATCTACCGATCAACTGTGTCAAACACCAGCTTGCTGCATGCACTAATGTCACTATTAGCGTCAAACTGAATCAAAGTCCAGCATGTAATGACCTCATACCAAAACGGTAATGTGACTGCATGATGGCAGCTGGTGTTTATTATCATCTGTACGGGACAAACGGGTGACCACGGGTATATTGGGACCTTGTGGCTTTGGGGTCTTTCCTCACACACATTATGAGTCAGCCTATGACTATGTAACCCCCCACCCCCTTCCTCTCCCGCACGCACGCGCACGCACACACACACACACACACACACACACACACACACACACACACACACACACACACACACACACACACACACACACACACACACACACACACACACACACACACACACACACACACACACACACACACACACACACACACACACACACACACACACACACACACCACAAAGAAATAGCCTCAACAGCTGAGCATGCCCAGTGGGAGTAACCCACACCTCCCAGCAGTGATGTCACAGTGCACTCTGTCTGGAAGCTTCCTTGAGGCAGGGTGAGTGAATGCGTCTGTGGTTGAAAAGGTACTCACGTGTTTTACTAAAGTAAAAGTATCAATACTGCACTGTGGATGTGCTCCGTTAGAAGTAAAAGTCCGGAATTAAAAATAAAAGCATGAAAGTGTCGGCATCGAAATGTACTCAAAGTACCAAAAGTAAAAGAACAAAATGTTTGAAAATAGCAGATATACAAGATATATATCACAATGCGTTGCGATGCGACGCGTTGTGAGCTTGTAGATCGGCTATTTTCAAACAGCCTAGGTATGAAATAGGGCTAAAGTGGTTTATGTATGTTTTATAATATTATAATTTATGTCTGCAAAATAACTAGTGACTAAAGTTTTCAAATCATTCTAGTGGAGTAAAAGTACAATATTTGGATCAGAGATGTAGTGGAGTATAAGTAAAAGTATATTGGAAATTGGAAATACTCAAGTAAAGTGCAAATACTTCACAAGCGTACTTAAGTACAGTACTTGAGTAAGTGTACTTAGTTACTTTACACCACTGGAATGCATCTGAGGAATGCCTTGCCTGAAGTCCTGCCAGACAAACAACTGACCTCACCGCACCATGCAGAGCTCTGTAACACCCAACCCACCCACCCACCCTCCCTCACACACAGCGAGTGCGCTATGTCCCCGTGGTTCAGAATCCCACTCAACACTAGTGTGCCTAAATATCTAAGCAGCACATCATCAGCATATCATTTCTGAGACATGACGCGATCCTAAATGGCTATGGCGAAAGAGCCCTGTCAGTGGT
Organism: Nannobrachium achirus; assembly: GCF_963921795.1. NCBI lineage: Eukaryota > Metazoa > Chordata > Actinopteri > Myctophiformes > Myctophidae > Nannobrachium > Nannobrachium achirus. The sequence goes on along the minus strand of NC_137820.1, from coordinate 13,422,098 downwards.
CGCACGTAAACATTTACACTACAAGATGTTGCACTGGATTATGATTGAAAGATGTGTGTCCAGCACGGTGCAGACTGCAGAGTGATGCATTGCAGATAAAAGTTACAGTAGACAGACAGACATAGACAGATAGATAGACAGATAGACAGATAGATAGATAGATGTTTAAAAACTAAAGAATCTTTGTATTAAACATCAACAACAAACACATTACAAATAAACAGATGAATAAATACTAACATCTCTGTAGTGAAACAGAGGAATGCTGTCGCTTTGTTTTGGTTCCCTCCGTTTGTTTCCCCAATCCCTATTTAAATACTCGAGTAGCCTAATGTAGTCTTGCCTGTCGCTACGAGTTGGACTAAAAGATGCATATATACCAAACAAATTTTCCAAAAGCAAAACTACTCCGCATCAAGGGGTTTATTAGGTAGGCCCTAAAATTATGTCCTTGAGTCCTTTGGGGTTAAAACGGTTTCCGGTTTGATACTTCCGGTCAACGTGTAGTCCGTCTAGGACTACAACATGTCGTAGAGTGGTTTCCGCTCCCGACCGGATCAAACCCTGTAAAGTGAAGGGACCCTAGGCTAACCTCAGTCAAACTAATGCTGGTGAATGCTAGCCTTGTGAAATGCTAACCTACCGACGCTGGTGAATGCTAACCTGGTGAAATGCTAACCTGCCAACGCTGGTGAATGCTAACCTGGTGAAATGCTAACCTGCCGACGCTGGTGAATGCTAACCTGGTGAAATGCTAACCTGCCGACGCTGGTGAATGCTAACCTGGTGAAATGCTAACCTGCCAACGCTGGTGAATGCTAACCTGGTGAAATGTTAACCTACAGACGCTGGTGAATGCTAACCTGGTGAAATGCTAACCTACCGACGCTGGTGAATGTTAAACTGGTCGGACCAACGGTGCTTAACCCAGTTGCTTTTTTTGATACACCCGGACTGAAAGACCTGCTAAAAAACCCTCTCCCCTCACCTTGCAGCTCGTGGACGCTCTCCTGGTGCTTGTTGGACCTCTCCCTGGCCTCGTCCAGCTCCAGGAAGAGGTGCAGCACCTGCGAGCGCAGCTCCTCCAGCTCCTGCTCCTCCGTCAGCGGGTCCTCGTGTTCCTCCTTGCGGTCCTTCTCCTCCTCCTCCCCTCGCAGCTTCCTCTCCTCCCCTCCTTCCTCCTCCTCCTCCTCCTCCTGCGCTGCTCTCTCCTCCTCCTCCTCCCGGTCCATCTGCTCCTTCTCGTTGTCCTCCTCCAGGACGCCGCGCTCCTTGGCCGTGATCTCCGTGTTGTCCATGGTGGGGCTGCACTCCGCTTTCAGATCGCACTGGTCATCTGTCCGTGGGGGGAGGGGGGGGAGAGGTAAAAAGGTCGCGAGGTGAGAGATTGAAAGAGATATGCGGAAGGAAGCAGGGACGTGCAGAGAATGTTAGCGAGGCAGGGGCTGAGATTTCTAAAAGGGCCTTTGGTGGTAATATCGAAAATAGCCAACCTCCAAGCTCACAACGCGTCGCAGCAAGCATAATCATAAGCATCATTTATACACAGAAAGGGCAATTCTTTCAACATAAGATGCTGCATTCAAGTTCAGGAGAGTTTGGACAAGGCAATTCTCTTGAATGCCGCCTCAGGTATGGCATTGGAAAGTGAATTTCTTTCACCATAGTGAATACTGCATTCATGGTCTGGAGAGGGCACTTTTTTACAGACGTGTAAAGGGGCAGGGGCTCAAGCCCGCTTTGATGTCTATGCGTGTGCACATACGTTCCTGATGCGGAGAAATAGAGACGGAGGGAAACAGAGAGAGAGAGAGAGAGAGAGAGAGACAGACAGGAGGAGAGAAGTTCAGGTGTCAGAGGGCCTGTGTGTGACTGACTATGTCAGAGTGAGCCTGCTGCAGCAGATGATATTTTCGAAGACCAACAGCACCACCTTGTGATTCAAATCTCACAGAATCTATTGTACACAAATCAGACTGTAGGCTATGCTGCTCATGCTGAAGTCTGCTTAAGGTGCTAATTTGAATGTGCAGCATGACTGACAACCCCCCCCCCCCCCCCCCCCCCCCCCACCCACCGGAAACATGAGATCAGAAAGAGCTGACGTTTTGCCAAGAAATTGCCCCCAAGGGCACAATTCTTGGAAAAGAATAAAAACGTGTGTCGAAATGTGTCAAATGCGGATCGCTGACGTTAGACGGGACAGAATTGAACAAAGACCCGTGATGATGTTGTCGAGGGCAATCTTCAATACATCGGGCTCTGATAAAAAAATCCATTATTTTTCTTCTACAAAGAACCACAAATGGATTTGAATTCATGTCCAGTAGGTGGGGTGAGAAGCTGAGAAGTGAGAAGGAAGAGAGAGAGAGAGAGAGAGAGAGAGAGAGAGAGAGAGAGAGAGAAAGAAAGAAAGAAAGAAAGAAAGAAAGAAAGAAAGAAAGAAAGAAAGAAAAAGAAAGAAAAGAAAGAAAGAAAAGAAAGAAAGAAAGAAAGAAAAGAAAGAAAGAGGAGGGAGTTGGGTCAGCATGATGACTCACTCCTCAGCAATGCACCCCAAAGTCCACAACAACACAAACTACCATTCACACACTGAGCAAAAATGTGACTCTCATTTAATTTCAACAGCTGGCCTGTTGCTCACTAGGAGCTGTGCCCTGGATTATTTCAACAACACAGAGAAGCAAGCTTAGCTCTCCATTAGTAAGCAATGAGAGGGGAGCAAATCCACAGTTAATACGAAGTCACTTCCCTATTTATCGTTTTAGATTTAGGAGGCAAAAACAAAACAAAAAGGTCTTATGCCATTTGGGCCACACCAAAGCCAGTGGCTAAGTGGAGACTGGTGACAGTCACATCACAACAAATGCTGTCACTGAAACATGTGAATGCACGCGCACACGCACGCAAACGTACACGCGCACGCATGCGCGCGCGCGCACACACACACACACACACACACACACACACACACACACACACACACACACACACACACACACACACACACACACACACACACACACACACACACACACACACAGGGGGACAGAAATCTTTTCACATTTCATCGCTGGCCTACTGTCAAAAGGGTCAAATGAAATCCATCAGAGAGACAAATGGTTATGTGACATGAGCCATTCACATGGGAGCCATCTCCAAGTGCCTTGCTATTATTTGCCCTGGGAATGAGAAATAGATTAATGTTTACCGACCAAGCAGCAAGAAGAGAGAGAGAGAGAGAGAGAGAGAGAGAGAGACCAGTGTTGATTTTGTCGACTAAAACTATGACTAAAATGTTTGTCGACTGTTTTTTTTCACTGACGAAAACGAAATAAAAACTAAGCTGTGATGACTAAAACTAAGACTAAATATATTGACAATTTCGTCAACAAAATAAAAACTAGACTAAAACGTTAGGGAGGGACTGGTGGAGAAGAGAGTCATTTTATGTTTGGTTGCTCTCAGGTTTTGCGTGCTGAAAATAGCAGATCTACAAGCTCACAACGCGTCGCGCTGCGACGCGTTGTGAGCTTGTAGATCGTCTATTTTCAGCACGCAACCAAGTGTAAAATCAGTCATTACGATGCCATCAAGGCCCGCCAAAATACTTGAGTTGACTAAATCAATTAACTGAAGATTTAGTCGACTAAAACCTTATGATATTTAGTTGACTAAAATTAGACTAAAACTAAAACTTTTCAGGTGAGTAAAATGATGACATTGCCATTTTATTCAAAAGACTATGACTAAAACTAAATCAAAATTTGCTGTCAAAAACAACACTGTGTGACACAGGAGAGGAAAGAGACAGAGTAATACTCTAACTCAAAGGCTGCTTAATTTAAAATGACGCTATCTGGCATTATTCTGGCCTGGTTGACTATGAGGCTGGGGATGTGTTGATGTGCGAGCAGAATTGTTTCTTTGTCTTGTTATAGGCGAGAGAGTTAACCTTTTAACTGTAACAATGGGACACAGATTATACATTCTCATCCCACTGTGTTCATATGACATCAAATAGAGGGCATGCGGCCTTGCTCTCTGTCTGGTAATGATGTTAATTTGTACAGTGTTGCCCCGGAGAGCGCCGACGAGAGGTTTCATTGAGCGCCCGGGCGAGCGTCTCATTAAAGTTTGATACTGGTGTAATGAGCTAGTCATAAATGAGAGAGCCGGAAGGAGTGGAGAGAGTTGGCGCTGGCTGTGTGTGTGTGTGTGTGTGTGTGTGTGTGTGTGTGTGTGTGTGTGTGTGTGTGTGTGTGTGTGTGTGTGTGCAGCCACAGGCAGCAAATAGGCTATCAGGAGACCATAACGGGCCCCCTAAAACCGAACATTACTCCCCCTTACTTTTCAACCTAGCCTCAGAGTGAAATTACTCGGGTGGTTGAGATCATACACGCGTGGCTCATTCAGTTTCATGTTTTTTTTTTCTTCACAGAAGCGTCCATGCTGTTCCACCAAAGAAAGCAGACCCCGGGCTATGACATAAGAGCGTGCCAAGAGTGTGTACAGTACTGCAACGAAGCACTGTGTGACATTTGTACAATTGTACATACAGTAAACGCCATTAAAGGACAACTTTGTTTTTTTACAACAAGGGTTCATATTTTAGATTGTAATTAGAGAAAAGAAAAAGTGAGTGTTAAAATGTTTTCATTTGCTTCGTTCTATTGTTTTATCGCATTTACCGTGCTAAAATGTGCGGCATGCGTACACATGGGGGCATGCGTACAAGTGGCTAAATATGTCTTTTTAGACACAATAAGCCAGCAGTTTCTTTATTGCTATTTACAGTAACACTTCTAGCCCCCATCAGTCACATCCAACCATAAAAGGTTGCGTTGTATCGTGGGAATGGGCTTATTCTGTGTAAAATGACATATTTAGCCACATGTACGCATGCCCCCAACCACTGAAATAAGAATCTCTAAAACAATAGAAAGAAGTAAATTAAATAATTTTACAATTACAATCTAACAGATGAACCCTTGTTGTAAAAAACTAAAGTTGTCCTTTAAGGCATCACTTTGTTTCTTAGAGGGCATTTATAGCATGGGCCTCGGGTCTTGATGTGTTCAAGGCGTAGGTTACGTCATCTCATCATGTTGACTGCTATGCGCATTCTGGCTGCAGCACCTGAGCTGACGCTGCTGCAGCCTGCAGTCTTGGCACAGCGTCTGCGTCACACTGGGATTGCACTGGACACAGTAGAAACGGACCTTGAGAGCAGGGACGGAGTCGGCTCAGGGGACCGTTATCTAACCGCCGCACATTCCTTTGTAATCCCGTCGAAGCAAAACACATCCAAGCGTCAGTATACAGTAATAACTCGTGTTCCGCTTAGAGAAGAGACAAACAAACAAAGAGACCATTAGTTGTCTGTGCATGGGCTGACTGAAATCGAATTTAAACATTTTAACACAGAGGCATGGTCTGTTTGCTTCCCCGTCTTAGCCGTGTCTTAAACGACCCGAGCGCTCTCTCTGTAATGGAGTGTGCATTTTTATAGCGATGCAAGCAATGAGACTTTCAGCAGATGAGCGCAAGGGTTTTGGGGGAAGCGCTGCTTCTTTGAAGTTCCCAATCAAAGGCCTTCTATCCTCGAGAGAATCATTTCATAATACTGTGTAAGCATTTGAAAAAAGAAAAATGTCTACATATATAGCAGAGTTAAAAGATAGTAGTCAAATTATGTTTTAAAAAAGTTGGTGGAAAAAATAAATCTTGTCATTAACCCAGCTGTAACTATGCATCCCCCTTGCAAAACTGGGGACTGCAACACTGTGGCTTACATTAGCCTGCAGTATACAACCCATTTCCTAATATAAATATTTTACAGATGCTAAATAATGAAATCTTTTCCAGTATAGACTACACGCGTGGCATTTTGTCATAGAATTCCTGAAATGTTTGTTGGCATGTTGCCAGTTGCTGCAGGATGATAGCCTGTGTGCTATCTCATCTTATCGCTGGTAACATCTGGAGCAAAAAACAGACTTTGAAGAGAACTGAAAATCAACCGTAACAGAAAGAGCCGGAAGCCGTCCTCTGATCCAGTGAACACCCGAGTTGACAACACCGACTTGAACAGGCAGGTGCCAGCGGTGATGATGGTGTATGTGTGTGTGTGTGTGTGTGTGTGTGTGTGTGTGTGTGTGTGTGTGTGTGTGTGTGTGTGTGTGGGCGCGCCCGTGCTGTGAACGAATGTTTGTGACACACATAGAAAAGAGAAAAGCTATGCGAGTGGAATCTTGCTTCAAATTAGTTCCGTGATATGGAACTAATTCCATGATATGGAGCTAATGCAAGCAAGATTCTACTCACACGCATATTATGTGAGCGGCACAAGTACAGGGCTACGCGTGTGTCCAGTCTAATGCAGTACAGTATATACAGTATGCCCAGTTTGCATGGCCTATCCCTACACAAGGCTGCTGCTACACTGTGTGTGTGCGTGCCATGGATCTGCGTGGCTGTGGAGGAGGTTATGCATAATGCACAACGCCTCCTCCCGCTGCCTGCTTTCAACACGGCCCAAGAGCTCTGATGTTGGAGGCTCATCTCTCTTGTTGGCACACTCACTCCCTCAGCAACACCACCACTCAGCGGAGGATGAGCGAGCTGGGAACGAGAGAGAGGGAAAGAGAGAGACAGAGAGAGACTAGTCTGCTGTTTCTCTCACTCTCTTTTAGTTGATGAATCAAGTCATTTTCAGCGTGCAACATGGTCGTACCACCAAGTAGGGCATTCACCAAATATTCGAATATTCGAATATCAAAGTCACTATTCGACGTTGTTCACCGAAGTCGTATATTCGCTTTTTTTTATTGTTTTCTCTTTAAAAAATATATAGCCTAGTTTATAAAGCTTGGCTAGATAGGAAGTCATAAGAATGAGTTGTCAATGCCCGTTCTCAAACCTTTTTAGGCCGTGACCCCCAAAATAAACATATTTGAACTGGGGACCCCCACCATGACAAGCACTTGGAATGTATTACATTTAATGTGACTCGGTTCCGCAGATAAATATTGTGAAAATAGCCGATCTACATGCTCACAACGCCTCGCAACGCGAGGCGTTGTGAGCATATAGATCTGCTATTTTCACAATGTTCGCCTCTTGCTTACTTAATATTTGACAGCTTGGCCAGTTTGGCCAGTCCTGTCGAATATGCGACTATTCGAATACTTTGAGGTTGAATAATTAGAATACTAAAAATCACTATTCGTGAATGCCCTACCACCAAGTATAAATTCACTCAATGCGGCCCGCAGGTCAATATCGGAATGCCGATATATCATTGATTTCAGCTGTTACCAGGCCTGGAATTTCGTCATTTTAGGGGCAAGGCCACTTGGCCTTTGTTGTTGTCTATTTTTTGAGGGCACAAAGGTCAAATGCCAGGGCAGGAATTGGGCCATAAAATAAATCAAGATTTTAGTCCATTTAAATAATTAATTGAATGTAAGGCTTAAGGATGATTTAAATTTGAATATGTATATGACTATCTGCAATGAAATATATAACTGTATTTACAATCGGATCAATGCTGAGCCCTGCACCAATTAAACTGGATTGGTTTAAAGATGGGGATTCAGGGAAGTTAAGAATTCCGAATCTCAACAAAAGACACTGTTGTCTACATGACAAGAAAGAGGCAGAGGATGATGAGGCGAAGTGATACAGTCAGCTGGGGCATTAAGGCCACTGTGGCCTCAGGGCATGACATTTTTTGGAGGGGCACAAGGCCAAACTGAGGGGCAATAGCGGCCATGGCCTTTGTAAGTAAAGACAATTTCTTTGCATCTAAAGAGCCTCAGATTTCATCTTTCAGTGTGCGAGCCCCATCTTGTTGTTTATGGACTTTCATGCCGGCCTCTAGCACCTGTTTCCACTCCAGTAAGCCTTGAGTTTAGAATTAGAGCGCCAACTTCCCTAGCTCTTTCCTACCCATAGCAGGGTGAAGTGGCCTTTGGGCACGGCACTATGCTACTCAGTGGTGGAAAAAGTACTCAAATGTTTTACTTAAGTAAAAGTATCAATACTGCAATATAGAAATACTCTGTTAGGGTGCCCTCACACCAAAATACCTATGAGAGTGGAATCCGCGTTCCGCCAATGCATTTCAATGAGAGTGAAGAGGTTTCATGCCAGCAGAGGATTTCTGCAAAAAATGCTCCCTTATCATTGAAATGCATTGGCGGAACGCGGATTCCACTCTCATAGGTATTTTGGTGTGAGGGCACCCTTACAAGTAAAAGTCCAGAATTCAAAATGTACTTGAGTAAAAGTCCAAAAGTATTGGCATCAAAATATACTACAGTACAAAATGTTTACGGCTATTTTCAAATAGCCTCTGTATACAATAGAGCTAAAGTGGTTAATGTATGTTTTATAATATTATAATTTATATCTGCAAAGTAACTAGTAACTAAAGTTTTCAAATAAACGTAGTGGAGTAAAAGTACAATATTTGGATCCGAGATGTCGTGGAGTTGAAGTAAAATTATTGGAAATGGGAAATACTGTACTTAAGTACAGTTTTACACCACTACTACTCGCACGGGAGAAACGTGATACGATATACGGCGGTCGCATGGCCATGGTGACTCACTGCTCTCACCTCAGTGTTCAGGGTCTGTACCATATGGAACGTCCCCATGCTAATAAGCCCCACACTGTGCCATTTCCCCTCTGCGATTTCTGGCTCCGGAATTAAGAAGCGCTCCATCTTCCATCTGCCCCTCCCCATCCCAACCCCACCCAAACCCTCAGTTCCTTCAGTGACAGTCCAACGCCACCCTTCAAAAAGGCAGGTGGCCACAGCTTATCGTCTGCCCCGCGGTGGTGACACGGCTCTGCGTTGGCATTATTAAGGTCATCATCAAAGAGTGATAACACAAATCACACATGACATGAAGCCCCTGGGATAATCACAGAACGAGTGTGTGTGTGTGTGTTAATGTATGTGTGTGTGTGCGTGTGTGTGTGTGGTGGTGGTGGGGGGGGGGGGGGGGGCAAAGACAACCACGTTGCAGTAACCACAAGCATGGAACCCGGGATCTACTTAATGAGCCACACTGTTATTTAAATAGGAAATCCATGTTTGCACTTTAAAAGGGAGATGAGACTCGAAAGTGGGTCAGTATTCTGTAGGAATACAGATGTGATGCAAAATGTGTTGTAGTTTGACCTCATTAAATGAGCGTTCACCAAAAAAAGTGTGTCACTGTGTACGTGGGCGATTGCAGGGAATGCGTTTCTCCGTGCTTGCAAGTGTGCATACGCTCATCTGTTAGGTGAGTGTAGTATGCCTGCAGTGTGTGTGTGTGTGTTGGGGAGGTTGGCGAGTGCATTTCACACATCCATTGATTCTATTGAGGGCTATGAATAGAGGGGAAAGTACAAAGCATAGAAACCAGCCATGCAGGTGTAATCCTTTTGATCACAAATGAGTGCCTCCCACCTGAATGATATCTCTAAGGAAGAGCTATCACAAAAGGAAGGTGTGTGGGTGCGTGCATTGCGTGTGTGTGTGTGTGTGTGTGTGTGTGTGTGTGTGTGTGTGTGTGTGTGTGTGTGTGTGTGTGCGTGCGTGCGTGCGTGCGTGCGTGTGTGTGTGTGCATGTGCGTATATGTGTATGCGTAGGTCGGTATGCATAATATGCATGTGTGTGTTTAGCTAGGCAATTGCTAATAATGTAGCCTCCACCTTTGAAAATGGATAAAGACAGCAGCAGAGAGAAGCGCAAATGATGCTGATAGGATGAGCCATGCGAGATGAGAGAGAGAGAGAGGGAGAGAAAGAGAGAGAGAGAGTAAAAAAGAAACAGCTGTAGAGGAAAAACAAGAAAAAGGAGCCCTGTGAAATCATCGACCTCCTCTATCCACTGGAACTTTGGAGTGCAAAGTTTTCCATTATGCAAGCAAAGGGAGAAAGCATATGGCATAGTCGATTTCGTCAGGCGGTCGTGAAAGCGATGTGAGCGCATGCACTAACAAAACACCTGAAGTTGTCCAAAAATCCACCACTCGTCCTAGATAATGTGCCCTCTTGGCCCCCAAACTGTGGAATAAACTCCCTGCTGCACTTAGAACAACAGACTCACTCCCTAGCTTCCGCCGTGGTCTGAAGACTCACCTCTTCAGCCTCCACCTAAGAAGACCATAGCACTTCCCGTAGCACTCGCCTACCCCCAATGACCATACATGAAAGCTACAGTAGATAGCATTTTTTAGGTTTTTATTTAAAGCTTTTTTACTGACTAGGTGCTCGGTCTGCCTACGTTATTTTGTCTAGATTGATATTTCTATGCATTTGATGTATTGATGTTGATGTACTGTATGTATTACCTTTCTTATTGTATTGATGTATTAGCTTGCTTATTGTATTGATGTATTACCTTGCTTATTGTTAGTCGCTCTGGATTAAGAGCATCTGCTAAATGCCTAAATTGTAAATTGTAAGGTGGAAAACACCTTTTTGCTGTTTTTGTAAATGAGTGTGAATGTATATATATCATGTCATTAATTTCCCATGTGTTTCACCCAGAAAGAAAAAGACCCCCAAAAAGGTTGTGACTGATACTATGGGGCTTTTAAGCCGTGACATAATTTTGTAGGCAGAGGAGAACTCTGCCCCCAGAGCATTTTCTGTCCCTCGCTATTTCAACAGATCCGAGACAAAAATAACGACTAAAGTATAATTCTAACACTTTCCTTTCAACAACAAAGAGAAGAAAAATGTGTAAATAGTAAAAATAGTAAAAAGATTCACGGAAACTGGGGGCAGAAATTTTCCTCTGCCTACAAAATGATGTCATACTTAACAGCCGAATAACTGGCATTAATTAAACATCAGGAAGAGATCTTGTTGTATGTGTCCTCAGGGAGTATGGCCGGTCATGGGAATTCCACAGCGCCAGGGTACCCTGCTGGTTTGGAGCGGGATCAAAGTAGGAAGGGAGGCGGAGGAGAGGAGATCGCAGGAGCAGAGGGGAGAGGAGAGAAATGCTGGGGGCAGATGTATTCTTCTGGATACCAGGGACGTGTTGGGCCCCTGATTCAGCCCGGGAAAAAGAGTTGGAGAGGCCCGCATTTATTTTTTTTATATTTCGTCGTTGTCGGGTGGAAACCTTATGTCCAAAACCGTTTGTTTTGTATTTATCATTTTAATAATGATTTTTAAACTAGTGAAAACAGACGATCTACAAGCACACAACGCCTCGCGGTGCAAGGCGTTGTGTGCTTGTAGATCTGCTGTTTTCACTACTTTTGTGCAACGGCCTTGTATGATGAAGCAGGGCTTTGCTTTGCAAAAAAATGTATACATTTGAAACTTGGAGATACAAGGTTTCTGCCCGACAGTGACGATTTACTTTGTTGGCCGCACAGCCCCCAAAATGGAACGAAGGCCGACATTTTTTATTTATTTTTTTTTCTTAATGGCCGGCCTGGACCGGCCGGGAATTAACCGGCCGTTCGGGAGTTGTCCCGCTTTTCCCAATGGCCAGCACGTCCCTGCTGGATACACATACGTCATGTCCTAGTATGAGCGAATAGGGGAAGGGGATCAATGTCACGTGACGTGATTCATTGTTTGGCCCGACAAAAACTCGGACGTGTGTCTCAAATGATATGATTATTGGCAGAATCACGGAAAGTTTAGAATATTTGGCGGTCCCGTTTTCATTTTGCACAAGAAAGGTGGTTGTTGCAATTACCTGCACTGCAATACTTCACCATATGTTGCACTATGACGTAAAAAAAAGGAGAACAAAGAAATAAACATTAAATGTAACAACGTCAAGGTGTATGTACGTTCCGTAATGCAATACAAAGGTGAAAGCTGTGTTGTTTTCACCCGAATAGAAAATGGCAGCCTGTATGTGTGTCTCAAAGAATTGGCATAAATACAATAAAATCCTGTGTTAAAATGAAGTTTGCAAAACAAGTGAGTTCAAGACAGCTTAGGAAAGAAAGGGAGAGAGAAAGATAACAGAAAGAAGTCAGGAGGAGAGATATAAGGAAGGTCACTATAGCGTGTGTGGTTGGGAAAGATTGCTGATGATGGCTGTAAGATAAGCAGACAGCTTCTATTGCTTGCCTGTCACACTGATCAGTGAATCTGGGTTTTTGTGAGTGCACTCTCCCATGAGGAGGTGGCAGGTGAAGCCTTGTGGGCTTGTAGATCGGCCTTTTCCCGGGTGTGCGACAGAGTATAAGTTATTGCCATGGAAATGTGAGGCATTTCTTTCTGGGTAGCTTCAAATTCACCCAGGGCAGAATGGGAACAGATATGAGGAACAAGTGAATACAAATAAAAATAATATAAATAACAGCACTGCTTTGAACAAAGTCACCTTTCTGTAGGAAAGCAGAGACATTACCCTCGCAAATGACAACCTCGGTCAGAGGAGATTAAATACACCTTAATCCATTTCGATCCTCCAGTGCCTGTGAGCTGAACGGATATGAGGGTTAGGGTTATATTATTACAAGCCGTCACTCAATCCATTCCAACTCTGTCTGTTTATTAAGCCCTGTGTCATCACACGATGATCTACAAGCTCACAACTTGTAGATCTAATATTTTTGGTGCATGACACCGTCGCACGGCGGAGCATAAATGAGACATCACGGTCAGTCAGGCAAGATTTACAGCCAGATTACTCCATTCAATCAGCTTCAGTATCTGGAGCTTTGAAGGCTTGCTTGCCCAATGCTGTGACGTGAAAGATGGTCTCTGCCTGGGGTTATGATAACAAAAAACGAGACAGATCAGATGGCATCCATCTTCTGAAAGTCAACCTTGAGCCTGCATAAGGTAAAAATCCTCAGTGTTCCATTTTTACACTCTGAGGTAATTAAAACTAGAGGATAAGCCTGCTGCAGAGTAAAAATCACGTGAGTGTAAGAATGGACCCAAATGGACCATTCAAAACTAAGGATTTGTACTGTGCAACACTTGTTGTTTAGGAACAGATCACCCTCCACAAGAAACGTATATCCACAAAGTATCAGTAACAAATTGTCCAAATGATGTGAAAATAGGCTCATCAGAATGGAAAGACTCAGGTTTGGTCTCCGACGGTCAGCACCACACAGGAAGAGACAATCTGGTCAGCGGTCAGCGGTCATTGACCTGTGCTGCTCTTTGACCGTGTCCATAACAACATCCATCCTTCTAGCCTGTTTGCCTCAAACACTGCTTCTCTGTCCCAAAACACACAGGCCTCAACCACGCACACTTCAACATCACTGCTCCTCTGTCTGTCCACTCCAACCACACACACGCACACGCACACGCCCACACACGCACACGCACACACACACACACACACACACACGCACACGCACACGCACACACACACACACACACACACACACACACACACACACACACACACACACACACTTGGGTCACGAACTTGGCTCTTCCTACTTGGGTCACATCGAAAACATTCCTCAAATTCCACCCATAGCTGTAAAACTTTTTCCCCCTCCATTTCAGATTCTTCATGAGGCATACGATGGATGTGCATTAAAAAATGAGAAATTATAAGTGGAACGCTTCAGTTGAACACGTAGTCAACAACATGCAGCACGATGAAGTTCCCCAACAACAAGCCAATAAGCACACGGTGCCAAGTGCTATAAGCAGATGCAGGGCACACAAGCGACTCTCCAAAACAAATTCAATTGTAGCCTGAACATGTCACATAAACCTTCATACAGTAAATGAGCCGTCACGCATTAGCAGAGCCCAACACCAAAAATAACAACAGCACGCCTTTGCACACCAGATGAATTCTTAAAACAACGACTCATCAGCGCATCACGGATTGATGCCTTAATCCATCATGAACCTCTAACGAGACTAGTCCATCTCTCTCTCTCTCTCTCTGTTTCTTTCCCTCATGGCAGCCATCCACCCCATTACCTGCCACTGTGTAGACTCCATCAGATGCCCACAGATGCTATCGCTGGCAGTCGTGCCCTGCTGCCAGATAGATTAGGATGACTCAAAACAGAGACAGAAGCTCTGCCAGCACATCAGTCTCTCCACCTCCTTCTTCCACCTGACTGGTTCTCTCTCCTCCTCCACCACCACCAACCACCCACCTCCACCACCCACCTCTTCCTCCTCCTCCTCAGTTCGTGAAGCCACAGTAGAGGCAGTGAGGGATGTTTACCTTCTGCCGATCATTATCTGCTCTGTGGCGCTCGACTCAAAAAAACGGTCACACGGTAAGCCGGCCTAGACGCAAACAAACACATGCACAACAACCATGCAGGCAAAACACACTGTGTGACAGACCTGTGGCGTCCAACGCCTCCTCGATGAGCGGGGGTAAACTGAGTCCGTCCATGGCCCTCCTCCTGAAGGCTGCAGCAGAGGAGGAAGGCGAGAGAGAGGGAGAAAAGAGAGAGAGAGAGTGGGCGAGCGGGTCAGAGGCTCCACACACCCACATCAGCAGCATGGAGAGAGAAAAACACAGGGAACATTGGAGTACAAGAGCGTGCGCTCGTGGACACGCACGCGCGCTCGCACGCGCACACGCAGGAGGACGAGCATGCACACACAAACAAGCTGTACCTCGAGAGAATTGGTCGGATCCGAGCAGCTGAAGCCTGAACTGAGCGCAGCGTGGGAGAGATGCCGAGAGGGAAAGTGGGGTGGAGCAGAGTGGAGAGAGAGAGAGAGATGCTGCTTTACCAGACAGCAAGCTCTGTCACTCTATCTGTTGCTCTCTCTCTCTCTCTCCTCTCTCTCTCACTTTCACTGTGTGTTGCTCCCTCCCCCTTCTCTCATTCTCTCATTCTCTCGGTCTCTCTCTCTCTCTCTCTCTCTCTCACTCTGTTTCTCCCGCTCTCTCGGTGCCTCACCCACTCTAGTACTGTATTTCTGTACTCACTTCTTGTTTCCACTCATGTTTTTCATTGCCCTTGAGTTCTCTGTTTTCCTGCACTCACGCATACACATCACACGCACACGCCCTCGCTCCGGTCGCTCAGGCAAATCAAATGCATTTACCTAGAATGAGATCCAGACGTGCTGTTGTTGCAGCCGCTCTGACAGCTACAGTGCCGTAGTAGGTTACTGATCATTTCCCCTCCATTGTTCACTGCCTCTCCGACTCATGACCACAGGCCACAGCACTCCCCTCTCTGAACCTCCCCCTTTCGTTCTTCTCTTCCTCTCTCTCTCTCTCTCTCTCTGATCTCTACCTTGTTCACTCTCTCCCTCCCATGGCCCCCTTTCATCTCTCTCCATCCCTCTCTCACTCTCTTCTTCTAACTTTCCCTCTTTCTCTGTACTTCTCAATCTCCAGTCACCTTTCCTCTCTCACTCAGTGACTCACTGTCTGTCTGTCTGTTTGTTATCATTTATGCGCAAACGAACAGTGACTGATGTGCTATAAACAGCATCTGAACAACCTTCTCCCTCCCTCTCACCACCCACTATGTCTCTATGTGGGTCTCTCTCTCTCTCTCCTTCCTCCATCTTTATCACATCTGGCAGCTTATCAACCTCACATAACAGGCAAAAAATGCGAGGTGTGTCGTGACACATTCAGGAAATATGTCATTGTGGACAGACAAGATAGGCATAGAGAGAGGAGAGGAGAGGAGAGGAGAGGAGAGGAGAGGAGAGGAGCTGACTTGACCCCGTGCCCAAGTCAAAGGATGTTCTTGTCACAGTGCAGGAAGTGAACACAGACATTCTCATGTCAACCTGAAAACGGAAATGTTTGTGTGTGTGTGTGTGTGTGTGTGTGTGTGTGTGTGTGTGTGTGTGTGTGTGTGTGTAGCACAGACAAACTGAAAACGCGGAGAAGTTGTACAAGGGAGAAAGCAAAAGAGGCTGCGTTTAATCGCCCACGTCTTTCTGTATCTCTGTGTTCTGTGAAAGTGAGCCAGACAGACAGCAAGATAGACATAGACAGACAGCAACAAGCAACAAAAACCCCTCATTAAAACACACGTGTGCATACACACACACACGCACACACACACACACACACACACACACACACACACACACACGTGTGTTTTTGAAGCATTTCATGCTTCAAAAACCATATAAAAAAGCCAAAATAGATAATATTTACCACACTGTATGTATGGTAAATAAAATATATAGTGAAATGTATTTCCAGGGTCAAACATTTGCTCTCAAATATGGCCAATTTGAAATGTCTATTTTGAAATGTGTTATTCTGCAGTTGTGGGTGGAAATGTTGACAGTGCTGACTGACGTTAGTGTCACCCTGCTGGTATGTCTGGGAAGAAAAAAAGGTGTTTATTCTGTTTGGCTCACAACGTCATATGGTGTCTGCAAATAATTCTTGCTGCTCGTAAAACAAGAAGGGTGGGGCTTAACTGGCTGGATGATTGAAATGATAAGAAACTTCAATTAAACATAAATAAATAAATAAATAAATAAAAGCTTCAATAGATGTCACTGATTTGGCTAGCGTGAGCTCCAGATAGTGTTATTGAACTTGTCAACAACAGAAGAGTAGTACATTTTCAAACTGCAGTGACCAGACATACTGTATCGTCACTGTCGGGCAGAAACCTTGTATCTCCAAGTTTAAAATGTGTATGTTTTTTTGTTTTTTTTGTAAAGTAAAGCCCTGCTTTATCATGCATCATATAGTGAAAATAGCTGATCTACAAGCACACAACGCCTCATGATGCGAGGCGTTGTGTGCTTGTAGATCGGCTAATTTCAAGAGGTGATGCCATAGTTTGATACTTTTTCTGTTTTGTATGTGTCTATGGAGTTGACATTACTCTAACAGACCGCCAGGTGTGGTTGTAATGTGCAAATGTGCCTTCCCTGTGTATTTTTGGTTTCTTCCTGAAAGCTGAAAGCCTCAGAGTCAAAAGGTCAGATTGAAAAACACAGATTTAATGACATCATACAATCATCCCCTCCCCTTTTACCATACACCCAACACTGTGGGTGTGGCTAACTTCAGCTTGATTTCCACCCACTTGACAACCAAGTATATGAAATGGTGGGTGTGGCCTAGGGTGGATCTTAAATTACCTTTTTTTGATTTTCTTGAGTCTCACCCCCCAATTATGTTCCAATGTACAAAAAAATGCTTTGGTTAAAATTTGGTTGAATTTCAAGCATATTTAGAGGTAGCTCAATCAAGTCAAAGATTGTACATTTTATTGGTCAAAATCGAATTGCACTGCAGGCACATTTAAGTTATACATTACACATTATTCTTATACTAAGCACAGAAATTATATTTTTTAAGCTTACAAATCTAAACACAAATCTGATTACATGTTTGTCATATGTCAAACCAGAATTAATGTATTGTAGGAAATAGCAAAGCAAAGAATGACAATTTGCAATTTTTCATTTAACGTGCACAATGACATGTCTTTATTGCACACTCTTCAATCATACTCTTCAACACACAACAAGCACACAGCCCCACTTCCTTGTTTACCCCCAAAACCCCTGAAAGTCACTGCAGTATAGTAATTCAGTAGTTACAGTACAGATCAATTAAAGTTTGTTTACGGCTATCGGGATACTTGTGCCGATAGTCCTGCACAATTTGCAGCAAGTATTGGAGTTGGGACTCATCTTTAGTAATGAGACCACAATATTCTTGTATTAGGGCAACCCCACGCTCAGCATGATCATTGACAACATTCATCGCCTTCACTACAGCCATTTTTTAAGCTTACATTGACAACATTCATCGCCTTCACTACAGCCAGAGCGTCTTGGTAGTCCTCCCTGGGCTCCCACTCAAAGCACCTTGGAAAAAATCTTCAATGTTCTTCCTTGCAATTGTTCCAAGGTCAACAGTAATTCTCTTCATATGCCCCTGTTCACCATAAGTGATTGGAAAACCTTTGAGAAGCAGCTTTAGACACCTCAGCATTTATTGATGACGGTTCAGAGCTCCAGGAGCTACCCATCATGCCCGTTGGATGGCAAAGGTTATTTATTGTATGAAGATCTGGATGTTTCATGGCCAATTCAAACTGACCTTCAGGGAAGAAAAAGCATGCATGGATTTGTGCATTTTTGCAGTTTGCAATTATGTGAAGGCATCATAGGCATGGATGATGGCACCTGTTGCTGTCAGCGCTCCACTAAATGACTTGGCAGCTGTTAAAATTGTTGCTGGAATATTCATCAATAAATGCTGAGGTGTCTAAAGCTGCTTCTCAAAAGTTTTCCAATCACTTATGGTATTTGGCTCCAGAGATCGTCGGACTTGCATTGTTTGACAGTCAAGTGAGCGCGCAAACGAAGAGGCTGATGGTGAGAGCCATGAAAGATGGAAATGAAGATCATGAACAGGGGCATATGAAGATAATTACTGTTGACCTTGGAACAATTGCAAGGAAGAGCATTGAAGTGCTTTTCAAAATGATGGATCTCCCAGGTGACTTCCTTGACGTTGAGCCCGATGAGTGGGAGCCCAGGGAGGACTACCAAGAAGCTCTGGCTGTAGTGAAGGCGATGAATGTTGTCAATGATCATGCAGAGCGTGGGGTTGCCCTAATACAAGAATATTGTGGTCTCATTACTAAAGATGAGTCCCAACTCCAATACTTGCTGCAAATTGTGCAGAACCATCGGCACAAGTATCCCGATAGCCGTAAACAAACTTTAATTGATCAGTAACTACTGAATTACTATACTGCAGTGACTTTCGGGGTTTTTTGGGGTAATCAAGGAAGTGGGGCTGTGTGCTTGTTGTGTGTTGTGAGTATGATTGAAGAGTGTGCAATAAAGACATGTCATTGTGCACGTTAAATGAAAATGTAATTCTTTGCTTTGCTATTTCCTACAATACATGTACGTGATTCTTGATGCGTCTTTCGCCCGTTTTTCGTACCTTCACACCCCCGCGTCTGCCTCCACAACGCCGAGAGCTATCTTTAGAGGGGTCCCTGGTTCCTGTGCGTTCAGGCATTCCGGAGAAACGGACTACTTCACCCTGCCTGGTAGGCGAGATTACCTTTTGAGTAAAGAGACACACGGGCGACTACAAATATGGCGACCCCACTTCAAGATGCGCTGTGATTGGCCGGTAGTGTACCATGTGTGCATGATCGGCGATGTGATTGGGCAACGTATACACAACGTATACAGATGATGCAGATTACGTCATTTTGGCGCGAAATCCGGTCCACGGCCAGGATCATAGAAAACATATAAAGAGAAGGCTTCAGAAGCTGAAAATAACGGAGTGGGTGTTCTAAAACTTTAGCGATTTAACAGTTAGGACAATTTTAAGATTTGTTTTATAAAAAAAGAAAATGGTACAACTTTAAAAAATATAATTTCTGTGCTTAGTATAAGAATAATGTGTAATGTATAACACATAAAAAAAAAAACGATTTTGACCAATAAAATGTACAATCTTTGACTTGATTGAGCCACCTCTAAATATGCTTGAAATTCAACCAAATTTTAACCAAAGCATTTTTTTGTACATTGGAACATAATTGGGGGGTGAGACTCAAGAAAATCAAAAAAAGGTAATTTAAGATCCACCCTAGTGTGGCCACAAAAACAAACATAATTTTAACTCTTTCTGTACACTTTTCTGGAAAAAAACGTCCTCTTAGAATAATCATATACCGTACCTGTTCATCATGTTTTAGGGAGAAAGAAATCATGGCACCCCATCTTTCGCTATTTGAAATCATTTTTAAAATGATAAATACAAAACAAATGATATTGGACAAGGTTTCCAAACGACAACAACGATATGCAATGACAGTAGGATGAACTAATCCATACCAAGCATTTCCTGGTGGCTCAACCTGTTGTTTTGGGTCGTTGCACATCATCACCTCTCCTTCCTCTCTCTCCAACTGTGCTGCGAAGGAAGACAGAGAAAATAGTCAACTAGTACTTAAAGTTAATTCTAAATCAGGGGTCTTCAACGTTTTCAGGCCAAGGACCCCTTAGACGAGAGAAGTTTATATCACTTAAAGATTTGGAGGACCCCCTGTAGTAACTATGAGGACCCACTCGTTGAAGACCCTTGTTCTAAATGATTGATGAACCATGTGCAATGTAAAACATTAAAAATAAAATTCAATCTGAATGTTGACTTGTTAGATGTTGGCTGGATGCAGTGGGAGTGTCTGGGAGAGGAGCTGTTTGTTCTGGAACGCAAAGCGGTCTAACTTGTTACTGTAGGTCATACAGGCGGACCCTCTCCCACTCATACTGGCACTGCTGTCTTTGTTTTGTCCATATCCAACAAGCAGCATGCATGAAACTCATAGCCAAAGAGCTATGGAATGTATGGCTATAGCGTTGATTTGCATGAAGACGCACGCGCGCACGCACGCACGCACGCACGCACGCACGCACGCACGCACACAAAGAACTGCCTGTTATTTTACCCCGGAGTATTTGCATTTCATGTTTGTGGTATCTTGATAATGAACCATAGTCATTGTGCTAACTGCAGTGGAATCACTGGTTTGAGTGACTGTGCTTACATTATGGCTTCAAATAATGTGTGGCATGCAATGTGATAATCGTTGGAATGCATGCAGTCTGTATATCCTGACCTGCTTCAGTAAAGGCTATCATATCGCCGCTGTCGGGTGGAAACCTCATTGTAACGAAGGCTTTCACCCACTTTAACGTTATATGTGTATTTGTTAGGTCGCCATAGTTACCCACTGAATATTCGTTCTCCAAATCCGACATATCTAACGAACCTATCCAAGTCTGACATCACAAACCACATATTTGGGAGTGGTTGATCTAGAGCAGTGGTTCTCAACTTGTGGCTCACAACGCCTCGCAAAATGTAATGCCTCAACTCTTAGTGCTCGTCAGGGTGGGGGGTCCCCAGTTAAAATATGATTATTTTTTGGGGTCGCAGCTTGAAAAGGTTGAGAACCACTGATCTAGAGCTCCATAGAGACAGGAGACATCTAGTGCTATGGTAGGCTACGTAAAACTCCATATATGGATATAGCTGACTCATCGTGACATCGAGCATCCTGCCCATAGAGTATATATAATATAGAGAGCGGACCAGCCCCGCCCCCAGCTATCATTTCAATGCAAGTGCTCAGTGGCGTTTTGAAGCAGAATCCAGGTGCATTCTGGGGGAAATTGGTCTCTACCTAGAGACCAAAATGTTTGACGCCAAGACGTAATGACGTCACGAACTACGTCGACGTCCATTGAACCCTATTGTAGACCCCAGCGGCGAGCTCTTATGCTCGTGCTTGTCTGTTTCACCCCGCCTGAAATTCCAGCTTTGGCCACTAGGGAGGCCGCTTCAACGTTTACAAGCCGTTCTGGGGGCTTGATCCTGCCCAGCACAAAGAGGATTCTCTCCATGATAAGGAGAATAGTTTATGTTTATATTAAACATTGCATTTCACTCTAAACATTCTGAATTGCATTCTGAACTTTTGAAACCTGACATAGTAATGGTTGAAGCCCCATATTCAAACTGGTTCTTCCAGTTTGGCTCACAGACCCCATGTAGTGTGTGTGCTCTTTTGTTTCAGATTGCTAATTTACGACCGTCTGAGCTTAATGTATTGAAAGTCTTTTGACAGTGTTGTCCTCTAATATCCATGTGTGAGGTTTGTCTCAGTCTGGCAAAGGTGTTAGGGCCTTGGTCTGGCCTCCCTGGGTTGTGGGAGGAACTTGGCTCAGTATATGAGATGATGTTTTGGCTGTATGCTGGAGAGCTCTCACGAATAAAACCAAGAACGTTGTACTTCTTTCTCCTCGACTGCGTGATTATTTTCAGACTAAAAGGTGGAAATTCCTATCTATCAATGGTTCCCTGACCGCGGACTCAATATATCTGGTGCGCTGCTGTGGACGTGGTTCTTCTACACCCAGCAACTGCTCAGATTGACGAGTAAAAGAACTACGGCGAAAATTCGGTTAAGTATTGGTTTTATTCGTTAAAATAGGTTAATTTGAACAATTGGCTATAAAATTATAATACATCTGATGTAGTATATTTTGAATTAATTCTGCTTAATATGTACTAAATTTTAAAACATACTTAAAACATTTATAGTTTATTTTATATTTATAGTTTTAATTTGCCAGAGTGCAAAAGTTAAGGAGTCAATAGTAGACAACTTGAAGTCAAGTTGTATTTATGTCTAAATAGTTCAGGAAGATGGGCCTACCGGGTTCTATTTAGGATGTCCTGTCTATAGTCTTGTCTTGTTATAAATGTTTGTCTTTAATTAGCCACCTTGAAAGTCAGTTGGTATTTATGTTTTACATGTTTGTCTTTAATTAGCCACCTTGAAAGTCAGTTGGTATTTATCAGTGTTGTATTGTTTTACATGTTTGTCTTAGTTTTACATGTTTGTATTTCATAGCCAATTTGAAAGTCAATTGGTATTTATGTGTAAATTTGATTTCATATTTCAGTACGACAAGCAAGCTAATTGATGATATTATCTGGGTAACTATTCGGTGTGTGGAAGGCACGATATAATGCGGCTTGGATAAAACGAAGCGGCGATATAAAAGGCACCATTTACCATTATTTACCAACTATTTAATATAAGATGTCAAAAACAAGATTGTTGCCTGTTTTATGTTTCAATATTTTGTCTTTTACTAGCCAACTTGAAGTCAGTTGGTATTAATAAGTGTTGTCTTGTTTTATATGTTATATGTACACTATTTGAGGGACCAACTTTGGGCCTAGTTTTTAAGGTTTCTGGCATGGGGACGCCCGGCAGAAACCGTTTAGGCTACAGGTCATTGGTGAATTGTTTGTAATCCTCTTTAACCGTTTACACGTCAGACTTTTAGTCTGTCATTTAATCTGTGTTTCTTCTCCAGGTATTTGTATAAAAAGGGGTTGGAGGCTGTCTAATGTAACAATTATTTTAATGTCCCAATTTCCTTCAGGGTATGCTTGCAGTTTTAATGTGAATTTATATTTGTGTCACTCCTCCTAAGATGTGTGTTGTGAGTGACTAACGAGTGACTAACGACTAACTACTAATTCTAACTAACTACTAATTCTAACTGTACTTGGCATGCGCGTCGGATGTTTTCATATTATTTGTCCAGTAAAAGGGAATGGCAGATCTTCAAGGACTCAACACCAAGGGTCTGTCAAGAAGGTGCATTTGGGCCATGGTAAACGTATCGTCGATGGTTTGTATCACACATTTGAGGGGTTGCTAAGAATGTTGTGAAAAGAGGTATGCGAGAAAAATACAAATGTTTAAAAAGAAAAAACGGGGGATAAGGGGAATTTATATGTTTCTGTTCAAACATTGTATTTTTCTCTAATCGTACTGCAATAATTTCTTGATCACCTCTTGCCGTGAATTATTTAAACATTATTTAGACATGTGCATGTTATAGCCTACTATATGAATCTGTATATTGACTAAGCTACTGTATAAGCCTACCGCACATGTCCAATCCGGATGTGATTTAATTTGTTTTGAACAAAACCTTGGTAAAAATAAAACGTGATGATTTGACTTGTACTAACTATTCTATTTCCTTTTCAGAGATGGTGTGTTAGCTTCCTGGTTACTGGATTCATGAAGGACTACCAGAGACGAAACTGTAATTAGCCTACTCTACACCACAGAAGGATGAAGTGACAAGGCAACCGCCGCCATTCTGCTCTCCCCAGTTCTTCCTATCTGCAAAGCTGAGTGATCCCGGAGGGTTTTTCATCATAACATGCGACACAGATGCTGCTTCCCTGTCACTGAATATTCAATTAACGATGGAGAAATGGATTGGGCTATTTTCTCAACCCCAAATACTTGAACAGACAGTGCAACTAACTTCCCCTGAACAATACACTGAAAAGGATCTGACCTCCAACTCTGGAAGTCGGTTCGAAGAAACGCCCAAGATTGTGTTATAAAATGTAAATAATTGTCCACGTGATCATGGCCAAATGGTATAATGAATCCGCCCCATATATAGTCCTGAGTTTCCTAAAAAAGAGGTTTCCTCAGTTCACATGATTCACAGGTTTAGGAGAGAGAATGTTTTGTATACTTGTGTTCCCGTTGTTGCAAATTGATTATGTACGCAAGTGAAATACAAGTGTTTAAAATAAACAAATGTGGGATTGATAAGGAGAATAGTTTATGTTTATATTAAACATTGCATTTCACTCTAAACATTCTGAATTGCATTCTGAACTTTTGAAACCTGACATAGTAATGGTTGAAGCCCCATATTCAAACTGGTTCTTCCAGTTTGGCTCACAGACCCCATGTAGTGTGTGTGCTCTTTTGTTTCAGATTGCTAATTTACGACCGTCTGAGCTTAATGTATTGAAAGTCTTTTGACAGTGTTGTCCTCTAATATCCATGTGTGAGGTTTGTCTCAGTCTGGCAAAGGTGTTAGGGCCTTGGTCTGGCCTCCCTGGGTTGTGGGAGGAACTTGGCTCAGTATATGAGATGATGTTTTGGCTGTATGCTGGAGAGCTCTCACGAATAAAACCAAGAACGTTGTACTTCTTTCTCCTCGACTGCGTGATTATTTTCAGACTAAAAGGTGGAAATTCCTATCTATCACTCCATTCCTTGCCTATATCTCCAAGACACCACTTTTCAAGACTATGTCCTCGTTCAACCTTCAAACTCCTTATATGGTTATGGCTGAGTCATGGTGACATGAGCATGACAATGTGATCCGCCGGCCCATGCAGTCCTCCCTTAGGGGAATTTTAATATAGGATCACAAACATAGCAGATACTACAGGCTCATGTTGTGAGCGTGTAGATCAGCTATTTTGGTCACTTTTGTGTGATACTGCATGTAGTGTCACAAAGTATGGAAATTAATTTACAACAACGAAAACATAAACATTTGGAATATGGAGATATGAGGTTTCTGCTTGATAGCAACGATACTGCTCCTTTAAGAACCTAACAGTAGTAGTCTAGTATTCATCCCTGCTCTAAGTCATTCATTTATTCATTCAGTCCTTTATTTAACCATCCCTCAGGCACATGTTCGGATAGACCTTAATTTATGATAGGGAGGTAAGTGAACAGCAAATGAAAATACAAATAAGAAAAGAGACGAAAGATCACAATAGCAATTCAATTTAGTAAAATGTACAAACCAGTTCTGTTTCCCCCAACGTCCAGTGGCCTAGACAGAGGTCAGAGTGACCATCCAGTTAGTTATGAGCTTGTCGAACTGCTATTTTCGGCTTATGTCTCCCCCCCAGAATACGGATGCTGGGGTTTAAGCATCCCTCCCAACCCAAGTCATACAGCATGTGTCATCCAGTGATGTAAACCAGCAGATTGCATTGTAAAGCCACTTAATTTGTTCCTCATACAAGATGGGGAAGTAGTGGCGTTTCAGCTCAAGTCGCTTGTTTGTGGACGACAGTAGGCTACTCAAAAAGCTGTGTAATCACTCCAAAGGAGAGACAACGTATCATTGTCACTGTCAGCCGGCTGTGTAACAGAATGTGTGAACTATAAAAGACAGTGCTTCTCAGCCACTGGGCTGGCTGCCTTGCCTTCACGCTAGATGGTCGCTTAGCAACTAAAGGAAATTGGAGGTGCCTTTGAATTGGGGTTAACGAGTTGCATAAGACCAGAAGCATGATCAATGCTGGATTTTGTTGAGAAACTGACACATATTTGTTTTTGTTTTGTTTTTTCAGTGTAAATGGAAAAAGGAACTTGTACAAGGGATGTAAAGGAAGTTGACTTGTTGTTTGAGTAAGCACAGTACACATACTCCAACATAATGTCAAAATACTCTAGTCTTTACAACTCTAACAGAAAAAAACTGCATAGAGACAGTTTTGCAAAGTAAGAAAATGCATTTCTAACCAGAGATTTTTACATTGTGTGTCACATTCATACTAGACTAGAGGATGACACGGGAGTGGACTTTCACTCCTGTCACGTCCCACTCCCAAAGAAAAAATCCTGTCCCATCCCAATCCTGGGCCAGAGTAAAAAACTCCCGTAGATTTTTTCCTGGTCCCATCCCGCTCCTGGTCAAAATCACTCCCGTTCACCTCCCGCTCCCGAAAAAAATATGTTTTTCCATTTTGATCCATATTATATTTGATATCATGTTTATTATTATATAATGTATAACTGTATAATGTTCGCAGTTCGAAGACCTCACTTTTCTTGTGCTTTTTTCCTCCCAAACTTCTAATAAAGTAGCACTGTTTATTTCTGCGGTTTGATGAACTGGTCTGGGATGATTCCCGCTCCTGCCCACTCCCGGTGATTTTCATTCCTGTCCCTTCCCGATCACGGCAATGATACAAATTTGACTCCTGTCCTGCGGGAATCCCACGGGACCCACGGAAATTCCTCAGTCAAATGTCAACCTCTAATTCACACATTGAATACATCTGGGAAACAAAAAGGTCCCAGGTTTGCGTCCCAGGCCAGCTATATCAAAGTTTACTTGTGCAAGACACTTGACTTAACTCCACCAAATTTCTCCCTATGTTTGAGCGGAATCTAGAGGGAACAAGCTCCCTCTGCTCCCTCTCACTCTAGAGAAGTAGTTAGACAGGTATATGGGCACTGTTACACCAAGTATCTTCAAGACCAGGAGGCCCATTGCAAGTTGTTCCACCTTGAGCCATCCCAGCCTAATCAGCCTATACTTGCAAAGTGAGCTGCGGTTAGGTGAGTACTGGGTTTAGTAGCATGCTTATCAGTTTGTTTTGAGAGGTCTGACGACGTGATATGGAGTGAACCATACACAACCAGGTAAGCATGTGTGTAGGGATGGGTATCGTTCACCTTTGAATCGATACGATACCTTTTTCGATACCTGGGAATCGAAACGATACCCTTTTCGATACCATTTTCGATACTTTTTATTTATTATTATACATTTTTTATGGGCTATTTTACACACCGAAATAGGTTATTAAGCTAATAATAAACATTATAGGCTATTGTCGGCTATTTTACACAGTAACGAATGTAGCCTACTAAAGCAGTCATTAAACTCTCAGTAGCCCAACTGTTACAGATGCGACCGGCTAGGGGTGCCGTTCAATAGTTTTTACGTGAACCGATACTCGATAGTATCGACGTCATGCTATCGATACCATTAAAAGTATAGCAGACGATACGCATCCCTACATGTGTGTGCACACGCATGTGCGTGTGTGTGTGCGCGTGTGTGTGTCTGTGTTTACACAAGCGTGTGTGCCTGTGTGCTTGTGATACTGCTGTAGTAGCAAGGCAAATGCAACATGGACTGTGTTGCCATGACAGCATCGACAGGAAATAGGAAGGGCCCGGTGCTGCCAGAGGATTCTAAATAAGCATGGAAGTTGCTGAAGAGGTCACGACTTTCCCATGTTGAATGACGTAAACACTCACGTTCACAGCTGCACACACACACGCACACGCACACGCACACACACACACACACAGCATTTATATTTCCAAATAGATTTAAAAAATCACACCCGTGTGAAGTGGAGCTGTGTGTGTGTGTGTGTGTGTGTGTGTGTGTGTGTAGATCATGTGTACCGATTTTTGTGACATTTGAAGAAAATATGTAGGAAAAGGAGCAAAAAGTGTGTTTTGGAGAAAATTCAAGATGGCGGAAAATCTATCCTGGCGCAAATGGGCGTGGCCTATATGGGGAGATGCGTCTTGACCCAAGGAATCCAGGGAAAAAATAATTTTAATTTTCCGATCTACGGTTCAAGAGTTACGGGGCAAAACGTAAAGTGGGACGTTATAGCGCCACCATGAGGCCGAGTGATGTAATTTTTTTTCGATTCATTCTTAAAATCATTATGAATCTCCTCTCCGAGGTTTGAAACTGTAGCTCCTATGGTTTACGAGAGAAAAATACTTGAAAGTGATTTCTTGCATTGTCCCATTATAAGTCAATGGGGACAATTAAGCGTCGTTTTTTGCCGATTACGTCGGCATGGTAAGGCGGATCGGAACGAAAGGTAATAGAACACCATTCCCGGCCGAGCCGCACATTTTGATGTATATATTGCGCGAGTGGCGTAAATGGTGCGGCACTAGTTACGCGCCGAAGTCAGGCTACATACACACAGACACACAGACAGACACACACACAGACACACACACAGACCCACACAGCCACGTATAGGGAGCTGCACACAGCTCCAACAAGTGCTGTTGCAGAGCAAGCTTTAGTTCATGATCTAAAAAGATCAGACTAAAGGCCCATTCCCACTGGGCCAGATAACAGATAAAAAAATCTCTTTCTCCATATTTTTCCATTCAAAGTGTATGGTAGATACCGATAAAAAAAATATCTGCCACAGATATTTCTTTTATCTGGGGCAGGTATTTTTTTAATCTGTATCGACCATCCACTTTGAATGTAAAAATATCTGGAGAAAGAGATTTTTTTATCTGTTATCTGGCCCAGTGGGAATGGGCCTTCTAGCTGATCTACAAGATCAACATGTCGCAACGTGTTGTGAGCTTGTTGATTTGCTATTTTTGCTACTCCTGCGCAGCACTCTTGTGGGACGAAATATGGTCATTTATGAAAAGACATGAAATGTTGAAATATGATGGAGGTACAATATTTCAGCAACAATATTGTAACTATGTTCGTCAGTATTATCTGCCATACTGCAGTGTCAAATGTAGGGCTGTCACGATTATGACATTTTACATGACGATTAATTGTCACTCAAATAATTGCGATTAACGATTTAATTGTGTTTTTGTCATTGACAATTACAGTTCTGTTTGGCTTGTAGGCTTTGAAGTTGCACATGGCAGATATGACACACTAACTATACAAAGAAATGAAGGACATATTTGACAACTTTACACTTTAAAAAGAACATTGATAGTGGAAATAGTAGATCTGCTATTTCCACTATTTTTAAAATGTTTGAACATATATAAAAAAAAAATCAACATGTAAATGATTATTATGACGATTATCCCAAAATAATTGCGATTATGTCAAGTAATCGCGATTAGATGATTATGTAATAATTGTGACAGCCATATAATAACAATAATAAGAGGAACAAGGACTGAAAACGGGGTAGGTGCATTTCGCAGCACTCCTACAGGTCCACTCACCTCTCATCGCCATGCCAACCAAGCTTTTTGAGAAGCGGGCCCACATGGGAGAACGGAAGGGGCCCCAGGATAATTAGCAGCTCATTATAGAGCCTGTTGAATGGGTCTCTGAGCTCCAGGAGACACCGCCTGGAGAGATGAATGGAAAACACGGGTGAGACCTCGCATCAAAGAGAGCGACACTCACTTTTATGGAACATGTCTAATACAGACACACAGCAGGGACATCTGTGGGAACAGGGAGACAAAGGGTGAGAAAATATGTCTCTCCGTTTCATACACCCACAAACATGGCTCCTGATCCATCCATTTTTTAAAGGCATTTGACGTGTGTGTGTGTGTGTGTGTGTGTGTGTGTGTGTGTGTGTGTGTGTGTGTGTGTGTGTGTGTGTGTGTTTCAGACTGAGTCATAAATATTGGAGGTAGCCTACTTATATATTTCCTCCCTAAAGGCCTTTAGTGCTCCATGAAAAACTAAGCCAAGCTAATACTCCCACACACACTTCGGTCTGCAGAAGACACATGTAGATTCACATGACCGGGATGGTTTACAAGGCTTCAAATAATTGACAAAACAAAACACGCACGCAAACGTCAAGTCACTTAAAACTAGACCAGGTCACCTGGTTCTGCCAGACCCGCAATGAAAATCAGAATGCAAGGAAGGGGTGCAGCACTGCAGCTCGTCAGCCAACTCAACTCAGCTGGTCCCGTACAGGTGACGGCACTCAAGGCAATCAGCCGAGCGAAGGGAGGGGCAGATGCGTGTGTGTGTATGAGTGTGAGTGTGAGTGTGAGTGTGTGTGAGTGTGTGTGTGTGTGTGTGTGTGTGTGTGTGTGTGTGCGTGCGTACGTGCGTGCGTGCGTGCGTGCGTGCGTGCACAGTGAGGAAAAGAGGGACAGTGAGGAAAAGAGGGACCGACAAAGCCTTTTGTAGGCCGACCCTCTGGGTCTGGCAAAAATGGTTGGATTAGGAGCAATATTTGTGGGTGTTATATAGCTCTTATATATCACAGGAACATTACGTGGGAGCCAGAGATCCCCAGTTAAGCTGTCTATCTCTCATCCACATCCTAGTGTCTGTTTCTGTCAGCAGGTTTGTTATGCAGGCAGCCCCCAATCATGCACTGTCTATAACCCAGGGCCAGGAACTACATAGCCACAAGCAACTAAATTCTATGCAACACCAACCACTGACAGCCCATATATCCAAACAGTAAAGTCCTAGCTGAAGTTAAACACAGAAACATTGCAGCTGTACGTAAAGCTTGAATTATACTCTTTCTATCTGTAAAGTGTTCCACTGTAGACATGTTGTGAGCTACTTTCTGACAATAAATTCTGTGCACAAGTGTTGTAGTTTGATCGTTTTCAATAAAGCGCTTCCAAACGCGAACACTTTTTCTGAGACCTGGTGATTGGTCAAAACAGACAGGAGGAGAATGGAAATGTTCCACAATAGATGCCTCAGACGAATATGCCAGATCTTTTGGCCTAATAAAATCTCCAACAATGACCTGTACAAAAAAACAGGGAACCGGAGCACCACCAAGGAGATTACACACAGACACCTGAGATCATGAGATCGCTGGGAGTGGACGTGTGCTGAGGATGGTCAGGACCGCAATCACCGCATCAACAAAGGTGGTTTTAAAAGACAACTCCGCACTAAGGGTCCCGGACCGGGACCCCTAGGGGGTCCTCAGAGTTACTACAGGGGGTCCTCCAAATGTTTGTGTGATAGACACTTTTTTTCTTCTTTTTTATATTAACCACTTGAACCCTAACGTCCATATTCTGAGAACTTTAGCCAAAAATAGCAGAACTACAAGATCACCGGGGGTTGAGGGGGTCCCTCAACCCCCGGTTGAGGGGACAACATTTTATAGATGATAAATACAAAACGAAAGGTTTTCGACATACAAGATATGCTATAAATATAAGGTGCTGGGAGTGAAAATTATAATGTAGGGGTGCCTCGGATTAAAAAAAATATTCATGGGGTGCCCTGAGACAAAAATGTTTGGGAACCTCTGTATTAGGCAGACATGCCCGTCGACTCCAGCAGCCCTCATAGCTTAGAGTGGAGCCCATAAGCCTGTCGCTTTTACGCTATTTGTTGCAGTCAAAATTCTTTTTTTCATGAACGTGTTACGTGTTACGTGCCCAACAGATAATAGGCTGTTCTGTGTTTTGCCAAGTCCCGGAAAAGACGTGGTGTGATTGGCCAGTACAGTCACTTTGATTGGCAGTTGTGCCGAATACTCACCCCAAATCATTATTTGCAAGACTGTGGTGGATCATGTGGGACAACAAGGCATGGATGTGTTTGCAATGAAAACAGATGTTGGAGCTTAGCTCCTTCCAGGAGCACTACTTAAAAATAGAATTTAGAGTTGCTTGCGGCTAGGAACTATATAGCCTATTAAATAGGCTAACAGTACGGGTCAACTACAGTGGCACAGAAATAGGCCGTATTTCTGTGCTAGCTGACCCATACTGTCCTGTAGGAGTTTGTCTATAACCAAAGCTGTGCATGGGTGTGTGTACTGTATGTATGTTGTCCATATGTTTTTGTTTACACATGTATGCAAATGTGTCCTGTGTGAATACAACCTGGGTGGGAACGTGCATGCATGCCCACTCATGTGTGTATGTCTGCATGTGTGCAGCCAAGCATATATCTTATCCCATTGGTTCTCAAAGTGGGGTCTGGGGAGTACCAGGGGGTCCCCAGCTAAATGATAGTTAGGAACCAAATGGACCCTTATGGGTATGTAACTCAAAGGGTGTTCAAATGGAACCAAATGGATCATTTATGTATTATATAATATAGTTTGGGGTCTCAGAGATAGAAATGCCATTAAAGTGGGGGTCTGTAGCCTAGAATCCATGTCAAACTGGGGGTCCTTGAAATGAAAATGGTTGGGAATCACTACTAGTACTGCTCCTCCATGGATCTGTGTGGACTCTTTGATTGCCCTTGACACATTCTATTTTCAAAACAGTAGAGGGCGCTACTCCACCGCAGTCCTTTTATTCTATTGTTTCAAAACACCATTCAAGTACAGAACTCGGTGCAGCTGGCACTAATTGAATTTGAGGTGAATAAGAAACGTAATACAATGCATTGAACAACTTAACGAGTTTACCAAAATCATTAAAGGAGTGTAAATCATCCCTACTCTCATTCAAAACCGCTCTAAAAGGGCACTCACACAGGTTAGCCTGATTTCAGACTCTACGCTGGGGCTTCACTCAGAGAGTGGGCGGGTCTATTGGCTGGAGCCAGGCTACTCACAGGTGGCTGCATGCAATTCGAAACTGGCCCTGGTAAAAGGTCAAAGCCTTCCGCTGCATTGAATGAGTAGGAAAAGCAAAGGACCCCAATGGAAACAAGCCATAGGCTTTCCTGGGTTTAAATCCTCTTAGCAGACCTTGTATTTGAACTGCACTTGGACAGTGGACTCAGGACTGTGCACAGAGATCTTCAAACGAGAGAGTCAATTCTTCCAGGAAAATGTCTACTGTTTTGTTCATCTGAGCATCCAGGAGTTTCTGGCGGCAGTCTACCTGTTTGACTGTTTTACACAGAAGAACAAGGAGAACGTGGAGGTCCTGAAGACATTCCTTAACAATGATGATTTCAACTGCAACTGTTCCCTGTCTGACTTCCTGAAAGCTGCAATGGAAAAAACTGTGCAGAGTGAAAGTGGCCACCTGGATCTCTTTAACCGCTTCCTGCATGGACTCTCACTGAAGTCCAACAAGAGACTGTTAGGGGGTCTGCTGTGTCAGGCAGATAGCGGTGAAAAGGAGATTCAGAAAGCCATCACCAACCTGAAGGAGATGGATCCATGCAGTGGCTCTCCTGACAGATGTATCAACATCTTCCAATGCTTGATGGAGATGAAGGCATCCTCAGTAAGTCAGGGGATCCAACAGTACCTGGAGTCAGGAAAGGAACTCTCTCATAGGCAGTGTTCAGCTCTGGTCAGAATGCTGCAGATGTCAGAGGAGGTTCTGGAGGTGTTGGACCTGGACAAATACAAGACAGAATTCAAAGATCATCGAAGGATACTGATCCCAGCTGTGAGGAACTGCACAACAGCCAGGTTAGTAATCATTCTAATATTGACATGTTGGAGCGTGTTAATTAATTAATATTCATTCATTCATTATTACACTCACAGAGCGAGAGATTCATTGTGAGGAATGAGAATATTATATTCAGTACCGTATGTGCGTGTAACACACACACACACACACACACACACACACACACACACACACACACACACACACACACACACACACACACACTAATAAAGGAAGGAACCCCAATCTAAAAATATTTTGTGCCAGGGACCCCCCTACATTGTCTTGTTACAATGGTTCCAACACATTTCAAAGATCTCTAAAATGATCACAGAACGTATCACTTTGTGACATATTGTGAGCTTGTAGATCGGCCATATTTCAAAAATAACCAATACCCAGAATACAGTGCTAATTCAGTCAAATTGTGATGCTATAATTACTCTGTGTGTGTGCACTTGTAAATAGAACATGGTTCTAGGGCTGGGCACGGACCACTTGCACGGTAACCGCCATACCGCGATATACCACAGCAGGTGGTTGCACACTGCACTGCATGTTTTCGTTGCGTTTCGGAAATCCGAAAGCTGTAGGCCAGGGAGAGAGAGAGGAAAGGGAGAGAGAGCAAGGGACTCAGTGCAACAGCTGCGAAAATCGAAAAAAATCAAACCTGGTCCGAAAATAAATACGAAACGGGCGGCAGTGTGCAAACGTGATTGACATAACGTGAGGTTGATTTTTTTATTCACGCACTCCGAAAATCACTCCGATATTCGGCCCGAAAAACACAGCAGTGTGCAAAGACCTTAACACAGTGTCAGGTCCCTACCCACGGTTTTATTTTGTTTGTATTTTTTCCCGCCATGGGAGCGGAGGGCGGGCTATTTCTTTATTGAAAACGAGCGAGTTTTAATACTGCGGAGGAGCGAGGACCGCCTGCCGCTCTGCTCTGGGTCGCATACGGACAGACACAGAATCCTCAAAACTGGAACAGCAGTGGCCTCGTACAGCTGCACAGTGGTGAAAGTGAGCTGGAACGGCCGGAACCCCCGTTCCGTTAAAACATTTGGGGGCGGAACGGCGTTCCGTTAAGAGGAGGAGAAGCCAGCTGTCAAAATCCCATGTTAAATAACCTGCCACAAACGCACGTCCAGGAAGAAAACAATAGCCTATACTAAAGTCAGACTAACATACAGTAGGCTACACAAGTGTTACTAGTTAGACTATAATTTCTGATAAAGTGCTTCTAAATTATTCCCGTGGGTTTGTGTAATCGATTCTGTTTGTTTCAGTTTGACACGGAGCGGGTAGAGGTGGGACGTTCGTGAACGAATCGAGTCGTTTGAACGGCTCTTTGAAATGAACGATATGATTCGGTTCACAGTAGGGAGCCGTTCCTTCGAATGAGCCAGTCTTTTGAACGGCTCTTTGAAAGGAACGGATCCCAGAGATCCGGCTCACTTCAAAGAGCCATACATCCCATATCTAGGAGAGACTCGATCGTGTCTGTCTGTGGCACTGTGCCTGCCATGTAATATGTCAGGTTCTGGAACTGGAAGTCGACTAAGGGCAATTGATTCATTTAGTGCCTGTGCTAATGATGCTTCATTTATTGGAGCCTCCTGACAAGCTGTGCGCTGTTCAATGGGACAAGGTTTTAACATATTGCTGCGTACAGGCTTTAAATCACAACTGTTTTCCCTTGACTCTACTTTTAACTCTTCCTCTGTGTACACTTTAAGCTTGGCTTCCATAACCGCAATGTCTCTTTGATTTTCCAGTTGCCTCAGTTGTTGACGCTGTGTATCTATAAAGGCTTCCCTTTCACATTCAACCTTCTTTGCAGCTAACTGAGCAGCTATTTCAGCTCTCTTGGCTGATATCTCTGAGGAAGGTTTGGAACGCTCTGTATGTTCAGAGGATTTAGAGTTATCGGAGGCTGTGTGTTTAGAGGACTTAGAAGCCCTGGAAACTGTGGATCCAAATATGGAAGTAGCATATTCCTTGTTAAGCAATAGACGTAGCCTAGGAATTTCTTCCTCAGGATCAAATTCTTCATCTACCTCAACTAGACGTAATCTCAATAGCTGTAGTAGATCTGCTGATACAGCAACACATGCGTCTATTCTTCTTCTAACCTCCGGGGAGGGTGATGACTGAGAGTGACATCGTAATTTTTCATACTCTGCTTTAGCTTCTAAATCATGCTTCTCAAGAGCATCTATCATGTCACCCAAATCAGTTTCAGAGCACAGGTGTTTTAATTCTGAACGAATATCCCTTACTACAGTTTTCCATTTCTCATACACCGTGTAGAACTTCTTTTCACCTTGAGTTAATTGTTGCTGTTTTAACTCAAGCATCTTTGGTGTTAAGCGCTTCTCTCAAGAAGACTTCCTTTGTTCAACTACTGTATGTGCCTCTGAATTTTGGTCAGTATTGTACCCAATGTCTAATTCCTCGGTCTGTTTTGACTCATCGACTTGGTGCAATCTAGTGGCTGAAAAGTGTAACTGTCACCATTTGCTGCCCTTGTCGGAATGGTGGGAATGTCACCATTCCGACACAATTTAACTAGTCGGAGTGGTGGGATGTTTTTCTGTCGGAATGGTGGGATGTTTCCAAAATGAAGAAGTATCACCATTCCGACAATTAGAAGTCAATGTCGGAATGGTGACATGTCGGAATGGCGAGAGGACCCCATCCTGAATGACATTCAAAACGGAGTAGCTCTGTAATTAAAATCAGCTGTGTTTGGAGGGGGACCGTACCTATGTTCCCCAGGTTCTATGTTCCCCATTTCTCCCCTCAAAAAAGGTTCTGTTTCCCGCATACCCAAAAAAAGGTCCTATGCTCACCACTTAACCCCACAAAAAAAGGTTCTATGTTCCCCGCTCAACTTAAAAAAGGTTCTATGTTCTCCATCCAAAAATGCATGGGAAACATTAATTTCTAATTATTAATTAAATAACAACTCAAAACACACAATAATGGGGAGAAATTACGAATACTAGTGGGACAGGGGGCTTTAGGGACATCTGGACACCATACTTTTGTGATGACTGGGCATCTGGACGAGTGGGCACCTGGACATCTGGGCAATAGGGACATTTGGGCAGACATGTGGGCATTGGACGTGTGGGCACTTAGGGGTTGAGACATCTGGGTACCTGGGCAACTGGGCACCTAAATTAGGATTGCCTACATGGTTTCTGGTGGGGAACATACAGTAGATCCTTTTTTTGGTTGAGCAGGGAAAATAGAACCTTTTTGTGTGGAGGGTGGGTGGGGAACATAGAACCTGGGGAACATAGAACCTTTTTTGGGGGGAAGTGGGGAACATAGAACCTGGGGAACATAGGGTGGACCCCTTTGGGGGAATGCCAGCAATGGGAATAAAACAGGTGAATGTAATCAAAGGTTCATTTATATTCAAAAAAATCGATCTACATGTATGTCATCACGCAGCACGTTTCTGTTTACAGGAAGTAATTAAGATTTAGCCTTGTATGGACCTTTGATATAAAAATACAAAAAAAAAATATTTTCAA
This sequence comes from Nannobrachium achirus, assembly GCF_963921795.1. Lineage (NCBI taxonomy): Eukaryota > Metazoa > Chordata > Actinopteri > Myctophiformes > Myctophidae > Nannobrachium > Nannobrachium achirus. The sequence continues at coordinate 13,385,349 of NC_137820.1, read as the reverse complement.
TGATTGCCCATATAATATGATTACCACGGATAAGCTAAGTGTGAAAGTGTGATAAGAAAGTGTGAAAAACATATTTTTTATTTCACTGGGCCTTTAAGGAAACCAAAATATGTAAACAAATGACATGTGGTCGTACATCTATAGAAAGAACATTTCTTCACTTCACTGCTATAGAGTGGAGCAACAGCAGCACGTTGTGATAATGTTTATTATTTCATGTTTGCGTTCCAATCAAATGACAACAGTGGAAAGTTATGAGCACATTTCAATTAAATATGTTAATCACAGAGCTTATTAGCTTAGCCTGAAAAGTAGCCAAAACACACACACACACACACACACACACACACACACACACACACACACACACACACACACACACACACACACACACACACACACACACACACACACACACACACACTCATGCAGCACCACAGGGAACATGGTCTGATCTGTTTTGATTGATAATCTCTGATTTTACATTTAATCTGTCATTACAGCCTTGTTGACTGTGACCTCGAAAAGGAACACATTGAGGTTGTGGCTTCAGCTCTCAGTTCTAATCCATCTCATCTACGGCACCTGGACTTAAGTTACAACAACCTGTCCCGGCTGGACCTGGAGCCGCTCAAAGCTGCACTCAACAGTCCACATTGTAAACTGGAAACTCTACGGTCAGATTAATTCACAATACTTATTTTCACGAGTGATCTATTATGTTGTTATACTGTGAATAATGTGGTGATGCTTTGTTTGAAGAGTGGTCCATGTCTGTCTGTCTGTCTGTCTGTCTGTCTGTCTGTATTTTCAGTGGTGAAAATGTAATCTAATTTATTTTTAGCAATACCACAATGCTTTGATAGACTTAGTAAAAGTACTGCATTCACATTTTTTACTTGAATAAAAGTACCAGTACCAGTACAGTAAATATATAAAGTAACAAAAGTTATAGTATGCAATATGAAGAATGCCCTGTTCACAATTGTTAAAAGTTTAAAACTGTGTATACTTTTTTAGAATATAGCAGATCTACAAGTTCGTTGTGAGCTCGTAGATCTGCTGTTTTTTTTTTTTTTTATCCAAAATATAACAGGTAAGGTTAATGTACATTTTGCAATAACAATCTAAATCTGCAAAGTCAATTCTAACTACAATATATGTTTCAAATAATGGAGTAAATAGTTCCCTCTGAGGTGGTAGAACAGTACAAATATAAAGTATTACAAAATGGACATTATCAAGTAACATAAAGAAATACCTAAGATTTGTACAGATCTTGTTATTAGTTACATTTCACCACTGGTCTGTATTGGGTGAAGCTCTTTCCCAAATGTTTGACCCAGGTGGACAGGGTTTTGAGGTTATCATTTCTGTGAGGTTAGGGTTAAGGTTAGGTTTAGGGATAGTGTTTGTAAGGTTACAAACGCCCCTGTGTGTGTGTGTGTGTGTGTGTGTGTGTGTGGTGGTGTGTGTGTGTGTGTGTGTGTGTGTGTGTGTGTGTGTGTGTGTGTGTGTGTGTGTGTGGTGTGTGTGTGTGTGTGTGTGTGTGTGTGTGTGTGTGTGTGTGTGTGTGTGTGTGTGTGTGTGTGTGTATGTGCAGGGGTGTGGGACCACATTCTGGGCCCTGGGTACAAGGATTCACTGCGGGCCCCCCATGGATGTTCTTCATAGGGGGAGGAGGGGGTTTAACCCATTTAGACTGGGACATTATTACGCATTATTTTGTGCTTTAACTATTGATAAAAGGAAATATACAAGCTCACAGCACGGCACTCAATGCCACACTGCGACCTTGTAGATCTGCTATTTTTGAAAAATCATGAACATTTGTGCAAGTATTTGAATATTTCAAATCCTTCTAAGTTTTCTTTTTTTGAAAGACCTATGTTTCTATGGACGGGTTTCTTGTTTACAAACATTGAGACTAAATGCACAGCTGACTGTATCATGTAATCAAGTCTGTCCAATCCCCAAACCTGTTGTTTTGGGGAGCGCTGGTTTCATTGGCTCATTTTGGTACCGACCCTGCGCACGCATCTAGTTTTATCAGTGTAACGTGGACCAGAAACCCGTCTATGTCAGTGATGCTCAAACTTTTTCATGTGAAGGACCCCCAAGTTGTTTTGTATTTGGCCAGGGAACCCCATCTCAAAATATTTAGTATCAGGGACCCCCTAGAAGCAAACTTTTAGTTGCAAATATTCGCTTAAAAATACATGTATTCAAAGATTTACATTACTTGTCACAAAAAATAGCAGATCTACAAGCTCACAGTGCGGCACTCGGTGCCACGCTGTAAGCTTGTATATTTGCAGGATTCACTGCAGGCCCCCCATGAATGTTCTTCATAGGGGAAGGAGGGGGTTAAACCCACTTATTACGCCTTATTTTGTGCTTTAACTATTGACTACCTTGGGCACTAGTAACTCAGTCCCACTCCCCCCCTCCCCCCTTGTGACGCCCCTGTGTGTGTGTGTGTGTGTGTGTGTGTGTGTGTGTGTGTGTGTGTGTGTGTGTGTGTGTGTGTGTGTGTGTGTGTGTGTGTGTGCTGGGACCCCCTGGAAAATAAAACGGATGCTTTCCTGGCTTGAATGGGTTAATACATTAATCTTAAATGAAAAACCTATGTTTCTATGTCATTGATGCTCAAACTGTTTCATGTGAAGGACCCCCAAAATTATATGTATTTGGCCACGGACCCCCATCTGAAAATATTTAGTTCCCGGGACCGCCAGAAGTAACATTTTACAATTACAAATAGTTACAATATTCGCTTAAAAATACATGTATTCAAAGATTTACATTACATTTTCACAAAAAATAGCAGATCTACAAGCTCACAGCGCGGCACTCGGTGCCGCGCTGTGAGCTTGTAGATCTGCTATTTTTCAATAGTTAAAGAATAAAATAATTAAGGCCCCTCTACCTTGGGCCCTAGTAACTCAGTCCCACAACCCCCCCCCCCTGTGACGCCCCGCGTGCGTGCGTGCGTGCGTGCGTGCGTGCGTGCGTGCGTGCGTGCGTGCGTGCGTGCGTGTGCTGGGACCCCCTGGAAAATGACACGGATGCTTACCCGGCTTGAATGGGTCAATTCATTCATCGAAAATGAATGTATTAATGTTGGTCGATTAACCTTTTTCATTGATTGAAACTAAATAAAATCAAAGCTATGATGATTAAAACTAAGACTAAATATATTGACAAATATAAACTAGACTAAAATGTTAGGGAGGGACTAGTGGAGAAGAGATCCAGTAGAACTAAAAGAAAAGTCATTTTATGTTTGGGTTGTGCTCTGAAAATAGCAGATCTACAAGCTCACAATGCATCACGTTGCGACGCGTTGTAGAGCTGATATTTTCAGAGCGGAGCCAAGTGTAAAATCAGGCATTGCGACACCATCAAGGCACCGCCAAAAAAACAAACATTTTGTCGTCAAAATCAACCGTAGATTGAAAGTCTAAAATCTTTAAGATCTACAAGCTCAAAGCGTGGCGCTCAATGCCACGGGGAGAGTGTTTTCTGCTGGTGATTCAGTCAGAGTATATCAAAGTGTGCGTTCGTATATGCGCACTGTGTGTGGTTAGGGTTAGGGGTTATGGTTAGGTTTAGGCATAGTTTTACTGAGGTTAGGGTTAGGGTTGGGTTTAGGCACTCACTACACTGAGCACGCACCCTTTGATACGCTCGGACTGAAACACCAGTAGAAAACACCATCCCCAATGCCGCGCTGCTAGCTTGTAGATCTGCTATTTTTTAAAAATCATGAACATTTGTGCAAGTATTTGAATATTTCAAATCCTTCTAAGGTTTTTTGAAAAACCTATGCTTCTATGTCAGTGATGCTCAAAATTGTTCATGTGAAGGACCCCCAAAATGGTAAGTATTTGGCCGGGGACCCCCTTCCAAAATATTTAGTTCCAGGGACCCCCCAGAAGCAAAATTTGAGTTACAAATATTCACTTATAAAATACATGTATTCAAAGACTTGCATTACATTTTCAAAAAAAAAGAAAAAAGAAATAGCAGATCTACAAGCTCACAGCGCGGAACTCGGTGCCGCGCTGTGAGCTTGTATATTTGTTATTTTTCAATAGCTAAAGTATAAAATAATCAAGGCCCCTCCACCTTGGGCCCTAGTAACTCAAGGATTCACTGCAGGCCCCCCATGAATGTTCTTCATAGGGGGAGGAGGGGGTTAAACCCACTGGGAACGCATTATTTAGTGCTTTAACTATTGAAAAATAGCAGATATACAAGCTCACAGCGTGGGACTCAATGCCGCGCTGTGAGCTTGTAGATCTGCTATGTTTGAAAAATCATGAACATTTATGCAAGTATTTGAATATTTAAAATCCTTCTAAGGTTTTTTTGAAAAACCAATGTTTCTATGTCAGTGATGCTCAAACCTTTTCATGTGAAGGACCCCCAAAATTGTATGTATTTGGCCAGGGACCCCCCATCTCAAAATATTTAGTTCCAGGGACCCCCCAGAAGCAAAATGTGCACATTTTTACTTAAAAATACATGTATTCAAAGATTTGCATTACATTTGAACTGTACCGTCATGAAACTGTACCTTTTTCTATGCAAACTTCTAATAAAGTCTTCAATCAAATCATTACATTCTCACGAAAAATAGCAGATCTACAAGCTCACAGCGCGGCACTCGGTGCCGCGCTGTGAGCTTGTATATTTGCTATTTTTCAATAGCTAAAGTATAAAATAACTAAGAACCCCTCCACCTTGGGCCCTAGTAACTCAGTCCCACCCCCCCCCTCCCCCTTTGAAGCCCCTGTCTGTGTGCGAACGTGTGTGTGTGTGTGTGTGTGTGTGTGTGTGTGTGTGTGTGTGTGTGTGTGTGTGTGTGCATGAGTGTTGATGAGTGTTGATCCCCTGCAGTTTGGTTTAGTGCACCTCCAACGTAGAAGTATAATTCTACCTCCACTTTTCAATGGGAATGGAGTGGTCTCTTGTCATGTGTGAGTTTCTGCCAAAATACGCTCCGTTCTCAATGTTTGAAAGACGAAACAGAAACCGGTGGAAGAAATGCATTTACGGGACATGTTCAGTGAAACAGCAGACTGTGGTACATCTGTGGTATTTCTTATAGTAGGACATGTTCAGGGAAACAGCAGTCTGTGGTATTTCTTATAGTAGGACATGTTCAGGGAAATAGCAGACTGTGGTACATATGTGGTATTTCTTATAGACGTTGTGGCAGTGTCCTTTGTTAATCATGGCTGCCAGTTCCCACCTGATGTCATGTGGGAGTTGCGACGTCTCCAGACCGCACTGAAGAACCGCTAGCTTGCATAACACCTTGAGACCAGGACGTAGGTCTAAGGCGTACAGGTCATCAACGTGGCAGAGTCTACGTCCTCCAAAGAAGAAGACACGGTCTCCCACCACGGCACTGTGCAAACATGTTGCACACGGGCCTTTGCCCTTGGGCTTTAACACCGTCCAGGAACAGGTCTTTGAATTAAATTTCCACAGATCATTGTAGATACCACCAAGTATGTACAGCTCTCCATCGTAGGCAAAGGCTGAGTGTCCGGTTGAGCGTCCGTACCGTACTCTCGCATGAAGATGTGTAGAAGTGATGCTCTGCCAGCAGCTGGTCTCTTTGTCAAATATGCTGATGCTGTTCTTGTACATCCCCACGCCCCCGAATACATACATCTTTGTCCCGATGACGGTGGCAGAGTGAGCCCATGTACAAAGTGGCGGAGTACCTCTGGGTTTCACTAAAGACCAGACCATTGTGGCGGTGTCCAACTTGTACATGGTGTTGGTGCATTGCTGCTCATTCAATCCTCCAAAGACGTACATGACCTTCCCCCAGACGCAGGCCGAGTGTCCCTGCCTGGCCACTGGAACTTCCTCACAAACCCCAAACTCCAACCATCTGTGGGTGTCCACATCGAATGCCGTGATATGCCCCTGGCGGCAATGCGCACCCCAGACATAGATAACGTGGTCTATCAGCACAGCTGTGTGGCTGAAGTTGGCCTGTGGTACAACAGAGGGACGTCCTCCTATTGGTCCAGTCGTCTCTGGGGGCAACGTCTCCCAGCGCAAAGACACCGCGTTGAAGATGTGAACGAGCATCACGCGACACGGGTTGTCAGGCATCGTGTCACACAGGTCGTCCTCATCGGAATCGGCCTCATCGTATGAGGGGACCAAACGAGCCGCTTCTCCAAAGCAGAACAGCTTGAGCCCTACTGTTACAACAGAGCCATATAATCTCGTTCCGCTATTTGTCCATTCTTCTTCCAGATGCAAAGTCCAGTGCATTATTTCAAACACAACCACTAAAATGGTAAAATACCAAACAATACACGTGTTCAGGGTTCTTGAAGTTCAGGAGTCCTGGCCAAGGATAATACTATCGTACGCCATTGGTTTCTGCACTGATCATTTATACAATTCAGCTGTGTTTGCTCATGTCGTCATGATGAGGTCATAAGTCAGCTATGCCCAAATATAGATTTTACGGGTCAGCTATGCCCCTATTTAGAGTCTTCTGCCGGTACCACCAAGGTGTTGCTGATCCCACACTTGGAAAGGAGTCAGTCAGCTTAGGTGGTTGGGGCATCTAGTACGGATGCCCCCCCGATCGCCTTCCTAGGAAGGTCCTCGATGCACATCCCACAGACCCTGTGGCAGACCAAAGACCAGATGGAAGGTAGTAACGTACAAGTAGTAACGTATTAAGTAGTAACGCCTGTATCTCATCAGACAGTATTAAGTAGTAATGTATTAAGTAGTAACGCCTGTATCTCATCAGACAGTATTAAGTAGTAATGTATTAAGTAGTAACGCCTGTATCTCATCAGACGGTATTAAGTAGTAACGTATTAAGTAGTAATGCCTGTATCTCATCAGACGGTATTAAGTAGTAACGTATTAAGTAGTAACGCCTGTATCTCATCAGACAGTATTAAGTAGTAACGCCTGTATCTCATCAGACGGTATTAAGTAGTAACGTATTAAGTAGTAATGCCTGTATCTCATCAGACTCAACTTAACGAGTTTACCAAAAGCATTAAAGGAGTGTAAATCCCTACACTCATTCAAAACCGCTCTAAAAGGGCACTCACAGGTGGCTGCATGCAATTCGAAACTGGCCCTGGTAAAAAGTCAAAGCCTTCCGCTGCATTGAATGAGTACAAGGCAATTAAAGGACCCATAGGGAAAGGACCCCATCATGGAAACAAGCCATAGGCTTTCCTGGGTTTAAGGGTTTAAATGCAGTTTCCTCACTTTCCTGTGTTTTATTCAATCAATATTCAATCAACCAGAGGGCTCTATACTCACCACATCTTTGATATGCCCATTATATTTGGTATTGCCCGTAATTTAAGATACATGTACCAAATACCAATTATATGTCGGTAATATGGTGCTGATTGCTGAATAATTCAGATAAATATTAACAAAAACATGGATGGATGTTTATGTCACCGAAAACATGTTCCTGTTTCATCTCTGCTTGAGTTTTCTCCAGTTAGCTCTCCCACGTCTATGGTGTGGTATACCTCCCTCTGGTGGTGAGGAGTTGGTAGAACGACTCATATTCATTCATTCATACATTGCACTGGTCCTCCTCAAACATTTTCATTTCAAGGAAGGACCCCCAGTGTGATATACAACATTAAGCCACAGAGCTTCATTGGGATCCCAAACTACCAATTAATTTAACTCTGAGTGAACCAAATAGGGGTATTTATGTCATGTGGGAAAATCCGGTGGATAGCCTACAAGCATGACATTTGGCAGTGGCACACATGTCCCTTGGGTGATCATAAGTCATCTTGGAAGAAGGGGTGCCCAAAAAACATTAAACAGGAAGTGAGTTAGGTCTATTGAATACATTCAAAATGGCCACCTAAACTGGAACAGTATTTTCTAGTGTGAATTCACAGTGTGAATGTTTTATATTGTAATGGTACTTTAGACTGATGCTAGGTTCTTGGTTTACATATGATCCTAGATTACTGAGGCTGAGGCACTACGCAGTTAGAGGCTACTACGCAGTCGCTATAGATGCATTTGATGTATGTGCATGTTTACCTTGCTTATTGCCTACATTGTAGGCCTAAATTGTAGGTTTGTTTTGAAAACCATGCAGTATGGTAATGCACAGGTGTGTGAAACCTTTTTTTTTTTTTTTTAATAATTTTTTACTTTATGGGAGAAAACTGAAGACAAACATTAAAAAAAGAGAAGTATGACTAAGTTAGAGAAGTGGTCATTTTTATCACCAACTTCATCATGGGTGGACTGGAAACAAAAGTCAGCCTGGGAATATTAATTGAAGCGGCTCTCATAGCCTATTCTTTATTTGTGTTTATTTTTAGTAGTGAAATCTGAACTATCAATCAAATAAATACAAATTAAAGGAGTAGGCCTAGTGCACCCACCCCCAAAAAATACCTCTAATTACACACCCCATGAAGCCTTGAAGTCATGGATTTTGTATTTATTGTCCCATTCCTAAAACTCTCTTCATTGATAGAAAATAAGTAATATTTTGGTTGAACTACAGTCCTCCTGGGCCTCAGCATGATAACCTACAGGGCAAGACATGGTCTGTTTTACAAACCAGCATTGTAAGAGAATAAGTGGTCAATTTTTGATCATCAACTTCAGGTTGAAATTTGCCGACCAGTAGAGATCATATCTCAAACTAAATATAAATGGTGAGAAATAGCACGAAAAGTGGTTCTCGGGCTCATAACCTTAGGGGAAGAGAGAGAGAGTGTGTGTGTGTGTGTGTGTGTGTGTGTGTGTGTGTGTGTGTGTGTGTGTGCGCGCGTATATATATGTGACAACTATGCAGACTAGACTAAACGAGATAAAAATATGTGGCCCTTCTGTCCATTAAAATTTGCTTTGATTTGACGTGTTTGATGTGTTGAGCTTAATTCCCCCTATAATGCAAGGTCCATATGGGCTACCTGTTGACAAACATACTGCAAACCCATTTTGAGGACCCGAACTGAAAAACGTCAATATTAAGTACATATATGGGCATTCCCAGACGATGCCGTTAGGGCAACCACATACAATCCCTTTTGATGTCATCAATATTAAGCCCATATCTGGGAATGCCCATATATGGACAGTGTGTCAGTCTCATGTTAACCAGTGTGGTTGCCACGACACGAGTCACACTGAATGCAAATGAATTCCGTCCTTGTACCATTTATGCCCATAAATGGAGATCCCTGATGTCATCAATACTAAGCCCATATCTGGAAATGCCCATATATGGACATATTGTGTCAGTCTCAAGTGGTCTATGATGTCAGACATCAGTCATCTCCATATTTGGGAAAATATAGCCACATTTTTCCAACTTAAAACAACCAACCAGGTCTGTGCATTTTTTGTCAAAGTTGATGCCCAGCAGTCTGCTGTCACCCAGGCAGATGCGCCATTAGGGAGGTCACTTCTCCCCCTTAGGGTTTTGCCGGTTTAAGTACTGTATACCTTCAAGAGCAGAGCAGTACAAAAAAGTGACTAAACATTAGTTTCAATAGTTTGCCTGAAGAAGACTTGTTTTTGGTCAAACAGGTTCCACGTTTGTTCTAAATACAATGGTGGGGGATTAACCTTTTTCGTGCTTTATCCCCTTCTACATTTATTAAAACCGTGGTTATTAGTTCAACATCATTATTTAACAATTATCATGAACAAATACTACATGGTTGTGTCATGTCATGACAACTGGCATGGATCAATATTCTAGGTAATTATTGAAAATATTGTGCACCCCTGCTCTAAACCTACACAGAGTGTGTGCGCTTGGACTTAAAGGACCTACACCATGAATTTTCACTTTTTCTATTTTAAAACCTTTTTTTGGGGTCCCACTGGCACCTTCTATCCTCACAAAGTCCTATTTCTGTACATTGTGTCTTTCCCTGGTTTTGGGAAGACAGAGATGAAAAGCTTTCCACAGGTTCTCAGAACAGTGCTGTTCTGAGAGTTGATCCGTGTGCTGTGGTAGAAAGATTTATAGTGTAACAAATAAGTGTACTGTATGTGGTCTAAAGAATCTCACAAGGCTACTTACTCTTTTAGATGTACCTGCAGCTGTCAATCTAACAGCTGACATCCATGGACTGTGACTTCTACTCCTACTCTGTGTCAGCATATTATCTGTACCCTGTGTAGCTATTTGTATGTTGTCTTTATCTTTAGTACACAATCCTTATAAGAACATGTTTAGAATAGCATCTGTGTCAGAAGGGACTATAAGAACTGTAGGATAATGGTACAGGGGAGGCTTGTGCCCAGAGGGGCTGATGGGAGAGGCCAGGAGGCCTTCTCCCCTGATCCTGTGAATGCTGATACTCTGTTCAACTTTTTGCCTCTTTGATGAATAAACCTGTCAATTCTTCAAATCCTTCATCCTTGTGGAACATTAATATTTTCTATAATATTTGGCGAGCTAGCCAGGAGCAATATTTCATCTTTCACCATAGATGAATACTTGCTCAAAAGAACCTGGGATGAAGGAACTTTTTGGAAAGAAGATTTTTGAAGCAGACCTAAAGCAGGTCCACCACCATGGAGGACAAAGAGGAGACCACTGCAGAAGAAACTTGCAAGCTATGCAAACTCAACAAGAACTGACTTTCAAGCAGATCTACAAGGTCGAGACCTCACAGATTAACAATAATCTTGTGATGACTGCAGCCTGTGATGACATCTTGGACAGAGAGAAGCTTGCTGTTCATTTACAAGGAAAGCAAGCCTGCCACCAAATCACACAGATTGACAGCGGAGGTGACGAAATCGACACCACGTCGAACACCAACAGACTTTTGCCACAGTAGGAGGGGACCAAGCCAAGGAGACACATGCTGGGACGTCAGAGAGCCACTGAACTGGACGTCACATGCCATAAGCCAAATGAAGATGGGAGGAAAGGAGAGACGCCATGAAGACTACAACAACTATGTGTTTGATATTAAGCTGAGTAATTTATATAGGGATAATATTAGCTAAAAGTTGATATCTAAAATATGAGTCAACAAGGCATTTGCCACTAATGTGAGAATATTTGGTTTTATGGTCTAAACTCTGGTATTCCAACAATTGCAGAGTTGTCGGGCAGCTCCGGACTAGGATAAATATAGAACCGTAACCAGACGAAAGATATTCTCTAGGACGGGAGTGCATGCGGGCTCTTGATTTTGTAAAACAGAGTTTCAAAGTACAAACAAATATAGATTCACATTTACTAAATTCTAATTTTCTCATATTTCAGTGCAAACAAGCAAGCCAGTTGGTAATGTTATATAAAACATAAGATACCAAGTACAAGTCAAGTTTGAACTGTGATTGACCATGCATGTAAAAGAGTCATGCATTGCAAGTATTAACTATTAACCTAGGTCGGGAATAGTGAATTAATTATTTAAATTGCTATATCAACATGTAGTATTGCACTCTATAAATCTCCTGTCATATGTAAATGAATAGACTATTCATTCACAAAAAAAAAGTGTGGAATGTGGTAGAAAGATTTATAGTGTAACAAATAAGTGTACTGTATGTGGTCTAAAGAATCTCACAAGGCTACTTACTCTTTTAGATGTACCTGCAGCTGTCAATCTAACAGCTGACATCCATGGACTGTGACTTCTACTCCTACTCTGTGTCAGCATATTATCTGTACCCTGTGTAGCTATTTGTATGTTGTCTTTATCTTTAGTACACAATCCTTATAAGAACATGTTTAGAATAGCATCTGTGTCAGAAGGGACTATAAGAACTGTAGGATAATGGTACAGGGGAGGCTTGTGCCCAGAGGGGCTGATGGGAGAGGCCAGGAGGCCTTCTCCCCTGATCCTGTGAATGCTGATACTCTGTTCAACTTTTTGCCTCTTTGATGAATAAACCTGTCAATTCTTCAAATCCTTCATCCTTGTGGAACATTAATATTTTCTATAATAGTGCACGGATTCCCGTTTTTTTTTTCAGAGTCAACATTGTTTTTTTTTCAAAAAAACTTTTTTTTTTCAAAAAAAAAATTTTTTTTTCAAAAACTTTTTTTTTTTTTCAAAAAACGTTTTCTTTTTCAAAAAACTTTTTTTTTTCTGGAAAAACCCCACTAGATGCGCCCCTGAGCAAACAGAGGCCTCATTATAGTAGAGCTAGAACAAACAAAAAGAATGGTCAGAGTGTTTGTTGAGGGTTAAAACCTGTCTAAGACTCAATTTTGAGCATATATTTATACAAAAAATATAGTTTTAAAAGCATGGTGTAGGCCAGGGGTCCTCAAATACAAATCTTGAAGGTCCAGAAATATTTTTTTGAAACAGGTCCGGGTCCGAAAAAAAAGGCGAAGGCGAAATAAGGCGGATACATTTATACAGTATGTACTGTATGTATGTATGTTTATTTTATAATCATTAGAATTGTTTATTTTAATTATTATTATTATTATTTGGAACTTTGGAAATCTCAGTTGGAACTGTTACCCCTGCTACCCGATGCTGGATAAGCGGTTGAAGATGGATGGATGTATGAATGGATAATTATTTATGCATGTAGAGTAGGCTACATTATTTACATTTATTGTGTAGCAATAAAACACTGGCTTATAGTTTAATTATTGGAAACTAAAGAGCATGAATGCAATATTAGGCTTGTCGTTCAGAATGGAAAATAAAGTGAAACTTAGCGTGAGGGGGAGAGGATTACTTGACATTCAGATGACACACTACTGCACAAGCCAGACTGCTGGTTGCCTATGTCAAATGGCCAGTCAAATCAGGGTCAACGAGTCATAGTTATTAACCTAACACAGCCTAGGATAGCTGGCAATAATATGCGACGACACATCACATTGTTAAAGACGCATGATCACGCATCGCGAGTTTCGCGACCATTTCTCGTCTAATGCAAGCAGTTGGAGCCTTACATCGTGGATATTAATGTGTTGCTGTTGTCCTCTCCAATTGAACAGCCAAAGGTAGAAGATCTCTAAATTATTAATCCAGTGGGAGCAATGGTTTCCAAGAGCTTTTTTTCAGGCAGCGAGCGACATGAGTGTGTGGAGAGGGGGGGGGAGCAGCATGGAGAGCGCTGCTTCGGAGGGAAGGAAAACCTTTGATCTACAAGCCCACAGCACGTTGCACCCGCTACGCTTTGTGGGCTTGCAAATTGGCGTAGGGGTGTGTCTTGTGAGCCTGTGTATGTGTTTGAGCGAATGAGCACATACACACCCACGCACACACAAACACAAATCACACAGACACACAGTCAGTCCGATCGTCAGATACAACTGTGCGGAGATTTCTCAGAAATGTGCCGCGGTCCGGACGGAGGTGCGCCTGGGTCCGGACATGGACCGCGGTCCGCCTATTGAGGACCCCTGGTGTAGGCCCTTTAACATTTCTCTTGCCTGTATATCTTTGGGATTTATTTGTGTGCTACTGTGTAACTTGTAAACTCTGCATATACATTTTGCATTACTACAGACTTTGCACACCTGCCTTTTTCTATACCAGTTTAGCTCTCTACCCAAAAATTGGTAAATAAAGCAATACTTTCAGATTTCAAATCAAAACGTGAGCAAGTTGATTAAAAATGTTTTGTTTTAATTTAAACAGAATTGTCAGACAAAGGCACATGACGCATGGTAAAAGAATGAACCAATCACTGTCCAGTGGAGTTGAATGAACACTGCATGTAAACCAGAATTGTGTTTTGTGGGGACATCTTTTTCATCAGATGTGCCAAAACAGGAACAAACGGCCTTAAAACAGTCGTAAAAGGCCAATGGCAAGTGTCTAAAGTAAGCTGCAGGTTATGGCAGACAAAATGTTAAACACATGGTTCATATTTCATATGAGGTGCTCCAAGACCAAGTTCTCAACTTTGGGGGCCCAGAGTGCTGATGTTGTCACATAATCAGGGACTCGGTTGTGCCTAGGATACTACTGTAGGTGATTAGAAAACTAACAGTGGTCTAGATTTCTCCAGGGCAGGAGTTGAGAACCGCTGTCAAAAGCCAATGGCCATCAGACACACGTGAGCGAATACATTGGCCAGTCCCAAAGGTACACATCCTCGGCTATCAAATAGCCGAGGAGACTTCTGTCCTCTGATGCTGTCTGAGTCTTCTGATTGACCAACAGGAATAGTAAACGAACAACAAAAACAGAAAACGAGCGCTCCTATCACAGTGTAACAATTCTCCTCTCAATCACAGTATTTTAAACAGACACATAAGACTACCAGACAAGACAAAACACACATAAATAACTAAGGAAGTGACGAATAACTGCATGTATGTAAATTAAAGTCGGTATGTGTTTGTCGATGTTTATGAATGCACACATGCGTAATTGTGAAAGTTTGTTTGGTCATAGGGTTCGAGTTGGAGATAAGTATCATAAATATGTAGTCACGTCTGTAATTAAAGTGAGAGACAGAAAGTGGTTTAACAACAACCTGAGAGTGAGCATATGATTAGCTGATATGTGAGAACACACATGATTCTTGGACATGAGAATATTAGGCTGCAGGAGGAAGATTTTGACCAGCAGCACGGAACCAGCTGGTCCAATCAAAATCCATCCGAATTCAACACCAACACTCATGTTAAACATGGTAGTAGGGGTAGGCGATATGGAAAAATACAATATCATGATATTTTCCCAAGCTGTATCACGATACACGATTTTATCACGATTCTTTTTCAAGTTGGTTTTTATGGTTAATTTTTAAGTTACTTGACGAAAACTAGACTCTCTGGGTTCCTTTTGGGAGGTCTAAATTGAACTTTACAAGTATGTAACTCTGACAGTATACAAATGAAACCAAATGGACCCTTATGGGTCCATTTGGCTCTGAAAAGGCATATCGTGGAGACATGATATCGTCTCAATGATATTTATCACCATATCGCCCACCTCTAAGCCATGTTGTCATTCATGAGAGAATATGGCGTTTTTTTGTTCTATTGGAAGTAAGGGTAAATGATACTCATCATTACATGCATTACCTGTCGTTTAAATAGTTGTTGTTTACAATATGTAACAACCCTGACTATAGTACAGTATGCTTTAATGGGAGATCAGATAGCTCAGCTCTCACTGCCTCCCATATAACTCAAACCCTGTTTGCATGCAGGCTGTAGATGTCCATATGTCTGAATGTGTCTTACGTTTGTGAACATCTACATGCGCGTGTGCATGTTATTTTGTACATGCAAATTGCAATACACTATTTGCAACAAAGAATAATAATGCAGAATTTTGGGCCAATAGCCTTACAGTGGTCTCAGTGGTTATTATTAAGGATTTCTCACACCCACAATAATGTCATTCCTTCACCCGCCCCTGGCAACACCGGTCACTCCCCTGGAAGATTTACAAAACATTCCCCACTAAAATCATACATTTCTAAAAGTAGTGGTCTCAGGAATATATATATACACAGTGTGTGGGTGTATGCATGTGTGTGTGTGTCTACACACACACAAATATATACACGTACATACTGTATATATACACAATATACATATAAATAAATCATATATTGCACTTACAAGGTAAACAGACAAACGTTTGCGAGATGACCGTCCCTAACGGACAGACACAAGGCAATAAGGAATAAGGTTAAAATTGTGAGACAATACAAACACAACATTTAGGCTACAGAATGTCCTTCGCCTTTCTAAAAATGCTCTAATCTCTCCAATACACTCAATCAACACGCTAGCCTTCCGCGACCGGCCCAGAGATCAAGCTTGAGGTTGTATCGCGTGTTTGTGCACTTTTGCATGCTTGGAAAATTCGATTCAATGTTACAGTCAGAAGTTTTAAAGGGTGATATTCATAGCTCATAGCTCAAGTAAAACACCCTGCTGCTTGTCACAGACACTGCAGTTGTGGAATATCTTTCTTCAATTATCACCGATGTAGTCTACAATTATACAGTATTGTATGACTATCAACAGCCACGAGTGCATTGCCCTTCACCTCCCCTTTTTGACTTCTTTAAATGACTAATCAAGTAGGATATGTTTTTAACTATGGAGCGCACATGTAGAACATGCTAAAATGTTATTTTTGTATATTAGTATTCAATTAATAAAAATCGTAAAATGAACATGTGAAAACATGTCCTCGATTAAAATTAAACGTGTTGATTAACGCTGTACTTCTGTGTCTTCTGGCGATTGTACAACCAATCCTTTCAAAGACGACTTTCTATAAAAGACAACTGACAATTAACTCTGCGTCAGAGGGCCTCGGGCCATAGGGCCATCAGGCCATCGGGCCATCAGGCCGGCACAAGCATCCGGTCCACGGTACACTGCAAATGCTCCCAGCTCCTCCAGAATATGGCCAGAAAGCACACGCCCAGGAAGGTGGCCACGACGTGGTGTCGGCTCCTCATGAGCGGCGCCGCGAACTTGGCCGCCGTGGAGACGCACACCAGGATGACGGTGGCGATGGCCAGCATGATGTTGATGCTCTTCCCCAGCAGCACGCGGGCATCGCGGCTCTCCAACTGCACCGTCTGCTGCTGCTGCTGCTGGAGCTCCAGCTTGGACACCCGCGTCTGACACGACTCCAGCGCTTCCTACGAGACAGACAGACCGACCGAGGGAGAGATGGCAATCAACATCATGCTTAATCCATTCAGAACGGGTACACATTATTGTGTATCATTATTTTATGCTTTAACTATGGCAGATATACAAGCTCACAGCGCTGCAAGCTTATAGATCTGCTATTTTTGAAAAATCGTGAGTGTCTTTTGAATCCTAAGATTTTTTGAAAACCCTATGTTTCTGAGTCAGCAATCTGGCTAGCCATCGTCAAAGAAAAGGTCCTTTTCACTTAAATGGAGCTCAGTTAGTCTGTTCTTGAGAGACTATTATGTCAGTGGTTCTCAAACCTTTCCATGTGAAGGACCCCCAAAATGATATTTATTTGGCCACGGACCGGACCCCCATCTCAAAACAATATAGTTCCAGGGACCTCCCAGAAGCAAAATTTGAGTTACAAACGTTCGCTTTGAAAATACATATATTTAAAGATTTGCACACATTTTCACGACTTTTTCCAAAAATAGCAGATCTACAAGCTCGCAGCTGTGAGCTTGTATATCTGCTATTTTTCACTGGTTAAAGCATTCAATAATTCTAGGCCTAAATGGGTTCATGTCTCTAGATGGGAGACAATATAATTTGAATCATGAGATTATTCTACACCTTGAATCATGTATATGAATTTCATTTTTATGTAATTGAATGGACCTGCTGCAATCCTAAGTACCTGTATGTCTCTGGCTCGTTCATGGGCCTGGTAGGCCACCCGCTCTTCAATGCTAGCCAACTCCTGCTTCAGGTTAGCCGTCTCATTCTGGTGAAGCTCTGTCAGGTCATTCAGCTGGTCCTCCAGACGTTCACACCTTGTGAGCAATAGGGAAACTTTTGTTTTATCTCCTTTGCAAAGAGGTCAATAAAGATCACAGGCATTCAGTCATATTCTATTTTTCATGCCATGCTACATTCAATGGCATTAAGTGAAACCTTAACTGGTCACAAAAGGAACAAGAGCATTCAATAGTTTTTGAGCGGTGCTCCTGGAAGGAGATAAGGTCCAACATCTGGCTTTGTCTGGGACGCAAAACGTGGCCTATATCTGGCTTACATCTTGGCACAAAGCGCTCAAAGTTTGTTGTACGTCCACTAAATGTCCAGGCTCGGAAGCATGGCCTACATCTAGCCTACATCTTGGCACAAAGCGCTCAAAGTTTGTTTTAATGTACACCCAGGGTCACAATGGCAAAGCTTTGCAGGATAAAACATTTGTAAATTAGAGATCAGCTACACTTGTGTCCCTCCAGGATTATGCAGCATCTTTTGAGAATTTTCAGGTAAATATTTAATCAGTAAAGGAGTAGTTCACCCCCAAAATGACTTTTTTTCTATTGATTAGTCACGCCATGGAGAGTAGAGTTCAATAATATTTTTAGTTTTTTGTCACATTCCTAAGACAAAAATGATATATATATATTTTTTGATATAAATGAATAAATTTACCCCCATTCGTTCTGGATGGGGACCCGTTTCGAAACGGGTCCCCATTCGGAATCAATGGGGGTAAATTTACTCGAATCAAATTTTTGTCTAAGGAATGTGACAAAAACAAACAAATATTATTTAACTCTACTCTCCATGGCATGAGTAATCAATAGAAAAAAATGTCATTTTGGGGGTGAACTACTCCTTTAAAGGACATTGCGAGTGCTGGCTGTTTTCTCATTTCACAATGTGGCTTTAAACAAATGTAATGTGCAGGTCAGTTACTATTGGAGCAGTCACTGAAAACCATGATTCTGCAGCGGAAATGCATTACTATTGTAGCTCTAACAGTAATGTATTAATTTGGCTTAGTCATAGTTTCAATTGATGGTAAAATGATGGATTTCATTATGTTCATTGCCAAGAAAAACACAAAGGTCTGGAGGATAAGCAAAACTGTACTACTGGACTCTGGATTGGTCCATTTCAATGTTTTATTCAGAATTAGCAGGGGTTGGTACTGTATGTAATGTAAGCTGATATATTGTGTAGACTGGATGAATTATTATCTATTTATTAGATCATAATCACAATCCTGGAGGGCCTTGTTGTAGGTTATTAGATATAATGTAGAAATGGCTTGTTTTTTAAACATTTTCTTAGATGTGTATATGTGACCACTGATCTGAATGTATTAATTTAATTGTTTTTTTTTTTTAAATCTTTTTTAATCCTTTAACAAATGTTTTTCCTTTTAATGTGGCACTTTGAGATTTGCTTCAAATATAAAGTGTGTTACAAATAAAATGTATTATTATTACTTGGGTTGTATACTGTATATGTCTACATCATCTGTTGCCCTCTACTGGCTGTTTCCAGTACAACATTAAACACCACACACCAGTGGTTTCCTGAAGATGACATACACTTCTAGTTCAGTTTCCCATAGGTTTGCTTGATTGGCACAGCAGCAGATTTTAATTATAAGATTACATAACATGACACTTTGCTGCTGTGCCAATCAAGCAAAGCCATGGGAAACTAAAGCAGAAACAGATAAGCCACCTTCAGGACACTATACTATAGTGGCTTATACTGTAGCCAGGCCCCAGTTCCTATCAAAATACAAGGACAATAACCTTTTGCTTTCCTTCATTCTCTCTCTTCTGTGCTCTTTTCTCAGTTTGTAGGGCTTCTCTTCTGTGCTCTTTTCTCAGTTTGTAGGGCTTGTAAACTCTATATAACAAATGTATTCTGCCAGTCTATATAGCCACTCAGTAGCCATTGCAAACAATATAATGCCCAGTTTCCAACCTCATAAATATTTGTTGATTAAATCAACAAATTGATTAGTTGAGTATTAGTTGACTAAGAATGTCTTTACGTAATACATTTGATTTTGACTGACAGCTGATTGACACTAGCCACTGGCAATGGCTGTTGTACTGTAATTGGTGTTCAATCAAACACTCCCAAAGTGGTGACAGTGATTACTGTGGAATTATTTAGAAGGTTGGAATGTCTTTCAGGTAGTTCATTGTAATTAGGTGACATATTCTGAGAAAATGGCCATAGTCACAGAATGTGGTGGGTCACCAATGTTGGTGTACCATCTATTCTAGCGTATACAATACATGGCTCGCTAGTAGTTGGATTGAGTACAGTGATTGTGTTTGGTCTTTGAAGCACTATTATGAATTACTCTGCAGTAAACTATACTACCAACAGATACTCTAAAGATTTTCTGATATCCAGTTCTTTCAGTATGTAGTCTGTAATATGCTGACATTAATTTAATTAAGGTTTGAGAAGGTATATGTTATGTCTTAATTAAACAACTTAAAATAATTATGCAGAAACCCAAGGCAGTTAAAAGTACTAGAAGCTGAATGAAAATAAGACCTGTATCTAGGGATGGGACGATATGAAACTTTTATATCACGATTATTGTGACAAAAGAAATCACGATTTACGATATTATCGCGATAATCAAAATCCATTATCCTGGGGCAGAACATTTGCCAAAAAATAGTCGATTTCTCACAACGCGTTGTAAGCTTGTAAATCGGCAAGCTTGTAAATCGGCAACTTTTTGGCAAAGGCATTTCATAGAGTGAAAAAAAGAAAGTATATTATAAGCAACTTTTTACCAATTTTAGAAGGTTTAAGTGGTATGCAGCTCTGCAAATAAAAGGTGAATTGATCCCAGTGCATGATGGAGGACGATGTCCTGATAAATTAAATCTCCACGATACGATTATCGTGAGTGTTTTTTTAATCACGATAAACGTTAATATCGCTTATCTTCCATCCCTACCTGTATCGCTCCTCCTGCAGATTCTGGTTGAGGATGCTGTAGTCCCTCTTGAACTGGGTCTTCAGCTCCTCCAGGTCATCCTCCAGCTGGCTCTGGGCCTCACGGATCTCCCTCACCTCCTCCAGGCTCAGGGCTAACTTGCTGTGGTGACTGTCTCCGCCAGCATCGTGCCTGTGGCCATGGCTCTGCTCCACGCCTCCGGCCACGGGGTTCCCATTGCTCTCGGCTGATATGGAGGCACTCTCGGAGGAGCACTCATCGTCACTGGGGTACTTCGGCTTGGCCACCAGGGTGGTGCTATTGCTGAGCCCCTTACCCGCACCATCAGGCGGGAAGGAACAGGTGCTGTCCAGGCTGGTCTTGAGCTGGGCGATATTGTCAGCGCTGCCAAACTTGTTCCGGATAAGGTTGGCGAACTCCCGCGGCTTGCTGAAGAAGAAGGGAGGGGAGAGGGAGACACCGGGCCCAATGGTCTTGATCTTGTCCAGGGTCGGGTGCCTGCCGCTGCCCGAGCCGCTACCCGTCAGCTCCTTGGGCGACTCCCTGGGCATGGTGCTGTGCTTGCCGAACGAGTGACGAGAGGACGAGGAGGGAGTGGGGCTCTGGACCAAGACTTCACTGTCTTTCATCTTGCGGTGGTACTGCTCCAGCTTCTTCTGCATCTGGGAAATGTTCTGCGCCGTCTTCTGGTTCTTCTTCTCAAACACATGCTTGATGCGCCCCACCTGCTGCTTATCGGCACTGCTCATCAGCTTCAGGTACTCTGCCACGTTCTCGTCGCGCGCCGTCTGTTCAATCTTCAGCTGCTCCGTCACCTTCAAGATCTTCTGCTGGAGGCTGTCCATGCATGAGCGGCTGCGGTGCACCTCCTGGCCCTGCCCTGGGCTAGGACCGGCGTCGGTGAGATCCAGGTCCAAGTTGTTCTCAGAGGAACCCCGACGCATCGGCACCGAGTTGCTCAGGACACCGGCCTCACTGCGGTCCACCTACAGGGAGAGGACAAAATACAGATGAGACACACAGGTCAGAAATGCTACATAAAAAAGGTTTCAAATCTAAATGAGTGAGAAACAAGCTGGCTATAAAACAGACAGCATGGTCTTCAAACCATTTTGCACACATTCCAAGTGCTAATGGAAAGCTAAGCATTTTCTTTTTCACATGTCTGTATTTAGTACTGATACTATATTAGCTTATCTATGTACTTCACATTACATTGGCTCCTCCTCACTGTTCCACAATTGCTTGAGCATGACGAGCTGGGTGTGTACTGTACAGTAGGATAGTTTCTGCATGTGAAGTATTTTAGCTTTAGGGCCAGTCCCTAATTCTGTGATAGTATAGCAGCTTCCACAGCAGCCACCATGTACAGTATGAGAGAAGTGCAAAATTCTGCGCATTGATGTCACCGTCGATAATGACAACAACAGACGTTATGTATAGGGTTTTACAGTAAAGTCCCATTTTTGTTCTTCTAGGCTCCATAATCACAGCAATACTTGAATGTACATACGTACATACGTATGAACTAATAAGCCTCTATCTAGAAATACAACTGCTCAAAAGTCCTCACTACAGTACCATGCCAGTTAAAAGAGGAAAATCACTAGAGTTAGCTGTGACTTGAAATAAGTAACATTACAGCACTGCTACAAAAGAGAACTGTAGTTGGAAAGGTCATGGCCGTCCAAGGAGTTGAGAGGGTTATATAGCATGAGAAATACTGTGCTCAGAGGAATGCCACACTAATCCTCGATGGATACAACATAGCTGGTACGAGCAGTAAACAGATCACAGTGGTCTAACCAACACAGTAAAATCCTTTGTTCTTTTTTTCCCTTTTTACTTGTAACTCTGACAGTGTAACAAGGTTAAATGAACACTCAGTCAAGATTTTACGGTCAAGGCTTACTTAATCAGCAAATCCTTAGCATTTCTACATCGCCATGGAGAGGTTACGTATAGCATACTAAGATTCTTGAGTGTTCACTATTACATATACAGTAGATTATATCCAGATCCCACGTAGATATACTAACTTCTTGTCACATGACAGTCAGCTGGACCCAGGCAATTGGGGGGTAGGTTGGGGGTGGGGGTGGAGGGTGACAGTCAGAGTGCAAAAACAGGATGATCAAGCATGAGAAGTAGACACCGGATGCTGACTAACATCAAGTAGACACAAAAAGTGGGGTTAAATGTGCACTCAGCAAAGCGGGTCTTTAGTTATTGCCTCACATTCACACGTGAGTCCGTGAGTCACACTTTAGAATTGTGATATAAGAATGTGCTGCCATTATGCATGTGGTTCACCAGAATGCATGATTCCCAATGCCATTTCTCCATACTGTAATGTAACCATTTTACATGCATACAAAGACACTTGTGTGTGTTTGTTTTCACCCTATGTTCTCTCTGGGCTTTCTGCTGTTTTATTACTGTAAAGCCCTTCATAACATATTGCTTTGAAGGAAAAAATAAAAAAGCTGACTTCGCTCTCCCTCTCTCTCTAGCCGCCTTTATTTACATGACTGATGCTGAGTATGCATACTTATCCATACACAAATGTCCTTATGTATTCTAACACACATTCGTTGTATGACCAGAGAATAGCATGTCTCTTTCTCCCTCTTCCCGGTGTCCCTCTCCCCCTCGTTGGCATATGTCCTTCTTGAACACAAGACTCTTTCTGTGCAGAGAAAACAACTCACACTTGTGCTGCTGCACTGGCTGGGACTATGCTGCGATGAGCAAACTCCTGCATGTGGATTCAATGACCTGATGTACTGTATAGCCTGAGGAACTCCATCTCCAATTGCATTCAGGCAGTGAGCTGTGCAATGCTTAGCACCTGACAAAACAATCGGAATTTAAAAACCTCATAAAGCTTTTCGCCAAACCCGTTTGTCAAAGGCGAAGATAGCACTACAGGAATTAAATGACTTCTTCCTCAAAGAGGAAGCATAGAAGAGGCTGGTGTGTAGGCCGCTCAGATTACCAAGTCTATTAGAGTTCAGAATCACAAACACAAAAGGCTGTTTGTTTGGCGGCGCAGTCGCAGCCAGGACGACATGCTATGCTGAAGCATTACAGTCTTGGCAGTGCTGGAACTGCTCGGGAGAGTCCCCCACCATGGCCTCTGCTCTGAAATGTTTAGGATTTCATTCTGCAGCTTGAAGCGCGCCACTGAGGGGCATGGTGAGGTCCAGGGGCGTCAATTGGGTATGGCAGGGGTATGCAGCTGCCATACCCTGGGTCCAGGGGGGGAGAATAAAAGTTACTTTTAAATATAAATCCATGAATGTCTTTTTGTCTATCTGCGCTGGTTATTATGTTGTTAAATTACAAATGCAAAATTTAACTAAATGGTCACTTTAACAAGGTACTATGATTATATTCTCCATGCTTGCATTCTCCCCATCTTGACAGAATGGTATATTCCCAGGTTCCGCAGGTCAGCTGCACAGGTGCAATGCATTATTGTTAATTGTGGCACGCTTAACAACCATTTCCGGGCTGCCATATCCAGCCCAAGAAACCATAGAAACCTGTGTAAAAAACTGAAAATAGCCGATCTACATGCTCACAACGCCTCGCAGCGCGAGGCGTTGAGCATGTAGATCTGCTATTTTCTCAATAGAACCGTGTTATACAAAATGTAATGCCTCTTTTCCTTGAGGACTCCCATCTTTGCCATACCCTAGCTTTTGCTGAACTGACGCTACTGGTGAGGTCCAGAGGTATTGTACTGTGGTGGTGTACTGGATTGTAGCACTTAGGCACTGTTATGTAAATAAGAATCACCTTATACTAGGTTTCCCCTTACCTCCAAAAAGACTGGATGGGTCTAAATCAAGAGACAGACAAACCCTGAATTCAATGGAATTCCCCCATATCTTCATATCCCCCCATATTTCTAGATTTCTGGGGTCCATCTAGATGCAAAATAACTAAGAGAGAATTACAGAGGTAAAACATTCATACTAGATATTTATCGTACATTGCATGGCTGGTAAGCGAAGCACTGTAGCTTTTACTTAATGATAAAAATGTAAGGCCTTTGGCAGTATGAGGCCTGGTTTATGAGAACAGCTCAAATAGCAGAATAACACAATCCAGATGTTTCAAGCTTCAGATGTCCCTCCCTCATTATCCGGAATGACATCACAATACGGCAAAAACGTGCTGACATGCACCGTCATGCCATTTCCATGTAGGGGTGGGCGATATGGCGATAATTATCGTATCGGCGATACAGCTTTGCCACGATATGCTTTTTCAGAGTATCGTTTCTCTCGTGATACAAACAGTCTCAAGGCTCTGAATACAGCGAGTGCACGTTCTATGAGTCGCAGCTCTAGTGCTTAATTTATACTTCTATAGTACGGTGGTGTAATTCGCCAAAAAGAACAGATCTACAAGCTATAACGTGTCGCGGCTCAACGTGTCATATAGCGTGAGGATCTGTCCCCTGCTTTCACAGCCCCTCCCCCGGGCAGCACGCAGACAGGCTACAGTGTCTACAGCACTGACTGAGTTGTGATTGTGCAGGAGCACGGCACAGTGGTCCACGATTTAGTTTCACTTTCACAGGACTTAGTAAAGCAGTGATGCAGCTTGGCCTGCATTCTTTGAAGCATATTTTTCATAATGGATGCATTAAACTAACAGGACGCAAACTACTTATCCGTCCTGCTATCGCTATCAGCCATCAAAGCTGAGCTGTGCTGGAGTCTCCTCTCCATAGCTGTGTGTTCTGGCAGTATCGATGAGATGATTTAGATCACCTTGTAAATCCATGCTTCTGTTTTTATTAACTACAAACAAGTAGCTATTTGCCGCTATTTGTAAAGTGCTTATGTTTTCACCATTGATGCATGCGTGTGTCGTCGCGAATCGCGGTGAAATCGTCGCGTCTATTTTGCGTCTATTACATAATTGGCTTAGTTATAAAAACCATGCCATTATTGTTAGTAGAAAAGCGAAAAGCTAGGATGATAATGAGTGAGTAGTTCTCTAAAAAGAAAGCTTGTATCATAACAAACCTCCTGACTTTGGTTGGTCATAAGGTAATTTGTTTTCCCTAAAGTTTCAATGGTAAGGCATGGGTTGTTGTCAACCTGTGGGTCGAGACCCCCAGAGAGGTCCCGCCAAATTGTTTTGAATATAGCCGATCTACAAGCTCACAACACTCAAAAAAACATTTTAAGGGAACCCATAAAACATTTCTGGGACCCATTTGAATAACCTGAACCATCATCACACCAACTAGTAAATATTTTGAGGTAAAAAAATGATAATTGTTTTATCAAAAATCTGAATGTTATCATTAAAAAAACCATAGATTAGGCTATCTATCTTTCTATCTGCAGCATAAAAATGAATAGATTATCTATAGAATATCTGTGTGGGTCTAATAAACCAACCATAAGGTAATTTGCTTTCCCTCAAGTTTCAATGGTAAGGCATGGGTTGTTGTCAACCTGTGGGTCGAGACCCCCAGAGAGGTCCCGCCAAATTGTTTTGAATATAGCCGATCTACAAGCTCACAACACTCAAAAAACATTTTAAGGGAACCCATAAAACATTTCTGGGACCCATTTGAATGACCTGAACCATCATCACACCAACTAGTAAATATTTTGAGGTAAAAAATTATAATTGTTTAATCAAAAATCTGAATGTTATCATTAAAAAAATCATAGATTAGGCTATCTATCTTTCTATCTGCAGCATAAAAATGAATAGATTATCTATAGAATATCTTTGTGGGTCTAATAATCATAATAAACCTAAAAACTCGCTTAACAGTATCGTGATAATATCGTGTATCGTGATACTGCAAGAAGCATATCGTGATAATGCTTTTTTCCAGTATCGCCCACCCCTATTTCCATGCCAATGCTGATTGCTACCCACAGCAACTCACTAGTGCAAAAGTCTCTGGCTGAGTAGCTCTGCTTAAATGAGGGCAATTGTTTAAGCGCTGCCCTATTTCTCACTCTACTTCCTAAAGACACACAAGGGTGTTCTCCGGAGGATTTTATTTTAGACAGTAGGTTTAAGGTGGGCTCCAGGTCTTTGGGGATGCCGATTCCCAAAGACACTTGCAGATGACTGTGTAAATGGAAGGCTGGCAGAGACATGTTAGATATTAGATAATATTGATTATGTGGCTAATTTGAGAAGACCTTGTGAGTAGGCTAACAGCTAGCCGCAAATTGCATCACTAGGTTCTTTTTTAATCTGATGAATCTAGGGTTGCAATACCTCCCATAGGGATTCAATGCATCAAAGGTTTTTTTTCTTTTGCTATCTGATTGTATTAAACAACGTCAAACTCACCAATATTGCGGCTCTATGGAAATCTTGAATTATCCTCTTTCTATCTGCAAAGTGTTTGTTTCAGAACCACCGTAGACATGTTTTGAACTATGGAAGCGCTTGTCTTCAATAACGCAACGTCCCGCTGCCTGATAGTGATTTCCCACTAGCACTTCCAAACTCCAATACTTGGAACAAAAAATAAATCACCTAAACTGGGTTTCTTGACAGAAAGTAACTCATAACATGTCTACGGTGGATTTTTCTGAAACAAACACTTTGCAGATAGAAAGAGGATAATTCAAGCTTTCCATAGAGCCGCAATATTGGTGAGTTTGACGTTGTTTAATACAATCAGATGGTAAAAATAATGGGCAGGTGGCAGAGGTGTCTTCTAGTGGCTAGATGGGGTCGTCCTGTAAATGAAAGGTCACACGTTCAATCCCTGTAACTGGCTCTGTGCATGAATCTAGAAAACCACCACAAACTGTAAACATTATTTCAGTGAGTTGTTGTTGACCACCCTACCCTACTTATTCGATCTAAACACTCTTAAAGGAGTAGTTCACCCCCAAAATGACTTTTTTTCTATTGATTACTCATGCCATGGAGAGTCGAGTTCAATAATATGTTTTGGTTTTTGTCACATTCCTAAGACAGATTCGAGTAAATTGATTGATTCCGGATGGGGACCCGTTTCGAAACGGGTCCCCATCTGGAACGAATGGGGGTAAATTTATTGTTATCACATTTTTGTCTTAGGAATGTGACAAAAAACTAAAAATATTATTGAACTTTTTTCTCCATGGCATGAGTAATCAATAGAAAAAAAGTCATTTTGGGGGTGAACTACTCCTTTAACTGTGTGACTATCCATGACGAATAGCTGGTCTGTCAACAGCAGTGTGAGTGAGATGGCCTTCCTTGGACATGTCAATGTTTCGGTGGTGATTCATGTTAAACTTGTATGAGATTTATGAGGCGTTCTGAAAGGAGGCCAACTCAGGTGAGGTTAACCACATCAATGAGTCACACAAACACCACTTGGAGGCCTGCTGCTGTCCAACCCACTTTCTAGAGTATCATCCAAACAACACAGTGGAGAGTAACCCACCTAACCCATTCACCATCGCTGTAATCACGGATAGAGGTAGTGATATATTGCATTGACCGATACATCGCATTGTGTACCATATCTGGATTGTTGGCTAATAACAGCGATATAGCAGATTTATATATAAATTCTTCCGTTTTTTTTCCTAAATGATTTTTAAATGTGTGAGGTTTTAGCTTGTTTCAAAATAGCCTAGATAATAAATGATGTACATCGTAATTGTTGACAAATGTGTTAATTTGATATAATAATAAAAACAGTCACATGGATTTTGAATCGGAAAAACAGAACATTTCAAGCACACACTTGTGCTTGAAATGGCATTATAAATGCCCTATAATGCATTATAAATGCCAATAAGAGTGTTTGGTGTGTACAGACTCAGCGAACACAACCTTGCAATAGAGAAAGGCCGCCACAGACAGACCCCACTTCCAAATGAAGACAGGCTATGCACCCCCTGCACACAAAATGTGGTGGAAACAGAGCTACACTTTCTAACCACCTGCAAGACATAAGAGACACATACTTTCCACAGATTACGTACACCCAAAGTGAGTTTGTAAACATGACCAACGACAAAAAACGACCTACTGGGAGAAATACAACAATGTGCGAACACAGCAGCAAGATTTGTGAACTGTTGCGATAAAAGCAGGCTACAGAATGGAATACAACTACCCTAAGGTCTACAAACTATTGAATGGCATCCAGACCTACTGCACATACAGTATAAACAGAGCTGCTACCTTAAAAACACGTTTTAATGTTTTCTTCCTTCAATGTATAGTATTGAAATTGTATTGAGAAAAAGGAAATGCTGATATTTGTTCCAAAAAGCTTCATACCCTGTATATACTGTACACAATGCTGTACCCCCTCCAACTGTATGTTCCCTATTCATGCCAATAAAGCTCATTTGAATTGAAATTGAAAATGTAATTATGTAAAGGGTAAATAATAAACATGCCTGCCTAAAATTAAAGACGTGTGCGAGTCAGACAGTAGAATCAGATTCTTTTTAGGATACAAAGTGCGCTACATTAATTATGGATTTCGGAGATTTGTTTTTGTATATTTCCCATTAAAACCTTTTGTATTGCATAATATTGTCTCCTTTTTCATATTGCTTGTTCTCCAAAAAAATTCTATTGGCCTTGAAAAATCGTTGTGCTCTAATCAGGGACGTATGGGGGTCCTCGCGGCTGGGGGCTCGGTGCACCTCACCCCTCTATACGCCCCCGACCCACACGCTGCCCTACTTAAATCTCTGCGTCTGTTTCACAACATGACCCATTTCATAGGCTCTGACCTCAGCAGCATTAAAGATCCAACTGCATTTGTCAAATTTCTTAAGACCTTTATTTGTATAAAAGAAGAAAAAAAATCTTGTATAAAAGGGGCAAAGTTAGGCAGCTGGATGAAGATATGCACTGAAACCAAACTGTAAGACTTCAGAAGATCATGTTCCACACTTGCACGTGAGTCTTTTCCCCACAGACGCGGAACACAAAAGCTGATGCTGATGTCAGCACTTTGAAACATTACTTCCCTGTAACAAAACCAAACGCTCCTGTTTGCTTAAGAAAATGCCTTTGTTATTAATCCTCTCTCTGACCCCACCCCACCCACCCTACACACACTCCTAAAAAGCAGGCAAAGTGGGTTGATCCGGAACTGGGTTTACTGCTCTATACCTTACGCTATCTAAAAAAGACTCCTATGGCTGCTCAGAATCAGGTATACACCCAAAGAAAACACCCAAAAAAAACACCCTGTATTTGTTGTTGGTTTCGGTTCAGATAAATTCAGCACTCCGATTCTGACTTCTGCTTTTGTCTAAACTAGGATCTCTCCATCTTCCAGTGCCATGCCATTCATGAATGGGATCATCGAGACCATTGATCCAAGTTGTAATCTGTGACGACTGGCTCAGCACGTTGAACAGAATCACAAAGTGTGGGATGGGCTTCTGTCACGATACCTCTCTGGGGCAGCACATGGCTGAGAGTTTTGTCTGAGTGACTCGCTCTACAACCCCCCCCCCCCCCCCCCCCCGCTGGCATGCTCACTGAGATGGAACAAATCATCTCTTTAGCAGAAGAGCAGTGCCACAGAGAGAACAGGCCTGCCTGGCTGCAGTGCTTATTTGTATTCCCTCCAGGACCCTCATGGACTCGGACCATCTCAGGACCCACACCGAGACAGAAGAATAAAGAGAGCTTATAGACAGAGAGAGAGGACAGTGGGAGAGCCCCTCTTTGAAAACTGTCAGGAATTAACACAACCCTCCTCCTCTTCAATGCCATCTGCATAGTCCACTCCAGCTGTCCCTGCTGCCGAGCTTGGATTGT
This sequence comes from Nannobrachium achirus, assembly GCF_963921795.1. Taxonomy (NCBI): domain Eukaryota; kingdom Metazoa; phylum Chordata; class Actinopteri; order Myctophiformes; family Myctophidae; genus Nannobrachium; species Nannobrachium achirus. The sequence goes on along the minus strand of NC_137820.1, from coordinate 13,355,164 downwards.
GAACCTCTGCTTTGTTTGGAAGTTAAATAAAATAAACAATGTTGAAATAAGGAAGGAAAGACGCAGAGATTGATGTCTGAACTTTCCTCAGTGACCTATTGCGTCATACTTTTTGTCTATTGTCTCCAGAAAAGCTGGTCCATAACCAAATCAATAGCCCATTAACAGCCAACCTCAGCCCCTGGGGACTATGAATGCACTGAATGGAATTCAATTATAAAATATAATAAGTATGATAAATATGCAGCTATTGTCAATGGACTGATTCACAGTGAGAGCAGGACAGCATAATTACACCGCACAGAGCACCCAGATGTGTTGTTGCAATATGTCGCATTAAACAGTGATACAAAGGTCCCTTCTACGAGGAGGTTGTTTAACCCTTTCCAATCTTGTAAATTTCTATTCTTATCTAATTCTCATCTTTGCCACTCTACCCTCAGAGGCAGGGTTGCATTGCACACCACAATGCATGCAAATTAATACAGATCATTTGTGGGACCAAATGTGAACGTTTACTGCATTGCTTCTGAGCTACGGACACGTAGGCTATGCTATTTGCTGTGATGATGCAAGTAAAATCTAAATGACAAGATAAACACGAAGTCTTTTCCCCCTTATTCTTTTACATCAGACAGATGGATATCAAGTTATCAACATGAATCCATCATCCATCCATTGAAGCATGCTCAGTGCTAGAGCTGTGAGGCGAGGTGTTCAGAGACATCTGGTTCTACATGTCAGATTTGACAATCGGGAAAGAGCTGATCCAAGACATCTGCAGTGCTGCTGTACTGCATTGTTAAGAAATTGGGGAGAGGGGAGGGGAGACACCTTTTGGAGGTAAGCGGGTGCAGAGACGCAGGCAGAGTTCCTTTAAGGATACATGATCCATCAACTTCATTTGAAGACAAAGACATGGAAGCCCTTCGTGGCCGTCTTTAAGCAAAGAACAGGATTAACTTCTTCACTTCATTAGGCAGGTTTGCACAATAGCACATACCGATACCAGGTACTACCTACAGTACGAATTCTACGAAACAGACTGTCTGCACACACACACACACACACACACACACACACACACACACACACACACACACACACACACACACACACACACACACACACGTTGCACAGGACGGGACACATGCTTAGGGGAGAATTCCTCTCTGTGCTGTCACCTAGCTGCTGCCTGCCTGCCTCGGATACCTGAGTTTCAACAGTTTCAGTTAGATTTTGTCATATAGCCCTTGGGTATTTTTCATAAATGGTTTGCGCGCTAGGGCTACACATAGCACAATGTCAACACCGTGTCCACATATGCAATAAATTGCATCATGAACTGTGTTTTGTTTGGGGCAGCACGTACACAAAACGATACACTGTACTGTACCCTGTTAACATGTTAGCCGATACTGCAGTGGTTCTCAACCAGTGGTCCGGGTACCAGCTAAATGATGAAACCAAATGGACCCTTACGGGTGCATTTGGTTTCATTCTAAGCTCTCAAGAGTTAACTTGTTGTCAAACATAGATCAGCATTACAGTTAATTTACAAGAAGTTGAATCATTTAGAGTAGAATAATTGTTATTTCGCATCAATATGGAATTGTGAACAAAATCTTATCCAAAGACAACAATATATTCCGTTTTACATTTCATCAAATGGTGGTCCGTGGCTCAAATGCCGAATAAATAATGGACCTTGATATGAAAAATGGTTGAAAACCACTGTAGTACTACTGCTACATGCTGCACTGACGCGGTCTGCTCTAATGATCTTATTGCCAGGTTTGGCAGGAAACACATATTTTGGTGTAGGATATGAAACAATAGTGGTATCACACAGAGCTACTAATATCATTCTCTCTATACAACAACAACATTAGCCTAAATTCGGCTGAATTTGGGACAGGGCATACCAAAGCCTTCACCAACGTGTTAACAGAATAACAGCCACTGGCTCGAGAGAACCAGACATTTACGAAATCATTTTCAATGGCTTCAAACACAGCATGGGGGGGGGGGGGTACTATTGTTTGGCCGTAAATATCATCCCGTACCATATGCTACAAAATAAAATAGGACGCACCAGCTGTTCGCCGCACATGGGAGATGAACGGGGCGACAGTTTACCGCTGGTACAGCTAGCCGAACATTCAAAATTAATTAATCCGAAATTTAAATTAATAATGATCGTACTCACCATTCGGCCGTTGAGGTATTTTTCTACTTCGGATAAACTTCGCACAGACACGTCGGCGCTGGGCATAATCCCGAGGTGGATTCCCCTGCACAGTTAAAAACTTGTTGTGATCAGAGTCGATCTCTCACTTCAGTGGTGGTCTCTCACATACTGCATATGAAGCCGACAGTACATGTCGACCCCTCCTCGCATACACAGACACACAAACACACTCTGTCCACTTCGGCCAACGTTTGATCAATGATCATCATAAGGAGTGGACCAGAAATACCAGAAAAATGTGGAAACAAACTCCGCCTTTCTCGCTCTGCTGAGCAGCAGATAGAGGTGTGGTTAAGTCTATCAGCGGCCAAAATAATATTAATAAATAATACTATGTTTGAATAATACCCAACTTTATTTATCCAACAACTATCCTACGATTCCTACCTAGCCTACTCTGCAATATTGCTAACCCACCGAGTGCTTTATCTACCTATCTGCCTCTTTCAGACTCTGTCTTGTTTGCCTGATAAAGGGTTACACTTACTTTCTCGTAACCCTATTGGTTAAACCCAAAGACTATGCATGGGAACAGTCCAACTGGCCCCTTGCTTACATTCATGATCACTGCTTCTGGCCAGCAGGCCAGGCTAAGCTACCAAACAAAGGACATTGCATCACAAGTTGCTGAGTAACACAGAGACTAGTGTTTGGGTCACAATTAACGTATGCCACTCCAACACATTCATACATGTAGCCCAGGCAGGGGTCTGAAACCTTTTTGAAATGAAGTGCCATGTTTTTATTTTCTAGATCAGTGGTTCTCAACCTTTTCAGGGCACGACCCCCAAAATAATCATATTTTAACTGGGGACCCCCCACCCCTGAGCACTATAGAGTTGAGGCATTACATTTTGTGTAACACGGTTCTATTTTCACAATTTCTACCTTTAATATTTGACCAATGTTTAATGTGTCATTTTAGAGGTGTTAAAAACACACATTAAATTCTAACTTTAGAAATATACAGATACCCTCTATACACTTAAACTTTAAGTTGGTTTGTTTACTGTTGAGAGAGAAAACAATATTGCACATTAAGCTAATCATCTGGGGACCCCCCAAAATAATTTGGAGACCCTCCTGGGGGTCCCGACCCACAGGTTGAGAACCACTGTTCTAGATAGACAGTGTGCCATGTCAACATACATTTAATGACATCCCAACATTCTGACATATTTTGAATGGCAGGACATTGTTATAACGACTCCCTCCCCTGTCAAAGTTCAGAATTTTAATGAATGTAGAATTATGTGCAGGGTGTAATTTGCTGTATAATTAGGTGACTTCATTTAAGTGAAAAAAAGATTTTAAAATAAAAATCCTCTCTCACACTTCTGCCAGTGATCACCCTTCCCTGTGCCAATGTTGGCACCCATGCCTGTTGCCTACCCCTAATGTAGCCTAACACTTAATTAATGATGATGATTAATGATTAACTGATGATTAATGATTAACGACATTAATTCATCATTAATTTACAATGAATTCCAGTCAATTAATGAAGTAAACTATGATTTAACCAAAGTTAATATATCATTACATGTGGGTTTGTAGATCTGCTTTTTTTGGTGGCTTTGGAACTATATGCACTTATTTCCAGTAGTTCAAAAGCAGGGTCAGGCCACTGATTCAATATGATAGGTATAGATTTGTGTGTAGAATCAGATAATGCAGACAGTAGTCTATCTGTTCTACCCCACAAAGGATGCTAAAAATGGCAACGACCAATCTTTTTCTACCCATCAAGTTTTAATGGTCATCTGTATCGCTGCCTTTTAATTAGATGGACACAGTGACCATGGTAACTACAGCAAATGAGCTGATTCCATTCAGTTACTGTGGCCCCCTGTCCACTTACTGAGACCTGATGAAAAATGTATTAACCAATATCCCAAACTGTAAGTCTAGTCCCTATGTTCTACGATACCCGACACGGAAACAACAAGAGGCCAGTGGTGAAAACAGTACAGATTTTGCATTATTAATTCAGAAGGAACATGCCAACAATCTGTAGCTTCTGTAGTATATGTATTGTCTATACGTTCATAGATACGTAGATAATCTATTTGAGATATTTTGCAGCATTTCTTTTTAATTCAAATGTAATCATTGGCACCTCACAATGTAAACATGTCCTAAACCCTCGCAAATATGAAATGCATCTCTCTTTTGCAACAAATAAACAAGTAGAAACATAATTTTAAAGTCAAAAGTTTCCAATAAAGGTGTACAAAACATTTTTACAAGGATATTGCACATTTTTTAATTGCAGAAGAGTTAGTTCCAGCTAATTTACCTCTGTCTCTGGGCAGGGGGAATACACAATGCAAAATTCAACACAATTTGCACAATTATGAATGTCACAGTGTGAAAAAAACAACAACAACTGTAGGTTGTGTGTGCACAAGAAATGTGGAGCTGATCTGTCCTGCTGTTTTTGTGATTGCCTCAAGACAGACAAACAGCTAAACTCAGAGCCACATTGTAAACATTATACACAGTATGTGGGGCATGAACATACTTTAAGCTCCCCCTTACCTTTGGCTTGCTGGAGATAATAAATAATGAAAACAAAATGTAAATAAGAACAATGAAGAAAGACTTTGCTTTAATTGTCACAAGAAATTGTATTGTATTTTGTATTGTATTATTCTTCTGTGTCTCTGCTGCACCCCACCCACCCACACACACCCACACACACGCACACGCACACGCACACGCACACACACACACACACACACACACACACACACACACAATATAAGACTGATATAAAAATACTGTATAAAATACTGTTATTTTCAAGTATATGCGTTTTTGACAATAAAAACATCAATCAATCAATGTATTCTTGTTCTTTCTTTTTGATTCAAGAATAACTATTCAGTATAAGTAACTCTCATAGTCCTGCACTCTTTGTTTCTTTTCTTTAGGTGGCATGTAGTCTGGGTCTGAATCAGGTGAGTCCTCATTGTCACTGTCAAAAGATTCATCACTGGAGTACAGAGAATTTAGATTAAAAGAAGCGTCGGTCAGATCCTGTATTCCATCTCCCACCTCTGATTCCTCATCCTCATTGTTGCCGTCCTCTTCCAGGGTCAGGGATCTCCCTTCTGTCACTCCTCTGCATTCCTGCTGGCTCAGTCTAGTGAGTCTCACAAGTGGCTGAAGCAGCTTCGACTGCAGAAACACAGACTGGCACTGCGGTGACATGCGCACCTGGGTTCTGTCAACATGGATAGCAATTTGGGAGATGCTATGTGAGATGGTAGAAGGGCAGGGTAGAGTCTGTGCTTGATGAGTGTTAAGCCTGGTATTGAGGTCCCACGGCACACAGGGCGAGGAGAGGGCAGAATTACAAGTTTGAGGAACAGCAACTGGTTGCGAATGGATAGCTTGCTCAGATGAGGGCGTGGATGATGAAGGCACCTCATCTGAGAGAGTCCTCAAATGAAGGTTGGGAGCAGAAGCCAGTGTGGAATGCACAGGGATATTTGACTCTGTGAGAAATAGAGAAGTGATCTGTCTGTGGGTTCCAGACTGCTCAGGGATGTGGTTCAATGGGGTTGAAGACTGTGAGCGACAGACAACTCTGCCATTACGTTGGAAACTTCTTGAGAGCCTGGAGAGAGGTCGTCGTGGTGGTGACAAACAGAAAGTTGAGGTAGAAGCATTCTGAGACATTGTTGCATGCTGATGTCTGGATGTAGTGACATGATTTCGTTGGAACCTTCTTGAAAGCCTTGAGAGAGGTCGTCGTGTTGGTGCCGGCCAGCCGGTAGAGGTAGAAGAAACATTCTGAAACGTTAATGCATCCTTGTTGCTTAAGGTGTAGATATTCAGAGATGCTACTGGCTCAGGGAGACATGAGAGTACATGCTGTTGCCTGGACGTGGTGACATGAGGTGGGGATAGTTGAAGGTTGATTTGAGGTTGGAAGGCAGGATTGTCTATATTGCTGGCAGTGGAGTATTTCAGTGGATGCACTGGTGATAACAGAGTGACCATCCCGCTGTCTTTTGTCTGTAGGACTGTTGGTGGTAGTCCAACTAACCCAGAGACGGATTTGTCAGTGGGGGGCATTTCATTGGAATCCTGAGCCTGAACCGTCTCGTTAGGGGTGGAAGTCAGTGAAGCTGGATGACTCTGGGCAAGAGGGCAGGAGAAGGGGAGAGAGGGTGTGAGATCATGTGACGAGGAGGTAGAAGAATCTGGATGACTCTGGACAACAGGGCAGGAGGAGGGATGAGACGGTGTGAGGTCCTGTGATGAGGAGGTGGAAGAGGACAACTTGAAGAGTGTAGTAGGAGATGTAGAGAAATCATGCTGAACCTGTAGCTGTTCCGGCTGTTCATCAGAGCACTCATGTAGAATGCTTTTCACCCATCGATGGCGTTTACACCAGAAGCGAGGGGAGGGGACATTCTCCCGGGCAGAATCATCACTTCTCTCACTATTCTCATTTTCTTTATCGTCATCCCCCTCCACGAGCATCTCCCTCTCTCCGTCCTCCTCTTGAGCCCCAGCTGAACTTCTTTCTTTCCCATCACTAGCTCTCTCATCCATGTCCGAAGCAGCAGAAAAAGATTCACTCGTGGCCTTCTCCATTGCCTGTTCTTCAACCACATTCTCCCCGTCCTTGTCTGTTGTCCTTTGTTGACTCCTACCCTCAACAGAATCTTCATCTTCCTCATCCTCCAACAGAAGTGGGCTGTCTTCTGACAAATGCGGAGCAACATCCGCCATTGTCTTCATCTCCTGTGGCTTAACCTCTACGAGAGCTCTCCTTTCGACGGGCACCAATATCACCTCAGAGGGCCCGGCATGCTGAGCATCTTTTGAAGAGGAAACACACTTATCTGCTACCTGATCTGCTTTCTGAGACACCCTTCCTGGAGAGCTGGATGTAAGAACTAAAAGAATAGAGAGGCAGAGTAGAATATAAAGTCATCAGACTAAAAAAACACATCATTCATTGAATACAATAAACAGATACTGTATGTGCTTGACATCACAATAGCCTAAACCAGAATCAAAACATCTCAGAGTAATTTTTAAACAGCACATTACTAGTTTAGTCCCGTCTTATGTTTCTGAACTCAGGGCCCAACCTGCATAATTACTGAGCCTGAGTCATACTTTTCTGGGTAATTGCAAAGCCCTTTGTTAAACGGTAGGTTCTCAGTAGCCAAGCTTTTAACCAGAACAGAGACAGGATCATCACATAAAGATATCTTTTAAAGCACTTCATGGCCAAGCTCCTAGCTACATTATAGAGCGTATAAACCCTTAACCCACATGGCTTCAAGTAGCCTGAAATCCTCAGGCAGGGTCATCTTGGCTGTCCCGGAATACAGGCAAAAGCCAGGGATGACAACGCCTTTGCTGTCAGTGCCTAGAGGCTCTGGACTGACCAGCCTAGTTAAGTCAGTGTGTCATCTTTTAAATCCCTTCTTAAAACATGTTTTTATTGTAAAGCTTACTCTTGTCAACTTATTTTGTTGTATTGTTTAGCTTCTTTCTTTTATCTCCTTGTCATGTATTTTCCCTTGTTCCTTACCCTTTCATTGTTTTATGTTTGTTGTAGCTTTTAAACAGTACATTTTAATCTATGAAGTACTTTGCTTAACAAGTATGTAAATAAATAAAAAATAAATCAATATTGACTCTTACCACAGTGCAACAGCCTCTTTAATGATGTCGATACGGGGGTGATCATCAAGGTGATCATTCCCAACAACAGACGCTCCTCTTCTGTCCTGGGACGCTCTTCTTTCAACAGCTGGAAGACATTATGTACTTTACTACATGTTGTTTTTACACATACTCTTTCCCAGTTAATGCTTCTATTCATCTTGCCAAAATAAAGTTTGGCAAGGTCACAAATGAACAATGTCATTGCCCTGCTGAAGTTCTTTATAGCACTTGTTGCACGATTCAAGATTAAGAACGTGGTAAAAATGTCAAGGTGCTTGTGATTTATTTTGCTTTACTTCTGCTATCTGCCAGCAATGTACCATGGACTATTTTAAGAAAGGTTGACTGAGCAAAATCATTCAATTGAAGTGGATGGCAGCGTCCACACCATAACGATAAAGCTGTCATAATTGAAGTGAACGTCGACATATCGTTATCTTTATCGCGTCCGGTGGGAATTAGCCATTAGTCAGTTTGGGTTAGTCAGGTCTCGCTGACGAGGTGCTCGCAACAAAAAATAAATAAAATAGTTCCAAGTACAGAGCCAATTCATGATCAGTGTATGATGAAGGACAATTTCACAACAAATTAAAATCTCTGATATTTGATCATTGTGAGCACGCACACACACACACACACACACACACACACACACACACACACACACACACACACACACACACACACACACACACACACACACACACACACACACACACACACACACACACACACACACACACACACACACACACACACACACACACACACACACACACACACACACACACACACACACACACCTCATCGATGTAGGTCTGCCTTGGTAGTACAGTTTCCAGTTCCTGAAGATAGTGTAGCAGCCGATCCTCCAGTTTGTGTGCATAGCTTTCACCATACTGCTCCTCCATCTGCTCCTGAAAACAGTGGGCATTTATCATGTTATTTTCTTGTGTGTTCTTTAATCATTAAATCAACCGAGACAATGTGGTTATTGGCGTTACAGTACTATGCTCTCACACAGTAATGAATAGCAAGATTTTGTGGAAAATGAAATGAATTCATGGTGCATTTTACATTCAAATGCATTTTCTTCCATTGCAGTATTTCAAGAGCATAGTAAAACATCAGTACATCCATATCAAGCATCTATACTGGAGCAATTGGTGGCAAACCTAAACCAGAATGTTTAGCTACATATTCTCACAAACACCTCTCACAAACATAGCCACCACGTCGAACAAACGTGAAAATTTACAACTGTCCACATTTTAAACATGCCACTCTTTGAACCGCATTTATTTCAATTTAACAACATCTCGCCTCACGCAGAGCAGCCAGTCCTGTCATAGTATTCTGAACATTCTGGCCAGTGCTGAAACGTCAAAATGATCATCAGGGTATCAAGTTACAGAGGGAGGGAGGGGGAGGGAGGGGGGAGAGGAGCTGAGCAGAGTAGAGTATCGAATTACAACAGAGGGGGGTGTGTGTGTGTGTGTGTGTGTGTGTGTGTGTGTGCGTGCGTGCGTGCGTGCGTGCGTGTGTGCGCAAGCGTTTTTTTTTCCCCAAAACTTTTTTTTTTCATTTTTTTTTTCAAAAAACTTTAACTTTTTTTTTTTCAAAAAACTTATTTTTTTCAAAAAACTTTTTTTTTTCAAAAAACTTTTTTTTTTCTCAAAAAACTTTTTTTTCTCAAAAAAACTTTTTTTTTTCAAAAAACTTTTTTTTCTCAAAAAACTTTTTTTTCTCAAAAAATTACACACACCACACTGCCGCAACATGGCGGTGAAGGCCGCGCAGCGGCCTGAACTCTAGACTTTTAGTTTATATATAATCATCCAGAGTGCTGTAAAAGAGTCCACAGTATTGCTCTGTCTTTCAGTATCACTGGTTCACAGTTGAACCATCATCAAATAGTTTACTACAAATGTAACCACAGCTGTGACACCACAATGCCAGGGCTATTTACTTACTTACTGGGAAATATCATTTGCCATGAGTTGATTATGGTGTAATTTCCGTTTAATAAAAGCTATATGATATCCTTCTAACAGTACATTTTATTATAAAATAAACTGTTGCTAATATCAACAATTTGGCTGGTTGAATCTGCCCCCTCGCTAAGAGCCCAATTCTACTAGTGGACTAGAGTTCAATAAACACTTGTAAATTGCCTAAATTGTGAATTGTGATTGCTCAAGGAAGAGACCTTCCATCAAATCACAGCTCAGTGCTCGATTAAATGTCTACAGCAGATGCCCAGTGAGGTTTATTAAAGGTTTTATAACAATACATAGCACTTATTACTCTTACACCTCTTTGGAGGCAACAACTGTTTTCATCAACAGACCTTTAGTTACTGTGGAATACAATGAGGGTGGGGTTAATGTCTGGGTCTACAGTGCACTCTGCTGGTCAGAGAAGCAGCTGCTGCCTAACCTCTTTGGCACTCACTAGAACAGGGGTTTTCAAAGTGGGTGACGGGGCAGTCTAGGGGTGCCGCGAAATCATTTGATAATATTTTGTATTTATTTGGACACTTGAAGAAATATTTAGTCTCATTTTAAACTTGAAGTACAAAGTTATTTTCAGTCAGTTCTAACCAAAATGGCTATTATCTCAATGTTTTCCTCGCAACATAATCACTAAAATATCGCCACTGTCGGGCAGAAACCTCTGTCGCAAAAAACTAGTGAAAACAGACGATCTACAAGCACACAACACCTCGCGATGCGTCGCGAGGCGTTGTGTGCTTGTAGATCTGCTGTTTTCACTAGTTTAGTACATTTTATAGATGATAAATACAAAAAGAAAGGTTTTGGACATACAAGGTTTCCACCTGACAACGATGATATTCTATAAATTTAAGGTGCTGGGAGTGAAAATTATAATGTACGGGTGCCTCGGATTAAAAAAATATTTATGGGGTGCCCTGAGACAAAAAAGTTTGGGAACCCCTGCACTAGAAAAACCTTTATTTTGTTAAAAGTCAAAGCTCTATTGTACAGAATATTCTGATAGTAATAATGATTGCTATAGCGTGTTTGTTCAGTAAAAGCGATCTCCCCAACTGGCCAGATCTTTAGTAAACAGAAAATACATGCTCAGATACCAGTTTTAGTCACTCAGGAAAGAGAACCCCATAAAGATGTTTATCAGCTTTAATGTCATAATGTTCCGGTTATCCTATATGAGCTCTCTCTCCTCATTGAATAAAATTGGTATCCCTAATTGAAAATGTATTTTCTGTTTACTAAAGAGCTGGAGAGATGGGTGGAGGGAACCCCCTGTTACGGAACAAACACTCTGTCTATCCAGCAATGATTGCTATTGGAATATGGAGCTATTTAACACTGATTTTAACAAAAATATGTCTCTTACACCTTTAAATACCAGAGCTCCAGGCTCTTGTAATAGAGGCCAACAAAATAAATGTATTTTAGTATCTCCATTATCTAGAGATTTTCAACTGAATAAGTGAGTACAAAGGACAAACTAACCGTGACATAATTTTGTAGCTTGTTCTTGTCCATTGCAAGGGTTTGGGCCAAAGTCTTGAAGTCCTGATGGTTCTTTCTCATCAAGTACATGTCATGGCAGCTCTGAAAAAGAAATACAAGGGTTTATAAATAATAATAATCATATAACAATAATACTACATATTGTAATGAAGCCATTTCAGAACATTAATGTGCATAATAAATAGATTAAGATCGCTGAGAATACTCACACACTGATCGTGGTATTGAGGCAGTTTACTGGGAAAGTACTGGAGGATTTTAACCACGGTATCAACAATGCCTTTATCGTTCTTGAGCATCCACATAACTATCTGTAGTGAGAGAGAGAGATGTAAAAATTCTAAATTTAGTATAAGTATAGAGGGTCAAGGAGTCGCACATTTCAGCTCCATATCGTCACTGTCCGTCAGAAACCTAAAATCTCCAAGTTTTAAATTTGTATGTTTTTTTTTCTCCGTAAATTAAAGCCCCGCTCCATCATACAACACTGTGACTGTCGCACAAAACTAGTGAAAATAACAGATATACAAGCACACAACGCCTTGCGGTGCAAGGTGTTGTGTGCTTGTAGATCATCTATTTTCACTCTTTTAAATCATTTTTAAAATGATAAAAACAACGACGATATACAGTCAGGGTTCCCACACATTTTTACCAATGAATTTCCAAAACTTTTCCAAAACTTTTCGAGAATATTTAACCCAATTTCCAGGACTATATAACAATAATTCAGCACAATAACAAGTCGCTTACTCCTATGCGCAATGCCCAAAGATAGGTAGTGTATGCCAGGCAGTGGTTCTCAACCTTTTCAGGCTGTGACCCCCGAAATAATCATATTTTAACTGGGGACCCGGCACCCTGACGAGCACTAAGAGTTGAGGAATTTTGTAAAACACGTTTCTATTGTGAAAATAGCAGATCTACATGCTCACAAGTCACAACGCCTCGCGTTGCGAGGCGTTGTGAGCATGTAGATCGGCTATTTTCACAATTTCTGCCTCTAATATTTGACAATTTGGCCAATGTTTAATTTGTCATTTCAGAGGTATTAACAAAATCAATAACCAAAGACAATGCATAGCTATTTTTTCCAGGACCTTCCAGGACCCTTGATCAATTCCAAAACTTTTCCAGTACTGGAAAAATATTTTTCTAATTTCAAAATATTTCCAGGGATTTCATGACCGTGGGAACCCTGTACAGTATTTTTCGTAATTCAATAACATGCCAGCCTTCCAGCCTTCTTCATGGTCAGAACACTGTCCTTACCATGGTCTTAAGGCCAAACATGATCTTCATGTGTTTGATGGGGGACACCAGCCCGGGTACAAGTCTGTGTGTGGCCTCCAGAAGTGCCACCACCTTCTCAAATTGGCCAATGTCCCTTCTCCTCACGATGGAATAGGCCTGAGCAGATGCGACACGCAGTCTCCATGACTCTTCAAGTGTCAGGCACTCTAGGTCCACCTCTGGCCAAAGGGAAAGCTCCTCATCTGAAGAGATAGGTGAAATGACAAAACATCATTCACTCACATATACAATATTCGAAACGTGTGATCTATTTTAGCCATTTTAGTCAATAGCTTAGGCTTCTGAGCTTGCTCAGAGCTTGTTTTCATTGAGGAAGATCCTACAGTCCAGACCATTGCTCCTGAGTATTCAATTCATCAAGATTTAAAAACAAACAATATTATACAATAATATGCAAAACATCATAATCTGTATTCTGTATGAGTATAAATAAATAAAAAGCCTCCATATATGTAGGTCTATATTAGACCCTTCTTTGAGTTTGCTTTTAAGAAACTGTATTCAATCTTTCATTAATTACTATATATATATATATATATATATATTTTTTTTTAAAGATTTGTTTTTTGGGCTTTTTGCCTTTATTGGATAGGACAGTAGACTGACAGGAAATGGGGGAGACAGGGAGTGACATGCGGCAAAGGTCGCTCGGATCGGGAATCGAACCGGCGACGCCGACAGGCATTGATGCCGAAATGGCAATGCCTATATGGTATGCGCCTGGTCCACTAAGCCACCCCCTACTTTCTATAGTTTAATGACCTGTGTCTTGGTCTCAGAAATATGCAAACTGTTTGTCAGTCAAGTAAGTTAGTTGACAACTGGATTTCTACCATTCGACAAATTTTATTTTGACATGAATATGGTGAATAAATGCCTCAAGTATGCAAGTTAAAGAAAGCATGCACTTCTGATGTATTTGTTGAAATAAATGCATACATACATTTTAATCAATAATTAATAACTATTATTTCCCAATCTCCACAAATGTTTTGTTAAACTCACCAGCTGCCACTGCTTCCAGTACATCTATCATCTTGTGAGCCCATGCATATTCTATAATCCATAACGGTAGCTTCTGGATGCGGTGCAACAGCTTGAAGTGTTCAAGGTTACAGTCCATCTGTACGATGCAGCCAGCTCTGGGTCCAGCACTGTTGCTATGGTGCCCAGAGCGTCTCGTTTGGGAAGTACTTTAAGCGCCAGATCGGTGGCATGTCCAGACAAGTTCTGTAACTTCTCTGTTTGTTGTGATATTGAACATGTTCATTGTTCACAAACAAAGCGTTGCAAATTACTTTCGGGTCAGAGTCACTGGTGTTTGTCAAAATAAAGGTTCTCGTGGAATACTCGAATAGCAAATAATGCGAATATACTTTTATTGTGAAGTCTACTCGGTTCCACCCGGAACCTATTATACAATTTGAGTTGACAGGAGGATCATATCTTCATGCCATGGACAGATTTGTAACACTGGATTTTCACCTCTATTTCAGCATATTGTCTTAACTAACTCTATGGGCATCACGTTTATTCTGTTTTAAGGTAACGGAGATATGTACTTAAAGACTTCAGTCATTTGTTACCCTTAACGACAGCTTAGTCAACACACATTTTATGTCTAGCCATAGAATGGCTGTGACATTACACACATTACAATACATGAAATGTATACATGTGATATCACAGCCATTCTAGGGCTTATAGTTTTGCTGTTGGCCTTAATCAACCCATTAAGAATATAATGCTGTTCTAAAATTATGCACTCTTTTTTTTTTATTGTACCCCTACAGCTCATTGAGTCACCTTGGCTAGAGATACTCCCCTGCTCAACCATGAATAGGACATTAAGTGCCTCTGTAATGTTGCTGTCCAGAGGGGCCCTCAGACTGTGCAAACCAAAAGCCCCTCTCTGCAACGCCTCCACTCCAATGGGTTTAGCAGCAGTGACCACTAAACCTTTTCCTCATTTATCTTCAGACACCATCACCTTTAAATGCCATTACTCCTCCAATATCAAGGTGCGCTCATATTATGAATACTTGAAACGCAAGATCAAACCCCCTCCTAGTCCACCCTACTGTCATGTTTGCCAGGTAGGAGACCCTGTGCTGCGTTCCAAAGCAGAGGCCGTTGACCCCGCAGCAATAACAGGTCCTGAGGTGCAGCTGGTCATAAAGAACATGGTGCAAGTGATGCGGAAACTAGAGTGTGTGGGACTGAGTGCACCTCAGGTTGGGGTCCCACTTCGCATCTTGACACTGGAGTATCCCAAGAAGATGTTGGAAGAGAGTTCGGCGGCATCAAGGGAGGCCCTTGGTCTCTCCGCCCAACCCCTGCGAATCTTTGTCAACCCGCAGCTGAGAGTGCTAGATGGACGGAAAGTGAGCTTCCAGGAGGCTTGCGAGAGCATCTCGGGGTTCTCTGCTGCAGTTCCACGCTACCTATCTGTGGAAGTCTCAGGTACTTTAGAATCCAATCAATCCATCTATTTAACTATATAAGAAAAAGAAGGTGCGCATCAGCAATAGTTTTCTCAGTGGAGTGCTAGACCTAAAGTCAAATTTACATAAAAAGTAGGAATTGAATTCCAAAAAGGTAGCACATCCCCAATTTTTAAATCAGGAGGACAAAGTACTCACATTTCCACTTATTTATTGGCACACACCAAAAAGGGACGCTTTTTGGTGTGTGCCAATAAATAAGTGGAAATGTACTTTGCCATCTATATAACTGTTATATAGATTGGTAGTGTTGGCAAGGAACACCATCAGTTCATAGCCAACACAAATTAACCCATTAATCTTGTCACAATTACGGTAGTATACATTATATGATATCAATTCCTGGTTAGCTGACTTTGACATAAGGTCGTCGACAAATCAGTACTGGGGACCAAACAACCGGAAAGTAACCAGGGTTTAAGTGATGTACATTACTACATGATTTTCCAAATATTGTCATTGCAGGTTTGAATGAGAAAGGTGAAGCTGTCAAATGGCAGGTGAGCGGCTGGCCTGCTCGTATTCTCCAGCATGAGATGGACCACCTGGATGGGGTCCTCTATATTGACCACATGGACAGCAAAACCTTCATCAACGTCAACTGGGAGTTACACAATCAGTAGCTGAGGGGAGGGTGATCACTGGTACACTGGCAGACGTTTTTTATATGTGGTCAATTAAATGAAGTCATCTTATATACCAGTGGTTCTCAACCTCAATTTTTGGGGGGGGTCCCCAGATGTTAAGCTAAATGTGAACATTGTTTTCTCACTCAACAGTAGACAAACCAACATACAGTTGAAGTGTATAGAGGGTATCTGCACATATTTAAAGTGACAATTTAAAGACTTTAAAGACCTTTTTAGTACCTCTGGTCAAACACTGGTCAAATTGTCAAATATTAGAGGCTGAAATTGTGAAAATAGCCGATCTACATGCTCACAACGCCTCGCGTTGTGAGCATGTAGATCTGCTATTTTCACAATGGAATAGATCGAGTCAAAACCAAATGTAATGCCAACTTCTACAATTCCAAGTGCTTGTGCAAGGTGGGGGGTCCCCAGTTAAAATATGATTATTTTTGGGGTCACGGCCTGAAAAGGTTGAGGACCACTGTTATATACAGCAAATTACATCCTGCACACAATTCTGCTTTCATTAAAACTCTGAACTCTGACTGGGGAGGGCGTCTGGGAGATCGGTGGATTGTTGCTCCGAGTCTAATGATAGTTATAACAATGTCCTGCCAATCAAAATATGTCCGAATGTTTGATGGCGTGTCATTAAAATGTATGTTGACATGGCACACTATGTAGAAAATAAAAACATGGCACTTCATTTCAAAAAGGTTGCCGACCCCTGAGCTAAATGGATCACTGGTCTATGTAGTAATATAAAGAGTGTTTTTTATGGAGTAATGTTCTATTCAAGTCACTAGTCGGTAGGTATAATCATGAATGGTAATACATGTAATGAATGTTGTCCGGGATAAAACAATATTTGCTCCCTGTTCACTACTTTGAAGTGATATCCATTATATAATTAGAGAGAGAGGTCAGTCAGTCAGTCAGTAAGTAGGTCAGTCACAATGCATTTCCACCTTTATCTCTTCAGCAACTGATCCCAATTTTCACATGGCATTGGCCATTAGCATTATACAGACGCTGACGGAGCCCGATTTTCATTTTTCCCAAATTCAAGCTATTTATTAGCGTTTCTTCACCACTTCTGTACAGCACAGCCTGTTCAGCTCAGCCTGTTGTCAGGGTTACGGTCTGTTCCTCCAGGCCATGGGATCCCATAGCCCCACACACACCTCTCTCACAGTTAGGAATGTTGCAGTGAAGAGACACACATTCTCTCTCTCTCTCTCTCTCTCTCTCTCGCATGGGTCATGCATGCACCGGGTCATCTTCCAACGGGTATGGAAATCATAAATACACTCCTCCATGGGCTGCTCCTTACATTATGATGCTCCCACATATTCTCACGCACGCACCAGTTACAGTAACTTTCCCCACAACCCACACATATTTTGGAGCACATATCTTTGTACGGGTAAGGTCTAGTTCAATGAATTGAACAATGTTCTCATAAAAACACATTAGGCTTTTGTTCATAAAAACACAATAGGCTTTTGTTTTTCCTACAAGGACAAGAGCATTTGTAAAACTGTGTGTATAAAACTGGTGTAACACTTTTCAAAAGAAGACATCGTTGGTACAAGACCAGGAAGGATTCAGCAGACCTCAGTGGTAGATGGGGCTATTTTACATGTCAACAGAATACAGATACTGATTGATTTAATTGTCTAGGCATGTGAAGGACATGCCTTGGACATGCTTTGCTTGGACAATAGACATGAAACAACATGATGGGATTGATGAGAAATATCCATATATGGGCATAAAAGGGATTTTGTTTCTGGGAATGCGCATATTTTATTTGATCCATTATTAATATATGTATCCATATACATACAATATATTTTATGCCCATACATGGATATCCCTATCTGAACCAGCCACACAGATATGGGCCATGTCTTGGCCATCTGGCCAGTGATGACATCAGGGATCTTCGTATATGGGCATAAAAGGGATATGGACTTTTACATGTCACCTTAGATATCACCTGTGATGTCACAGTGACAAGGGAACCAACCCATAGACTGTAAAAATGTGTACTGACTGACTGACTGACACAGACAGACGGAGACAAGCTGCGACATTTCTCATGGTAAAAATAAAAGTAACTTTGAACCTATTAAACCTAAGAAATGACAAGTGGAAAACTGTCCCCTTACACCAGTTTATTACAGCCTATTTCCAGGTGACAAACATTTAAAAACAGGTTTCTTTGTGCTTGACATCCAGTTACATTTAAATGATCTTAAACAATATTTCACAAACTGAGTGACCACAATGCCAGACCTCAGGTTTGAAAATTATGATCATGGTAATTATGGCAACTTAAAAGAATATCTGAAGGCCTCAAAATGGGGTACTCAAATAGAAAAATAAGACCGCACTTGATATTAAAATAAATGCTAGGCAACATTTACACTTGTGATTTCCGTTACATTTTGCCCACACAGTAGGATGGACATTTGATTTCTCTGTGTGGATTTAATTAAGGCACCAAATATGATAAATGTGCCCACATTAAGTGCGATTTCTTCAAGTGCGATTCACACTGATGATGACTGGTCAAATGTTTGGCCACAGGTGCATGCGACAGGGTTCCTATACCAACAAAGATTACAATACTCTGTTCCACAATATCTACACAATATGAGAGGCTTTCTGGAGCACGACTTTCCGCATGGGCAGACCCTCAGCGGGCGGATCTCATGATACTTCTGGCAGTATTCTACCCCTCTACATGTACCAGAGTGGAAGACCCAGCAGCTGACGCAGGCAAACTGGGGGTCTGGGTGGGAAAGGTCGCAACAGTCATGGAAGGGGATTGGAACAGGCGTTTGGCTGATTGAAATAGGGGCATCGTGCATAACTGTGCTGTTCTTCGCATGGACCGGTGATGTGCTCATTATTCCTCCCTCTTTAAGACTCTGCGGTGACACTGCCCTGGTCTCTCTCACATCTTCCGCGGATTCGTCGGACAATTCTAACCTGTGGCCCTGATTCCGGCATTTTCGAATCAAAGCACAGGTCACGTCGTGCAAGGTGTTGCAAGTAATGCATTGTTGGAGATGCAAACTAGTAGGTGAATGGACACAACTGCAAAATTGGGTGGCTGCTATTGGTGAGGTGGTCTCCCTCTTGCAAAACCCATATGTAGTGAGACTATGCAACTGTGAGTCGGCATCGTCAAATCTTTGCTTGGTGGACTCCTTGCTGGCGTATCCACTTCGCGTGGCAGTCGCCGAGGCATTCCGGGTGGCGCTTGAGCCCTGCGGGGATGTCTTGGAAAGCTGGCAGTTGAACGTAGAGATGCAGACAGGGTCTCTTTGTGACATATTTGAGGAGGAAGGAGGATTAATTCCATTGCTGTGTGTAGCAACGGCAGGCAGCAATGAACATGAGCGTGGACTCTCGTCATCTTCAACCACCATATCCCTCAGGCCACAGTTCACCTCCTCCGCTGTGTACAGATCTAGTTCTCCATCGATCCCAGAGAGCTCCAGGAGGTCTTCCTTTGGCAGCTCCAGCATCTTCTGAGTATTGTTGAGAGCCTCCTGTGGGGAAGCTCAGCCATTTAATATCAAAAGTAAACTCAAGTATTACCGTTCAGTGTGATACTGTGATTATATTTTGTGTTCACAGTCACACTAGGGGTGGGCGATATGGTGATAAATATCGTTGAGACGATACAATGTCTCCACAATATGCCTTTTCAGAGATATCGTATATATCGTGATACAATTGAGGGAGCCTTGTAAAAAATCCTGTTTAATCGTTAATACAGAGATTCATTGCAGAATTCAATTTAAACCTGCACTTTGGTCTAAATCAGTAGTTCTCAAACTTTAAAATGTCAAGGTCTCCACTTAACTCTGACAGTATACAAATGAAACCAAATGGACCCACACACACACACACACACACACACACACACACACACACACACACACACACACACACACACACACACACACACACACACACACACACACACACACACACACTTTCCCCATTGACAGTTAAACAAAACATTGCAATGAGTTGATTATATGAATCATAGTATAGAAACAATGCTTTAACTGATTAAATAATTAGTCAACTCATAGATTGGACTGACCTGAACACTGTTTCCCTTCTGCCTCTCCTGCACCAGACTTAGCTCCCAGTCCAGTGCACCAGCATACTTTCCCAAAGCTGAAAGCAGGAGGCAACACTCGCAGCGAGCCAGGAAGAAGGCACAAGACAGGCAAAGGAGATTTTCCAGAGAGGTTAAACTGGATGACTGGCGATGAAGCTGCTCGAGGCGGGCAGAAGAGGGCTTGTACCCTAGTAACCCAAACAGTTCCAGAATCTGTGGCACTGGCAGAACTGGCTTGATGTAGTGTGTGAACATACCAGAGTACATCTGAGAGAGAGAGAGACATGAAAAATAGTAAATAGATAGTACGCTATTAATGACTAAGTATAGATGGATTTCATGAGCGACACCCTGGAGAGGGCGCTCAGGAAATCGGTCTATAGATAGATAGACAAATACAACAGACCTTAACCACTTTATACTCCTCCCTCCAGGGACCGAGGTACAGGTTCAGTGCTGCTTGTTCCAGGACCTCAAAGGCCTTTTCTAACCCCCGCAGCCCGCCACCAGCCCTGACTCGTCCCGCCATGGCGAGTGGAGCTGCTTTTGTGGCCTTGAGTGACTCTTCCATCACCCTCAATGGCACCAGGCCGAGGCAGTGTGTGTCTTGAGCATCACCGCCACTCAACAGTGCGTCCATCTGCTTCCACAGGTCCTCATCTTTACACGCCAGGCTTGACCCTCTTCGTGCAATTCGCTGCTCCAAGTTGAGATCGTAGCTGTTCACCAGATCTCTGGCTCTCTGACCAAGGACACTCATTTCAACTGAGAGAGAGAGAGAGAGAGAGAGATTGTACTGTGTACAATTCTGCTTTGGGAATGTTGTAAACTGTTTTCTCATGCCAATAAACCCCATTAAATGGAGAGAGAGAGAGAGAGAGAGAGAGAGAGAGATTGATTGTACTGTGTACAATTCTGCTTTGGGAATGTTGTAAACTGTTTTCTCATGCCAATAAACCCCATTAAATGGAGAGAGAGAGAGAGAGAGAGAGAGATGTTAACTGTGGTTGTCTGATCAGTTCTGGCAACTGATGAACTTTTTGGGGGCATTTAACTCAATATGAATTTTGTTTGATTGATTGAAGACTTTATTAGAAGTTTGCATAGAAAAGGGTACAGTTTCATGACGGTACAGTTCACTGGTACAAGGTCAACTAAAAGGAGATCCTAGAAAAGCACTTGGCTTATTTACACAGAATAATACTGTAGAAATTGGCAGACGTTGGATGCGTGGATTTTGGGCTTATTATTGCCATAACCGGCTAAAGAAAGAAGAAAGAAAAAAACAACAATAATACTGACAGTGAGACTAAAGTGAAACTAAAATTGCTCTGGCCTAATCTAAATCCTAGGAAGCTACTACAGCTGCAGTAAGCTAGCTAACGTTTACCACATTGACCAGCACCATATACGTCATTCAAACTACAGGTAAAAGTGTCTTATTCGTGTAATGATGGTCATCAATGTAACGTAACGTTAGCAGTAGATAAACATGTAATAACGTTGCTGACATTAGCGTTAGCTTGTGTTAACAGACACTCGCTGCTACTGGCTAGCGTTAGCTAGCAGACATACACACACAGTAGAAATGTCTCATTTTGATCCAAATGCAAGGCTTGCTGACGAATAAAGAAATACATAATAAGCTCACCTGGCACTTATTCAAACATGTGGTGATGAATTTCTTAAATCGTTTCGGATAATATCAGTTTCGCGGATCAATCCATCTGCGCCCGATTCGAAACTGCTAGACAAAGTTATGAAAAAAAGTAAACATTGTCACGTGTTGCAAAATTTCCCGAATGTCCGCAGGTGCGTTTGGTTTGTTTATCAGACGTGCCGCCGGTGCGGTGCGCTATTATAGCTTAATAAACACCGTTTCCCAGACACTGGGTCGGGACCCATTTGTGGGTCACCGAAACATTTTCATGGGTCCCTTTACATTTTGTTTTTAATTATTATTATTTCAAAATATTTTCAAAAAAATATCCCCCCCCTCCCCCCCTCCATAAATAAATATTAATAGACTAATAATAATATCTATCTGCTGTTTTCTTTGGGTCCCGCGGGCAAACGTCTAATTTCTCTTGGTTCACGGAAAAGTTTGGGAACCACTCTAATAAACAACTGTTCAGCTGTAAAACAAATGAATCTGCAAAATGTTATACGAGAAGAATTGACACGAAGTATTTTGTTTCCATGAAGCCTTACGTTTCTAAGGTTTCTTGATTCATCCATCAGATGGCGGCGTTGCGCTCTTTCTCAAAGTGAAACACAGGGATCCATATTTGGTCCTTTGAGGCAGACTGACAGGCAGTGATTCGCTGGTTCTCAAACTTTTTCATGTGACGGACCCCCAAATTGACACTTAATAGCCCACGGACCACCATTTGAAAAGATATGCCAGGGACCCCCATAAGAGATTTGTTTTGTGGCTTTTAGCATGTGATTCTCAACCATTTAAATTTCAAGGACCCCCCCCCCCCCCAGTTTGACATGCATTAGGCTACGGACCCCAATTTAATGACATTTCTCTCTCGACTCTTTGAAAACCAATGGGCCAACTGCCAACAAGAGAGTGTTTTGTGGAAAGGGGACAAGTCAAGTGCTCACACACCCACACACACACTCCTAAAGATGATGGAGGCAAAATGATCAATGCAATGGGATGGTGATACGTGTGGGTTGTTCCAGCTACGGGCGGGGTTTGTATGACAGTTTGTAAAAGGGCGGCCGCGTCACTGTGGCCCCAGGAATGAGTTTAAAGCTCCCGGTCGGCGGGGCCGAACAAGATGCTCTCCAAACATTTATAGCAGCAGCAGCAGCATCATTAAGGACGCTCTCGAACAGCTCTGTGGAACTACAGTATATCCCACTATGTCCAACTCGGATAGAGTTGTGTTGGCTCTGGGCGGAGCAGGAACAGTGGGCTCTGGGATAGTGAAAGGATTGCTTGATAAAGGTAAGATATAGGCATATAGGCACCTGCTTGGCACAGATGAGAGCATCTAATGTAGTAGGCTTGGCTATGTTTTCGGGTAAAGAGAGATTATTTTTATGGTCTTTATTTTTGGATATTTTTTATCAGGACACTGGCCAGACACATTATCCGATCTTGTTTTAAATGATATGTTTTCCATATATTAATTAAAAGCTTATTTAAAAATGACAACATTTTTTCACCCAAAAATTAGCTGTGCCATTGTGGAAAGCAGGTGATTATTCTCTGGAAATATTTGGACTGAAATCAGCACTGAATATAAAATGTAATTTGAATAATTATTATTTTCTAGCCTGGCACTGTCTGGTTTGCTCTTTTTCATTTATTTTGATGATATCAGCTGTAGGCCTATTTTTATTTTCAGAAGTTTAGATATTTTAGAGCTACTGTATATTACATTTTAGAATAAAACTTACTTTGGGCTCAAGCTTGCTCAATCTCTTGTCTCAGACTTTCCCAGTCTCCCTCATAACGTCTTAAAGTGTTTTTGTCTCAGTCAAGTTCTTCTAATGTAGGCCTATTTCAGTGTGCTCAAATGTGAACTGTGGCAAAAGTAGCAAATCTTAAATACCACTGCCTCTCAATTTGTTTATGCTTGTGTGAAGTTGGGTTAACGTAATACCCTTTTCCATTTGGCTTGAATGAATGAGAAGTGTTGAACTGTACAGTGTACACAGATGCTGCTGCTATGTGACTGTTCACTCATAACTTGCATATATTTCAACTTAGTATACAAAGTTACCATCTGCTGTTCAATCATGTTTATCCAACCAATGACCTTGATAAACAGATTAAAACAATGTAGGCCTATTAATGAATGTTCATGTGAGTGGGATTACTCCTTTTTGTGTTAATGGCTGTGATTTTCTCTGTCTACACGACAGATTAATACATAATCTGCAGTGGTGTGCATACAGGATGATGAGATGTGTGCCCCTCATAATTGATGATGATGATGATGATGATGATGATGTGTGTGTGTGTGTGTGTGTGTGTTTGTGTGTGTGTGTGTGTGTGTGTGTGTGTGTGTGTGTGTGTGTGTGTGTGTGTGTGTGTGTGTGTGTGTGCGTGCGTGCGTGCGTGCGTGCGTGTGTATGTGTGTGTGTAGGTTTCAAGGTGGCGGTGATCTCCAGAGACAATAGCCGGTTGGAGACACTCCGTTCATTCGTCTCTCCCAGTACAACGGAAAACCTGACCACCATCGTTGGGAATGTTGGTAAGGGACAACAACAGCCATATACCTCTCTGACCATCTGTTTCTGTCCATCTATCATTCTACATTCATCCATCCAACCTGTACTGTATGTGTACAGTTGTATACAGATTATGCTTTGTACCTAACAGTGTTCATTCAATAATGAAGACGTGTGATTAATTTGATGCTGGAGTCATAGATGGAACAGGGAATATCTTTGGCACCGGACTCCTCGACATTGAACGTTGTCACCTCTCGGCTGATGATGACCATGGATGAGCAGAAAGGACACTCCACCGTCCTGCACAACAGAGTTATAAGAATGAAAATTGATTGATTGATTGATTGAAGACTTTATTAGAAGTTTGCATAGGAAAAGGTACAGTTTCATGACGGTACAGTTCACTGGTACAAGGTCTACTAAAAGGAGATCCATGAAAAGACTAAGCTTATTTCCACTGGAAACCATTGAATAATAGCCTAGAAAGGGTGATTGGAGTGCTGTATATGCAAAGCGACAACCAGGGGTTATGTGTCATTATCGTTTTGATGAACGGGTGAAGTGGCATGAGTATGAGCCATGTAACGCGCACATTTTAAATGAGCTTTGAGAGGCAGATAAGGTTTTCATTCTGAAACATTAAAGGTATATTCAGTGATTGTATTTCATTCAAATAAAAATATAATTGGTAAATTTTCCGTTCATTCTCCTCACTAGAATGTGTGCTGACCATATAAGGACTTGTGTTGCGAGCATAGCTAGATTCCGTTTTCAGAGGTGGCCAGCCAGTCCTCGACCAATCAGAGTAGAGTATGGCCGTAGTTATGTTATGATTATGATGTTTAGTTATGATGGTCAAAATAAAAGTTTTGAGAACCACAGTCACTCTGAATTAAGAACGTCTGCTAAATGCCTAGATTGTAAACTACTGAACTCATAAAATGCCACAGTCTTGTAGTAAATCAGTATCATACATATCCTGAAGCTGGAGACGCAGGCCTACCGATATTCAGTGATTGGGTATAATGATCAAATGAGAACATTATAATGGTGTAGAAAATCTATAAAAAACTAAACATTTCCACGCTGTGACAAGATGACCCCCGGCCACTTTCATTATTACTGAATACACCCTTAAAGACTGGAGATTAAAACACTGTGTCATAATCCAGGAAAACAACCCTCTCTCTCTTGCTTTCCATGTGTTTAGGTTCAGAGGAGGAAGTAGAGAAGGTCAAGCAGGCTCTGCTGAACAAAGTTGGGAAGGTGACGGATATCGTGTCGTCTCTGGGCTTCAGCTGGTGGCAAGGAGGGCCGCCACACACCCAGACCCTCAAAGATTTACACTGGGTGAGAGGAGAGCACATGCACGCACGGCACATTCTCTACTTATGCCTCTCTTCCTGCCTCTTCTCTTCAATGACAAATGGGAAAAGGTTTTCATTATTTTGTACTGCATGCAGTGTTGTTTTTGACAGCACGTTTTGATTTAGTTTTAGTCATAGTCTTTTGAATAAAACGTCATTTAATTCTAGTCACTATTTAGTCACCTGAAAGGTTTTAGTTTTAGTCAAATTTGAGTCGACTGAATATCATATGTTTTTAGGCAACTAAATCTACAGTTGATTTAGTCAACTAAAATGTATTTTGGCAGGCCTTGATGGCATCATAATGCTGAAAATAGCAGATCTACAAGCTCACAACGCGTCTGCGTTGTGAGTTTGTAGATCGGCTATTTTCAGCACGCAACACCTGAGAGCAACTAAACATAAAATGACGCTCTTCTCCACTAGTTC
Source organism: Nannobrachium achirus (assembly GCF_963921795.1). Lineage (NCBI taxonomy): Eukaryota > Metazoa > Chordata > Actinopteri > Myctophiformes > Myctophidae > Nannobrachium > Nannobrachium achirus. The sequence continues at coordinate 13,329,099 of NC_137820.1, read as the reverse complement.
CTCCCTAACGTTTTAGTCTATATTTAGTTGACAAAAATTGACAATATATTTAGTCTTAGTTTTAGTCATCACAGCTTATTTTTTATTTCGTTTTTATTTAGTCTTCGTCAGTGAAAAAAAAAAAAGCAGCCGACAAACATTTTTCGTCATAGTTTCAGTCGACGAAATCAACACTGACTGTATGTCATTGCAGTGGTATTCAGCTGTATTACACAGACCTGTTACAGGTCAATTTATATACTTAAATAAATACTCACATTTTATAGCATAGTATTCTATTACACCAGGGTTGGTAAGTCCCTGCGACATACTAGCATAATGTCCAGGGGGTGTACATCAAGCTGCCTCACGCTACAGGAACCGGAGATAAGCTCCTGCCCTATGGGCCTTATGGCTTGGCAAGGCTTACTTTATGCTATGATACAATGGTGTCTCTGTACACCTACAGTATGAGTATGTCTTTTTCAATGTGCTTCCATTTCTCCAGGTCATTGAGACTCTGCTCTACAGTACATTTGTGTCATGGAAAGCCTTCTTCCCCTTGGTGAGGGATGACTCCAACTGTACCTACACTTTCATTACAGGTGTGTGTGTGTGTGTGTGTGTGTGTGTGTGTGTGTGTGTGTGTGTGTGTGTGTGTGTGTGTGTGTCACGCAGGGGCATAGTTCCGCCGATTTAAAATGACTCCAATACGGAACTAAAACTTCCTATGATTGGCCGCTAGTTGCGCTGTTTTCCCCCCCGGACGATCGCAAAAAGAATTGTTCTCCATTGGACCCAATTCATTTTCCTCTTTCGTTTTCTAACCTTAATTAACATTTTCATAAATACTTTATGGTTCCTATCGCTAGTTAAAAATTGCCTTTCAATCACGATTATATGCGTTTTGTGAAAATAAGGTCCCATTTATGTTAAAATGATAAAGTTGCGGGGGGCGTGGCCAACTAAACTGATACCAGCCGGCTGTGTTCTTCTTCGTGTGCTGTATTTCGGGAGGCTCCGACCACATTCTCCCCTGTATCTCTGCGGTTGCAGGTGACCGTTGGCAGCCAATAGCATCCTCTGGTGCCTTTACAATCTATGATGGCAACACCCATGCCAAGGACCCATATTGTGTCATTTGCGCTGCATAGAAACCAATGGCTTTGCTTTGTCCATATCTTTTATACAGTCTATGGTGTCACGTTAGAAGGTATTGGTATAACCTTTTACGACGTGACTCCTATGGGATGGGTTGTCTAGAAGAGGGACTGTCTGTCTGCTTGTGTGTGCGTCCAGGGCTACTCTTGCAAACCACAAGGACTGATCAGTGGCAAATATCATTATCACTGCCAGTATAGGCCAAGGAAGTAATTTCAAATATTTGTTATACTTTTTGAAAGTTATATGTTATACTGGAAGCTATGGTCTCCAACTAAGTGACTGATAGTCACAGTAGGAATCAAATGGAGCCTTCAAGTCTGTAAATCTGAGTTAAATTAACACTGAGGAATTTACAGTGTAGAGCGGGGGATAAAATGAATCAAATGGCCGAGGGTCTGTGGCCTAATTTACACCAAACTGGGGTCCTTGAAATGAAAAGGGTTGAGAATCACTGTGCTGGCATAAAGTATGATGTATCAAATCACTCTCTGTGATACAGGTGGTGCAGGTGAGAAGTTGCTGATGCCAGGGACAGGATTCCTGACTGTTGGCGCAGCCAGCGCTCTGGCTTTCTGCCAGGTACTGCGAGAGGAATATCCAGATGTACCCTGCAAACTCAATCAGGTGAGGCTTTGAGTGGGCTTTAAGCAATTGAGTACATCATCTCCGTATGTATGCCACTCTGTTCTCAAATGCAACAAATAGCAAACACGTCTCAACTTCACACTTCTATATCATCGTCGTCGGGTGGAAACCTTGTATCTCCAAGTTTCAAATTTGTATGTTCTTTCGCAAAGTAAAGCCCTGCTTCATCATACAAGGCCATCGCACAAAAGTAGTGAAAACAGCAGATCTACAAGAACACAACGCCTCGCACCACGAGGCGTTGTGTGCTTGTAGATCGGCTGTTTTCACTAGTTTAAATCATTAAAATGGCAAATGCAAAACGAACGGTTTTGGACATACACGTTTTTCACCCGACAACGACGATATGTTGCCTTGTTTTAAAGAGATTTTAAACCCTATTTTCTTAAACCCCAAGTGTTTCAGTTGAATCAGTGACATCTAAAGCAGTTATACAGTAATATCATACTGTAAGACAATCTATTCTAAAGTATTATATTTCCAACCCCATGCCTCCTCCACCCTCAATTATTTCATATATTCTCCCTTCCCACACTATCTATATCTGACCCACTCTACTTCCATCCCTGACCTCCCTTCCTCCATTGGTTGGTCCTGGCAGGTGAAAATTGACGCAGGTGTGGCCCCGCCAGAGCGCATGTCCCCTGGCTTCCTGAACCACCTGGACCTGGGTGAGGCTGTGGCTGCGCTGGTGGAGAGACGGAACACCTCGCACGCCGTCTTCAATATCAACTGCGCCGCAGACATAAAAACTGTCATTCTGGATGGGAAACCTTAAACTGGGAAACTTCTACGAATACATGAAAAGTCGACCTAAATCAAAGTCGACCCAAACTCGTTTCCCAACGGGTCTGTGGCCTTAAGCTAGATGCAGAATAGACCAAAATCTAATCTTTGCTTCTGGGGGTCCCTGGAACAAAATATTTTGCGATAAGGGATCCATCCGTGGAACAAAATATTTTGAGATAGGGGTCCGCGGCCAAAAACACATTTTGGGGGTCCTTAACCACTGATAGGCACATTCTTAAAAGTCCTAACAGTTTTCCTGAAAAAACTTATGTTGCTATCATTGTTTCTCAAACTTTGTCATGCCAAGGACCCCCACAATGATATGTATTTGGCCACGGACCCCCATCGCAAAATATTTTGTTCCAGGGACCCCCAGAAGCAAAGATTTTTGTCTATTCTGCATCTAGCTTAAGGCCACAGACCCGTTGGGAAACGAGTTTGGGTCGAGTTTGTTTTAGGTCGGCTTTTCCTGTTACCCCTTCTACAACCCTACTTCGTCGCCATGGGGGATAACTGGGGGACACATGTTTTGCTCCCTTTCCCCTGAGACAGTGTGTTTAGTTCATTGCTTGTGTACACAGTACAATCCAGAGTTCAAAAGCTCCAGATTTTGTGTAGCAACAATCATGAACCCTGTCCATTGCTTGCATTTCTACATTTAGCTACTTACAATTCTGCTGTTGTCTTATCTGCTGTCCGTTTTAGAATTATTACTGTTTGCATGTGTGGTTTCTGTGTTACTTCTGCATAAAAAAGATAATTAACCATTCATCTTCTCATCTTTGCTAACTCCTCTTACCATTACAATGTTAGACACGACAATCACAGATATATTAATTGGATCGTTGATTGTTGACAGTGTGTAAGTATTTTGTGACTAGGGTTAGTTGAGGTACATATTGGATAGACAGGACACTGCAGAAGGGAGAGGGAACTTTGAGGGTGAAATGGTGTGAAGCTAAAGATCCTCAGATCAAGAAGGGTGTGCATGTGCTGTGCACGCATGCATATAGCTTACAATATGTGTGTGACTGTAGATGCACATATATCGTCACTGTCGGGCAGAAACCTTGTATCTCCAAGTTTCACATTTGTAAATCTTTTCGCAAAGTAAAGCACTGCTTCATCACACAAGGCCGTCGCACAAAAGTAGTGAGAACAGCTGATCTACAAGCACACATCGGCTGTTTTCACTAGTTTAAATCATTTTTTAAATGATAAATGCAAAACAAACGACGATATATACTATATGCATTGTGTCTTTATGTGCATAATACAGATAGATAGAATGTGAATCTATGTGAGTACAGTATGCATGCATGTGTATTCATACATGTGTCGTGTGCATATGTTGTGTATGCATGTACATATACCGTAATCATAACCATTACAGAAATTGCCCACAAAGAAAAAACTTTTTTTAATTTTTTTATTCTCTATTTGCTATCAATAAGCATAACCATGACACAATGACAGGCTGAATGCACACTAAAGGTAATGGCACCCATTCGCCCTCCCAGCTTGTACATCTACTATTTTTGAACATTTGAGTAAGAAAGTGGGGGAAGGCCTTTGTAGAATCACCTCAGGTCTTCATGGGCTAAACCAGGGTTCCCCAATTAGTTTTCCCCAAGGGCCGAATTATGTCTAGGGTACCAAGCCGAGGGCCACAACATTGCAGGGGGCAACGGTGGCGTTCCCACTACTCCAGCGACAGTTTTCGTCATTGTCGGGTGAAAATCTTGTATGTCCAAAACCGTTCGTTTTGAATTTATCATTTTAAAAATGATTTAAACTAGTGAAAACAGCCGATCTACAAGCACACAACGCCTCGCACCGAGGCATTGTGTGCTTGTAGATCTGCTGTTTTCACTACTTTTGTGCGACGGCCTTGTATGATTTGCAAAAGAACGTACAAATTTGGAGATATGAGATTTCCACCCGACAACGACGATATACTAGTGTTGTTGCTGCTCTTATACCACCATTATTACTGGGGTTGGTGTGGGCCAGACAGTAGCCCCCCGAGGGCCGCAAATGGCCCACGGGCCGCCTATTGGGGAACCCTGGGCTAAACTAATCGTTAAATTAATACTCAGGATTTTACAGTGTACGTACGGTGTGTTTTGTTTGTGTGTGTGTGTGTGTGTGTGTGTGTGTGTGTGTGTGTGTGTGTGTGTGTGTGGGGGGGGGGGTCGGGTCCCCCTAGCGTGACTCTCTGTCCTGTTCACAGGGCCCAACATAGACCCCCTGTAGGGCCCACTCTTTATCTGCCACCCAGTATGTGGGACAGCGTATCCTGTACTGTACATGCATGAGCTGAACAGGAGTATTATAGGACAGGGTGGAATTACAGGGGAAAGGGGGGCATCAGAGGGGACATTGTTGTCTGTTTACTGTCCTGTCCATGTCTACATGCCTCTGTAACAACCATGTCAATTTGCCATGCCAATTAAAAAATGCTTGCACTGAGGTTTCAGGCTATGCTTGGATAACTCTATAGTAGTGCAGGGGTCTTCAACAGGGGGGACCCATAGGGGGTCCTCAGAGTCACTACAGGGGGTCCACTTGAACCCTATTCCTTATTCTGAGAACTTTAGCCAAAAATAGCAGATCTACAAGCTCACGAGGCGTTGTGGTTGTAGCTTGTAGATCGGGTATTTTTGGCAAAGAGCTTTGGTGTAGAGGGGGGAAAAGAGCAGGCTAAGTACAGAGTGAAAGGTCAAGTTTATTAAGTATTGACGGTTCAAGTGGTTCTGAAAACACAAATTGACATGAATCCAAAATACACTGATGATCGATCGTGCTGTCCGACGATGAAACTATGGAATCTATGAACAGGTTGTGGGGGTCCATGCTTCATCTCTCTCTCAACTAAGGGGTCCTTGGCCTGAAAACGTTGAAGAGCCCTGCTCTAGTGTGTGTGTGTGTATGTAGTGGGGGTGTCGGAGGCGGCCGATTAGAGTTTCTGTGTTGACGTTGTTGGCTGACAGCTCATTTAGGCCACAATATAATGAACAGCAGGGGGGATAATACACAGAACCCCTTCCTTTCTTTCACTTCTCTCTGTCCGCCCACTCCCTTTTCCCTTGTTCCCCTCTATTACGTCCTTTGGTTTTGACTGCATATCTCATTCTAATAGGAAAAGAAAACTGCCTTTTGTTTGAGCGCAAATGAGGCTGAGGGGCAATGCAATGGCCCTCTGAACAATCTCCAGCCAGACTCATCAACGTAGAATAAATGGGCTTGTAAAATGTCGAATGAACGCAGTCAGGGGAGAGGAATGGACAGAGAAAGTGAGCTCACATGTAGTGGAGATGCAGAAAAAAGGAGAGCGATAATGTAAGAATTAAACATTGTTTTTTTAATAAATACATACATACATAGGCCTATATATTTCATCCTCTGAAGTAACCAACTGAGAGACTCATCTCAACTAAATAAAATGTGCTAATCTGGTTTTGTGGGGTATACACCAGGAAAAAGGCCAATACACACTTTAAGAATCCAGTGTTTGACCAAAATCCTTTGAGGCTTAGATAAAAACAACCAATATATAAAATGCTATTCTGAGTGATCACATTCATAATGTGGTATACCATTTATATTCTGTCCAGAATGTTATGTCCCCAATACTGTCTGCCATACACTCATATACCAAGGCGGTCCCTGTGACCAAATCTCAAATCAATCAAGAATCTTTAAGAGTGATCCTTGACTTAGCAATCTCCTGCAATCATCAATAATCAAAAGACAGAAAATCTTGGAGAAGACTGGAGTCATATCTCTCCAATTGTGTTACAGTCACTTGTGCACTTGCAGAATATGCCCATGTGCATTAATTACACAACCACCTCTGAGAGTGTAAACACATACTTTATGATTTAACAGGATTTTGCTGTGCAAAAGGCATATCGCAAACTTAATATAATCAGCGGTTCAACGCCTCTGTGAGCTGCATGCACATGGGAAGCACATTTATCAATGATAAAAGCCTAAATCCATGGCAACAAGGAGCCAAGCACAGTTAAGCGGTGGGTGTCAACTGGGATATCTGTTTTTGATTAAGAGAGCAGGGTGGCTTAGGCCTCAAAAATGGAAATGAGTGAACTGGATTAAAATATTGAAACAGATGGGAAAAACAAATACAGGCTCTTGGCAGCTTTGCACTCCACATTTCGTGAGAGTGCAGAGAGACCTCACTAAAGCTGAAGTTTTCATCTTCTAAAAACAAGTCTCACATCGACAGGCCAGAGGCCACCACAAGGCAGGATAGATTTTAGACTGATAGTTAGTGGATCCACTTTTTGTGTGGGAAGGCGTGGATAGGTGTTATGTATAGCATCTAATATACACTATACAGTATAATTCAGCACTTGCAGAAAATAACAGATTTTTTTTAAAGCATAAATTAACCACTTGACCTGGTGTCCCCTTTTTGGGTATGTACAGTATTACAGTCATTCGAGGCAAATATTAAAAAAAAGAATAAAAAACAAACCTTGTAGATCAGCTATTTGTCGTTATGTCGTAAAATTAAGTATTATAAGGCTTAAGTGGTTAAACTTAAGTGAAAGTGTCCAACAGTGTTGTGTCTGTGTGTGGGGCTACATGCATGCTTGTGTCCGTGTGGTCCCATCATGAGATCCTCTCCCGGGACTAGTAAGTCACTACCAGTCATAGCATAATGGTGACAGGGGGGAAGAGAGGGATGGAATCAGACCAACGTCTATTTAATAACAGCTGGCTGAACGTGTGGTGGTTTGGAATCCACCACTATAGGCTTACACACACTCCAGAGGCTTGTGTCATGTTATCGACGGCTAGCTTCGAGGTCAGAGGAACATGCGGTCATGCGATCTCAGGGTCAGGGTGTGCCCCACAGTTCAGAGCAGGACACACACACACACACACACACACACACACACACACACACACACACACACACACACACACACACACACACACACACACACACACACACACACACACACACACAATCATAATTGGTTCAGAATGTGGCATTGATTGTACAGCACATGAGGCCAAAATGGTGACAAATGATATTCTGCAGTTACAAAACAAAAAGGAGGCAGAGAGAGATGGAGGGGGAGAAAGCAAAAAAGGGGTAAATGATAAGAGGCCATCTCGACTTCTGAGTCAGTGAGGCATGTTTTTATTCTTCTGTAGTCTAGACAGAGTGCCGTTTCTCAGTCATGACTCATGACCCAGTTTGGGTTGCAGACCTGTCTTTATGAATATATATATATTGATATATAATTAACAATATATAACTTAAGTAAATACATATTTATATTTTTTTGCCACAATGGGTCAACGCCACAAATGTAAGATCCAGACTAGCGAGGTGCAACGTTGCTCCAATCCGCACCAAACTTGGCACAAACACTGGTCAGGTGTCTGCCGTGAGAATATCATGGGGGCATGTGTGGCACCCAGGGACCATGTCACCCCCCCCCCCCCCTCTCCCCGGGGGCCACAATCCACACAGAGTCTGTCTGGCACAAACACTGTTCAGGGGTCTGCCATGAGAACAATCACTACAGGTGCGTGCACCGTTGTTCTAATTAGCACCAAACTTGCCATGAGAATAGTTACACCAGCGACCACGTCAGGGGTCCCCAGGGGCCACAGACACGCAGTTGCTCCAATTCACACTAAACTTGGCACAAACACTGTTCAGGGGACTGGCATGAGAATAGTCACACCAAAAGAAAAATGACACTAGCGTCACCACACTTCAAATGGCCACAACTTCTTGGCAAATGTTCTGATCAGCACAATATAGGTTATACGACTTGAAGGCTGCATAGCGTTCCGCATTCTTCCCCAAGGATTTTAAAATGCTTTAAAAAGATTTGACATTTTGCACCAAAAACTTTGCAACACACAACATGGAAATTTAAGTTTCTCCCTTTTTATTGTCTTCTCTCCCATATAGACTCAATTACATTTCCATACATTCACATCCAAATACTTTAATTAAAAAAAGAAATACATTCATATGTTTTCAAAAGAAAAGTAAAACAATGACCTTTCAGAGTAGCATTACTGTAGTGGTTTCATCCACGGTAAAATAAACCTTAATTCCTGACCTTCATTAGAATTAAACACATTTTTAACATAACACAACACAGAAAACAAAAATACATTTTTGGTCAAACAACAGAAGTAGAAACTTATAACACTATTTTTTTTACATATGAAAACAAAAATAAATGTTTGGTGTTAATGTCAAACAACACAAATAGAAGCGCATACAACACACTGGACCCATTTGAAATAAAAACTATTTTATGGTAAACTGAAAGAATAAAATGACTGAATAAAACATAACTACACTATGAGCATGTTATGGTTTTAAGTAAGACAGTTAGTGGAAAAAGGAGGAAATTCTATTTGAGGTATTTTTTTTATCAACTTACCATTATACTTTAATCTAAATTGTAACTGACTTGATAGAAAAATGCAAATACATGCAAATATACACACATTCACATTTCATACCCTCTCTCGATTTGCAGGAGGAGCATAATTCATCTGAAAGGAATTCAAATGGTAGACAAACCAAAGAAAGTGCAAGACATACAAGATGTTGTTACCACATTAATTTGTTCAACTTTTGCATTAGTAAGAATCCTCTATATAGACTGCTGCCTCATCAATAAAATGGAAATCAGCAACTCTATGAAAACAAGACCCTTTATGCTAGCCTCGCATAGCTACCTTTATGCACGATATGTCAGAAGTTCTACGCATGTTGAGTTCTCTATCGTCCCTCATCCGACAGAATCTCTGAGACATCTCATAAGGTCTTTCTATAAATGTGATTGAATAAACTCAGTTAAGGTCTTCCATCATTCTATTTAGTCTGCCCCCCCCCCCCACACCCCCCCACACCCCCCCACACACACACACACACACACACACACACACACACACACACACACACACACACACACACACACACACACACACACACACACACACACACACACACACACACACACACACACACACACACACACACACACACACACACCTCTGATGGTATCATTTTAAAACTGCTCTAACATACAATGTAAGGATAAAAAAAAGAGATAACTCATATCCAAATGTTCCAAACAATTAAAATGTTCCTGTCAAAGAATTTCTTAAAATAAGGAAAATCTAGATTAATATTCCCTATGGTACTCACATTGTTTTAAATGAATTTAGGCACACTTGGCAACCTGTCAATAATACTGAACTAAAAACGCAAATCTATCCAGGTAAGGATTCATAGAAAGAGTGGCATGGATTCAAACCCATTCTGTAAGACACCCATCAACTAAAACATGTAGTCACTGATGAGTGTCTGGTTAATATCATGGATGCAGCGGCAGCCACAGCAATGCAAAGGGCAGCAGGTTCAGCTTCGAATATCATGTAGAGCAGCAGGGATGTATGTGATAGTCGACCGTCACTCATCAACTGTAGCATGGGATGAAAAAATGTATCAGTCAACTTGTCAAGTAATTTATTACAGCTGGGTCTGAAAAATGTATATTAACACACTGAGTGCCATTGATTAAACAATGATTTAATCACAGTGCCATTTTTTTTTTCTTTTTTTTTTCCAAGGCTCTGAGTAAAAACTAGAATTGACATATTGTCAATAATTGATCTGTGTTGAATCCAGGTATTATTGTTATTATTTTATTATGACGATTGTTATTGTTTTTATGTTATTATAAATTATTGTTAGGCCTAGTAATGCAACTGATACGGACTATCTACTGTATCTGTCTTTCTCTCTATTGATAGATTTATCTCTCTCTCTCTATTGATAGATTTTTCTCTCTCTCTCTCTCTCTCTCTCTATCTATCTATTGATAGATTTCTCTCTCTCTCTGCGCCTCTGTAGAATAGAAAAATGAAAGTCAACGAGACAGTGACACTCGGTCGGTTTCTAAAGTTTCTACAGATAGCGTGGTTACTAATAGTCTGGTTACCCCCCACACCATCTTTATCGCTCCTCCTCATTGCAGGTAACAGATGATTCGGACGGACAATCTACTGTATCTGTCTTTCTCTCTATTGATAGATTTCTCTCTCTCTCTGCGCCTCTGTAGAACAGGAAAAAAAAGTCAGCGAGACAGTGACACTCGGTCAGTTTCTAAAGTTTCTACAGATAGCGTGGTTACTAATAGTCTGGTTACCCCCCACACCATCTTTATCGCTCCTCCTCATTGCAGGTAACAGATGATTCGGACGGACAATCGGAAATTCCGAATCCTACAGCGCGGAAATCACTGTGCACGTTACAAAACAAAACACATTCTAGCGAGCACTGAGAGCAGACACTGCGAGCCGACGCTGCAGAAGCCTTGCAGTGGTCTAATTGAGTGGTTAATGAGTACTACTGACACAATTGTGACCTATAGGGGGAGCCGTTTCACAGATTTGTGTTGCTTCACATTACGGCACTCTTTCACTGTCCCCCCCCCATGAGCAATTATGTATTCCCTTTGTATTTGGGGTTTCTTCCTGGAGGCTGACACCATGTTGGTCAAAAGTGCCAATCCAAAAACACATGATACATCGGGGCGCAAAATGGCCTACTGGTCCAGGCGCATACCACATAGGCATTGCCAAATAGGCATTGATGCCTGACGGCGTCGCCGGTTCGATTCCCGATCCGGACGACCTTTAGCCGTGTATCAGTCCTCAAGCTGTGCTCCATCATAGATGTGTCATTTTTGACACATCTATGATGTAGGACTCCATATTTGGGAATGGTTTCAGACTGATCTGACCCTCTTTCAAGTCCACAATAAAATGATATAAGTTATATAACAAATAATAGTAGTATACATGAAGGTACAGCTCAGGCTCAGTGGTTTGCTAGTTTAATCCCAGACAAACAGACAGGGGCAACAAACATAATTGCCCCTTGCCTTTGGCCTGGCGAGACAATGATCTGCAGACATATGCCATTTTAGTTTTAATTTATGACACTGAGGTGGTTTGTAAAAAACGCCATGTGGAAGCAATATGACATTTTTCATGACAGATTGCATACACAGGAGATGCCGTAAATCTGTTTGAAATATTGCACCCTTAGCTTAAATGTCTACCTCACATGCAGATGATTATTATGTTTACAATGTCATGGGGTTCTTCTAAGTCTGTTATCCCAGTGTGTGTCTCTGAGAACGTCCGGCCCCCTCTCTCTACTCAACCCAGCGACCCGGCAGCAAAGTGACAGCTCTGATGAGCACAGCGCTCAGTTGAGTCAAAGGTTTGATCGCCGTGGAATCATTGTGTCACTGGGAGTTTTGGGGACGGCCGACTGAGGATGTCGGGTTATAAAACGCACTCGCCATCGCCGTCACGCCGTGCCTGTTCTGTCTCTTTGAGTAGGACTGAATACACTAGTCTCGCTAGTCTTCGTTCCCCCCTAGAGTGCTGGAACACAACTATAAGTTTATTTAAAAAACATTTTTAACGTTTGCTTAAACAAAATGTCGCATTCGCCTTTTTACCACTTGATCATTTTATTTTTCCCCGTTACTTGTTTTATTATTATCTGTATGTATGATTTCTTGTATGTATTGACTTTGACCTCTAAGGACCTTCCAGGGAGGATGCTCATGTGCGTCTTGCGGTGACACGCTTCCTAGTTTCTTCCTCTCTGAGCTGTTTTTTTGTTTCTTTCGCACTGATTTTTGACATTGCACTATTAGGTTGTGTTGGTAGTTTCTGAGTATTTTGCTTTGTTTAACAATGACAGTGAAATAGTTGTTGCACTAACTAGCATTGACTGCTATGGTCTCTTTTTTGTAAGACACTTTATGTATATATATTTATATATTATTCGCCCCCTCTCTTGATGCACCTTCTCTTTTTTTTACTTATAATTTTTATCCCAAGATTTTTGCAACCCATTTTTCACCCAGTGCCAATTGCCTATGTAATCCTGGGCTCTGCTCTCCCTCTGCTGCGCCTGGGGAGACAACAGACTGACCTCATGCTTCCTTCAATGCATGAGTAGTCCAAGTTGTTTCTTTTCACCTGACAGGGGGGGATTTCCCCGGGATGGACGTAGCGCGTGGAAGGAACACGTTATTCCAACCAGTTCCTTTCCCCTCCATCAAACGCCCCGGCTGGCCAGGGGGAGGCATTATTGAGACCAGGATTACTGCATGTTTTTGTGAGGGTATCAACCCTAGGAGACACAGGGAGAACATGCAAACTCCACACAGAAAGGCCCTATCGCCAACCCCACCTAGGGTGTGGATGCACCTTCTCTTTATTGGTACTGTACTGCTCTTGTTTTTTTTCTTACTTCTCTGTAACTTTGTAAATAACTTTATACTGCTGTGCTACAACTGGACAACTGAATTTCCCCCTTGGGATAATAAAGGTATCTATTTATGTTTTTTGTCTTGTGTGTAGGTGCAAGTCTGTTAGTCTTGCCTGTCTGAAAAACCTGAAAAAAAGGGGGAAATTTTTTTAAATAATACACTAGTCTTGTAGCTGAATGTTTTGTACAGAGGATACACACCAAATCTGTAATGAATTTAGCTGGTCTATTGCATTGCATTTCTAGGACTATTTGTTTCTTTCTGCCCCCCCTTCCCTTTGATCTCTTCTCCCTACCAACCAATATACAGCACTAAACGTTCAAGAAAGTTGGCATGGGGTCCATTTCATATAACCTAGATAGCAGATTAAACTGGGTTTTAGCCATGATAATTTAACAATTAACCTAGCTAAATTGATTCATGAAACAGCGACACTTAGTGTCATTAACTATGGAGATTTCGATACGCTCACAAAGCATTTCATTTTTAACTATTGAAAAATATAAATAGGGATGCCAGCATTACTGTTATTAATCTCTCAAGGCATATGGCTCTATTTAAGCAATATTACACAAGAGGGTGTGTGTGTTATCTTGAATATCGGCACGCCTGCGTTGCTGCAGGAACGAGCCAAAGACGACTTCCGTAGGCAGTGCAGAAGTAGATTCTTTAGGCTACTGATCAATCCTGAGGAGTTATAGGAGGAATACTCTTCGTGGTCAAAGCGTCGTTGGCTTTGCACAAGAAATAATAATAATTTAACCTGGCTTCACCTCGCAGGCTTCCACCACCTCAACCTGGCTTGGCCTACTTGGAACAGAATAAGCCAGGATGTACTGACTAGACTTGGTCAAACCTGTCTTTTTCTTAAACCCTGGGATGTATTAATTCAGCTTTTGTGAAAAAGAAAAATAGTGCATGCACGCACATCCACTCCAATGCCCATGTGCAGGACAAACAACAGCTCAACATAAAAAAGGTCTGCACACTGGTCAGATTCTCAGTCTACCTCAGATCAATTTGACGATCAGAACAAATTCCTGATGAAGATCTGGGGACAAAACAAAGCGGAGTATCTAACCAGTGCAGACCTTATTTTCTTTTATGTGTTAAGACTTAATAGTATAAACAGCAAACTGATAAATGTACACGGTCAAGTCATTTCACTGTAAATTTCAACAACTTGTATTAATGTACTGCCACAGATGTTACATACTGTATATCATCTATCAGAATACAATTTATCATGACTTTAACTTAGGTTCTATATTCATTCAGCACTGCTGTGTCCAAAACAAAATACATTTGCCATTTAACAAAAGGACAGTCTTGAATACAGCCTTGCCATTACTTCACCTGTTATCAAGCGAGCTTGGCTGCGCCAGGCTGCACTCCTTCTGCATGCAGTGACTCAACATAGGCCAAGGCACTCTGCATGGAGGTCAGACAGTAGCCCTCCTCTCCAATCAAAAAGCTGGAAAAGATATGGAAGAGTCAGTGGATCCAATCACATTACTGGAAATCGGATAGCAAAAAAGCTGCTTCAATTGGATGCAGATGACTGGACCTCAGACCTTTATGGCACTGCGATAGATGGGCAGACAGGGCATGTGCTTAAACAGCTGACCACAACATCCCAAGCGTTCCACACACATTCTCATCCGTTCCATTTCTACATTCAAATGATGGATTTGGGGTTCATTGTTCTACAGTGTTTTCTGAAGAGGAGCTCAGCTGACTGCGGTCTCCTTTCATTCACCGACTTTGCTACGATGATAAAAATCACTATTTTCACTTCCCTACAAGGCAACAAAGGGAATGATGCAGTAAGCGAGAGCCGTCCTTTAACCCATTTAGGCCTAGAATTATTGACTACTTTAACTAGTGCCGCGAGCTTGTAGATCTGCTATTTTTTTTTTTATCGTGAAAATGTGTGCATATTTTTCAATATTTTCAAAGCAAACTTTTGTAACTCAAATCTCTGCTTCTGGGGGGTCCCTGGAACAACATATTTTGAGATTGGGGTCCGCGGCCAAATACCTGTAATTTTGGGGGTCCTTGACATGAAAAAGTTTGAGAACCACTGATTTAGAGGAAGGATTTAGAAGTCAGGTCAAAGATCGGGTCAAAGATATTCAAAGACTTGCACACATTTTCCAGTTTTTTTCAAAAATAGCAGATCTACAAGCTCGCAGCGCGGCACTCGGTGCCGCGCTGTGAGCTTGTATATCTGCTAGTTAGTTAAAGCATTAAATAATGGTTAAAGTGGTTCAAATCTAACGCGACTCGGGCGCGTTCCAGGTATTTGAGTGTTTAAAAGAGCCCTGTTGTGTGCATACTTGGGGGGAGGAGGGCAGGAGGGAGACAGAGGAGACTTGTGAGCAGGGAGGTTCGCTCAGAGACAGAAGACAAGAGACAGAGAAGCGCTGGAGTACATGTCAACTCTTGTTGACCCTACGCTAAACAAGACCAAGACACGAGAGCATGCAGAGCCTGCAGGAGCCAGTGCTGGACTGCTGGATAGGAAACAAGAAAGAAAGAATGAAGGAGGGAGGGAGAGGGAGATGTAGACTGCTGGAATGGTTACGATCAGGACATTGTACGTCTCTGCATAAATAACTGTTAAAGTAAACGTGTACTCATCCATTAAGCTGTTACAGTAGAGCACAATTAAGTGAAGTTTGTCCGACAAAATGCATTGATGATTTGATTGCACCAATCACAGAAAAGATCAACTCTCCAGGGCACAACCTCCTCGAGGCATTGAGCCCGAGACTCTTACTGCCTCTAAATCAGAGGTTTTCCACTGAGCAGCTAAAAGTGTGTGTGTGTGTGGGGGGGGGGGGGGGGGGACTGGGAATCGAACCGGGGACCTTCTGGCTCGCCAACGACCGCTCCAACTTGGCTGAGCCACTGCCACCCATAAACATCAAGTGGGATTTTTTATTTGTATTTTTATAGGGAGGGAAAACCAACCCCTGAATATCCCGACATTCCTTGGCCACTACCAATCTAACCAGCCTGTTTTTATAACAGGCTGTTTTCACGGTTGCAAGCGGACCTCTCGGCCGGGTGTGGTCTAAGTTGACACGCAACGCAACCTCCAGATAGCCAACTCGGGGTAGATTTGTCGACATGTGAACCCATGTCCCACTTCCCTGTGCATACGTTATTCTCACATGTATCAAACCACAAAACTGTGGTAAAGTACATGCACTGTGGCTGTATGTTTACATTTGGTGACAGTGTACACATGTACACTTAAAGAGAAGCTGGTATAGTTGGGGACCCCCCAGGCCCAAAAGTCCAAGGAATAGGGTTGAACTTGTGATGTCATGCCGTACTTTTTATTTCTGTTTTATCTATTAGTTTGGTCATTAAGGTCTACAGAATGAGAGGCCTGCTGTGCCGGAAACATCGCGAAAAAAAGTTATTGCCATTTTGTCATCACTTTTCACAGTTTTGTTGGGCCGATTTTAGCCCAAGGAATGTTTCTCGTGCAAAACAAATGCTTGCAATGGATTCAGAATCATGAAAAATCCCTAGTTTGACCCCTCACATGCTACTTAAAGCAGATCTTTTCTTTTTTTTTCTTTTCCTGTCAATGGGACAGTGAATATACAAATGGGAATAACTTTTTTTCGCCATGTTTCCGGCAGAGCAGACCTCTCATTCTGTGGACCTTGAGGACCAAACTAATAGATAAAACAGAAATAAAAAGTACGGCATAACATCACAGGTCATCTCACATTTTGGGGTGACTGGGTCCCCGGCTAGTACGACACTTTTAAGTCCCAGTGAAGGATGCTGAACACAAAAGCTTCTTGAGATGAGCTTTCACCTGAGGAAACTGTGGCACCTATACGAGACCGGCTATCATGTTTCTAAAATCTATTTTACAAACTAATAAAGCAAGGAGGAGGAGACTTCCATTCAACATTTCCCCCTTCATACTCACCCCTCGTGAATGAACTCCTCTATGGCAGCGCATTCAGACACCAGCTGAGGACACTCACAGCGCAGCGCCACAAAGGACAGGATGGGCAACAAGTCATCTGCACCACTATGAAAAGATTCAGAGGGAAGAGAAAAGCAACAGAGTAGGTTGGTATTACATAAACTACATGTGAACAGAGAGCTAGAAGAATAGACAGCATGACTTTTACAGGGAATGATGACATGTGTGTCCCAAGGGATTGGCTGGGAAATAAATCAAATGCTGCTCCAAATGGGGATGAATGTTCAAAGATGGAAGTGATAAAGTGTTTCTCCCCCCCTGAGATCTGCGGGAGGATGAACTAGGGCCTAACAGATGATGAAAGCTTGATAGCATTCTCCCTAGCTGCAGACAGCGACCACTTGTTTATCAGCACTCACACGAATCTGCTGCTAGCTTGCGTGAGAAGGTAGGTAGCTGGCCCTAAACTAACCCGGCCACATGCAACTGGATCCTGGCGCGTGCAGGTTTGAGGAGGTGTGGACAAAGGCCCATGACCACAGGGAGTTAACAGCCCACACACAACCCCGAATAATAGTCTGTAAACACAAACGACTGTAAACACAAACTCAAAATCAAAACCGGTGTTTCAACATTCCAAGCTTACAATGAATTTCCACAACTGAACATTGATTTACACACACAATCAACGAGATCAAGCGGACGAGTTGGTTACGAATGAAATGCATCCATGCAGTCTAAGGACAATAGAAACAGGCAGTAACAATGTACCACCAAAGTAGGGAGAGAGGGAACGGAAGAGAAGCAATTAATCGAGTGAAAGAATGAAAGCGAGAGAAGAAAGGATATTAAACCAGACAAAGGCTCAGGAGGAAATCCAGCAACCAATTGGTCAAGAACAAAAGAAAAAGAAAAGGAAATAAAGGAAACGGAAATTGACGTGACAGCATGTCAGACTCAGAAACAAAAGGAGCAAGAATTGAAAAATGTAAACAGTACAGTAGAAGGCCAAAAGATTGAAATACTATTTGCACTTCTGCCAGTAGGTGAAACAGACAGGAAGAAAAAAAAAACGACATACCAGTTGTGAGTGTTGCGTTTGTTTTCGTTTGTTACGTTTTTGAGCAGTGCTCCTGGAAGGAGCCAAGCTCCTGAATCTTGGCACAAAGCGCTCAAAGTTTGTTGTACGCCCAGGGTCACATTGGCCAAGCTTCGTGTGACGCTTAATGACATTAACGAATAAAATAGCACCACTCACTCACTTCACACTAGGTGTGAAGTTATTCTCCACATAAATAGCCTACACATTTTCTTAACACCTCAGCAACGGTGAGCATTGAGCACCGCAGCAGTTGTTCAGTAATATTAATATCCTAACATTCTTTATTAGCCTATTATTTGGTTTTGTGGTGTCGATTTTGACACACACACACACACACACACACACACACACACACACACACACACACACACACACACACACACACACACACACACACACACACACACACACACACACACACACACACACACACACACACACACACACACACACACACACACACACAAGTTGAACAGATAATCCAGATCTACAAGCTGCTGTACAAGCGTTGTCAGCTTGTAGATCTGTTATACTACGGAGTAGGCTCCTCTTCTTGTTGCAGATGCCTTGTATAGGGTTAAAATTATTTCACACACACACACAAGTTGAACAGATAATCCAGATCTACAAGCTGCTGTACAAGCGTTGTCAGCTTGTAGATCTGTTATACTACGGAGTAGGCTCCTCTTCTTGTTGCAGATGCCTTGTATAGGGTTAAAATTATTTTTGATTCTTTGCAAACAATTTACACATGAATGCACATTCGATTTAAGGGTTGGGATTCATCATCTGGTTGTGCACAAATCATGTCTGTGCACACACGTTTATTGAATTCTACGTTGGCATCTTATTAGGAGCACGGCTACACTAAAATATAGTAAACATTTAAGAAGAGCTTTACGAACAAGGCCCAATTAATGAGAGTCAATGGAATCACTACAGCTTCTGATAAATGGATAAAATGACAGACAATGTTTGGACTTACATCATGCCCAGGTAGCTATAAAACCCCAGCCCATAGTTCTACCAATGTTCAACATTGCTTTAACTGCTTCCAGAATGTTTTAAGAATTTAAAGGAGCTATAGTCAACTTTTTCATTGTAGGGCCAACACTTTGTTTACATCCTAGTCTATAGACTAGAATGTAAACAAAGTGTCGGTCTGACAATGGCCAAAATGATTATTTTATCATTATTTTACGCTTGTTGTGGTCATTTTTGAATAGAAATACATATATGAAGCCTAACCCTAACACTTTCAAGAAAAGGTTGACTATGGCTCCTTTAACACATCGAAAACTGCTAACTGTTTTTTTTTTACATAGTCTAAGAAAAGCAGTTACATCTGGTCCTATACCTAACCATGATCAAAAAACAAACATTGCACATAGCCAGATGGAAGGCAAGGAAATACACAGTCCTAAATTACCCCCTTGACTAAGCCTCAATCAAATTAAGAGGAAAAAAGAAAGAAAACACACTTCTGTGTCATTGCAAAAGAACTGCCAGCGGCCACTGGCTACATTAAAGCATTCCTCAAAATAAGATCTGCTGTGACCAAAAGGTTCCAGTGCAGATTTAGACCTTTGAAAGTGACCGAGTTCAACATAAAGTTGCTTTCTGTTCACACCGCAATTTTCGATGGTGGCAATTAATTTCTCTTAAACACATGAACCCTAGCATCCCTATTCGGGAGTAAACAATCAGCGAAAATAGCAGATCTGTGAATAGGGCTGTCACAATTATTACATAAACGTCTAATCGTGATTATTAGACATAATCGTGATTATTATTCATAATCGCCATAATCGTTTCCATGTAAAAAATAGTGGAAATAGCCGATCTACAAGCTCACAACGCGACGCGTTGTGAGCTTGTAGATCTGCTATAGTGACAGCCCTATCTGTGAACTTGTAGACTGGTTATTTTCCCGCAAAAGATTTGGTGTAGAGGGAGAAAAGAAGTGTCCCTCGTATAGAGCCCTGGGAGACTGCGGTCAACTAAGTACACAGAGGGTTTACTGGTAATTGGTTACTAGGGCAATTACTGTACCATAACTTATCTAGAAGAAAGAAAAGACAAGATATATTTTTATCCCAGAGATTATCAGCGCTTCCCGACTCAGCTAAAAAGGTATCCTGTGTACAGTGTGTACGGTTTAGATTAACATGAATTAGCAGAGACATTTCATTCCGAGAAGCGAAAACGAAATAACTGCGATGCTTGAAACAAGTCAGACCGACGTCTTTAGAGTCGTGCTGTCCAATCAACTCCTCTATTGTGCCATCTCTGATCGTCACTTTGATGGAAGGAGACAGATATGGAGCAGCAGACACTGCCCCAGTCAAACAACAGTGTCCAAAAGGGGACACATGGGGACACGAGAGTGCATGTGGGAGATGGGATGTGAAACAAAGAGTATAGTAACGAGAGACATCAAGATAAATGAAATGCAGAGATGTTTTTATAAAGCAGGATTCTTTTCAGGCTGCATGACTTATTTTATTTCCCCTCAGTCCAAATGTTCTGAACTGGAATGTTATTGGTTTTCTGTCAGTGTTTGGGAGCCCCATTAAAATCTCCATTTGAGCTTAAGTTTGCAGACTTTCTATTTGAGCAAGCCGAGTTAAATGCTCCCTTTTCCCAACACACTGAACTCTTTTAGGTGAACAAGACAGTGGTTGATTAAATGTGTTCAATGCATTGAAAAGACAATTTTCCTAGCAACAAATGTCTTGCAACAGTGCAGTCATCATGGTCTATGTACAATTCTAACTCTATTCTAATTCTAGTGCATTCTGTGCGTTAGCTCGTTACACGCTCTATGATGTCTGACTTTATCTGCATCACCCTGTATTCAGCGACAGCCATTCCGTTGTACTCCCTCGCCAAAGCACCTTGGGTCAGATCCATTAAAAGCACCTTGGGTCAGATCCATTAGACTTGACAACCCACTTTCAGACTTGGCCAGGAAGAGGTAACTCTATAGAGGGGCATGTAGACCTAGGACAGCCCCCTGCTGTGCTGGACTTAACAGAGTATTGATGAGATGTGACAACTTCTAAAGGTGCCTCCACACCGAAAATACTACAGGAGACTCTTTCTAACTGTTCAGACTGCAAAGAACTGCAAAAAACGAAGCAATTTTTTTCTCCAGACAACTGCATGCCGACTGTAGTTACTGTACGCAGTTGTGCGCATGCGCACTGTGTTGCCAGGTCTGCTCGTTATAAGCGACTTTGATCCTGTTTTCTTATAATGTTGCTAGTTGTGGGTTACTTTTGTTTGGGCTTGTTTCTGAAGTGTAGTTCCTTATTTGGCCTTGCTTTCAACATTCTTTTAGAAAATAGCTAATGTAATAGAGCTCAATAGGTGAAACTGGTCGTTTTCTTTTGGGCTTGTTTTCATAGACCTGGTCGCTTGTTTCACACACAGAATCTAGCAATCGGACGGGGGAAGCGGAGATTTTACTCTGTGCAGTGTTTTTTTCTGCTCTTACCAATACAACACACATCACTATTACTAGCGTTGGTTTGGAGTTGATTAGAATAGGAAATTGAGAGTTGAGATTGTGAATATGCTATTAGTAAAAATATGCTATGGGAAAATGTCTCTGGCTTATTTTGTCTTGGTTTTGCAGCAGTAGCAAACTAATGGTCCATTCTACAACTCCCTCAATCCTACCGACGGCCAAACCCAATGTGAAGTGAGCGGTGGTCGTGCTTGCATAACGTCTTCAGACTAGGATATATGTCTAGGATGTACAGGCTACAGACACACACACACATTGCTATGGCAAAACGCTGAGGAGTACAGGCTACAGACACACACACACATTGCTATGGCAAAACGCTAAGGAGTACAGGCTACAGGCTACAGACACACACACACATTGCTATGGCAAAACGCTGAGGAGTACAGGCTACAGACACACACACACAGCCACTCTATGGAGCGGTCTACCACCGCTCAAAAATATACATTTTGTATGAGAATTGAGACGACGTGAATTTAGGGTGGGTTAATTTAGCTGTTAGGTTGTGTGCTTCCTATGGAGAGAAAATAAATGTAGTTCATCTTCATCAGTAATGGTGAGGAAATCATGTCACTCACATGGCAGCCGTTTTGGGTGCAGAATCCCCCTCGTGGAGACCTCTGTAGTCCTCAGCACAGGCACAGATCAGACGCAATGTTCTAACTGCAAAACACAAGTTAGCATTTGAATGAGATTCAAGATATACAGTACAGAACAGTAAGGTCCAAGATGCAGATAACTGACATCTGGGATTGTTCCTTTTTTTTTTTAGCAATGGTCCACCAGGCTTGGGTATCGAACCTGTCAGGCATCAGAGTCTATATGTGGTACACACCTTAACCACTCGGGATTATTATTATCATCATCGCATAAGTGCCTCGAAGTTGAGCCACCTAGGGGCCTGTCTCACAAAGAACCACACATGTATGAGTTCTAAGAGCAAGGACCACTGTACTTACAGTATATACAGTACATTATCAGATTTTTAACCCATTTAGAACAGGTACACATTATTGTGTATCATTATTTTATGCTTTAACTATTGAAAAATAGCAGGTATACAAGCTCACAGCGCGGCACCGAGTGCCGTGCTGCGAGCTTGTAGATCTGCTATTTTTGAAAAATCGTGAAAATTAGAATTTTGACCCGATTCTATAAGTGTCTTTTGAATCCTTCTAAGATCTTTTGAAAAACCTATGTTTCTATGTCAGCAACCTGGCTAGCCATTGTCAAAGAAAAGGTCCTTTTCACTTAAATGGAGCTCAGTTAGCCTGTTCTTGAGAGACTACTATGTCAGTGGTTCTCAAACCTTTTCATGTGAAGGAACCCCAAAATGATATTTATTTGGCCACGGATCCCCATCTCAAAATATTTAGTTCCAGGGACCACCCAGAAGCAAAATTTGAGTTACAAATGTTTGCTTTGAAAATACATATAGTCAAATATTTGCACACATTTTCACGACTTTTTCAATAATAGTAGATCTACAAGCTCGCAGCGCGGCACTCGGTGCCACGCTGTGAGCTTGTATATCTGCTATTTTTCACTGGTTAAAGCATTCAATAATTCTAGGCCTTTAACTGAGTGCACCTGCTGCATCCAGTGGTTTCTCAGCATTGTGGTCCCTGTGAAGTGCTCTTAGTTTTGTGATCCTAAATCTACAGGATTCTCTAGGAAAGGTAAGAACATTTCCTGAGTGTACCTGGGAATGGCTGTTCTGACAGTTGATTACTCTGCAAGCTGCTCCAAATCCATAATCCTGAATTTAAATTGCCCTGAAGAGATTAGGCGTAGTGATGTACCCTGGTAATAAGTGATCCACCATTGTGAGACAGACTTGGTTAGACCAAGTTTACCCAAGTTTCAATTTCAGCAAGAAGTACAGTAAATCCTGCTTTAGAGATGCACGCCAACAGGTGGGACTGACACTTGATTTATATACAAATTTGTGAGCTTTAGATTGGCTATTTTTGGTTAGACAATGTAATAGGTTAAGTCATCACTCACTACTAAGTCTCATAATTGTGTCTTTTTCCCCATTACTTTCTTTCTGTAGAAAGACATAAATAGACTAATAGCAACATGAAAGGTACACCCCAATGGCCAAATTCGTCTTAATCTAGAAGGGGTTAGTCAGATAACAGTGGGGGAAAAAAACAGCATTGTTTACAATTTGTCACATCAAACTTGATGGTGGTCTCAAGTGTCTCAACAGCGTGTGTCAAAGTG
The DNA here is from genome assembly GCF_963921795.1 of Nannobrachium achirus. Taxonomy (NCBI): domain Eukaryota; kingdom Metazoa; phylum Chordata; class Actinopteri; order Myctophiformes; family Myctophidae; genus Nannobrachium; species Nannobrachium achirus. The sequence continues at coordinate 13,305,328 of NC_137820.1, read as the reverse complement.
TCTCAATATCGAATGTAAAAGCATTTCAGTAGTAAGTATAAGACTGTCTCATTAGTGTGTGTAAAAGTGTTTCATGATTTTCGTCCCAAACGGCCCCTCATAGTCTCCAAAACATATACACACACACTAAAAATATTGTTATGATCTGGATCTCTTCAAATATCCATTATGCGGTAGTGAATAAACAGTATCCAGAGTAGATATGACTCAGATGCAGATGCTTGCCCTGAAAGGCATCTTGTGAGGGAAAAAATCATAACAAAAACTTTTGATTGTGACTCACCAATACAATCCAGCTTCCTCTGTGGACTGCAGTCTTTACATAGAAGCTTCAACTCCTGTACTGGAGCCTCATAGGGATAGGAACCTTTTAGTGTGCTAGGATCCCGTGGGAACAGTTTCAGAGGAACACCCACATCTACAGGCGACGCATTACAATACAGCTTCATACTGTGCTCGAACGCCAGCTCCCTTTTCCTGTGCACCTTCCTGCACAACCACAGATAGAAGACAAAACACTGGAGTTTAATGTCTATCCAAAACCAATGCAGGGAAATGGTTATGAGAATATAGATCAGTGGTACAACAAAGCAGAACATTTCATTACATGACATTATGCCAGTAAGATGCATCCACGTTTATATTTGTATAAATCCTTGAAAAGTTAATGATTATAGAAAACTGCAATCCTTATACCACTGTTGTATATTTGATGTTTGTACAAAAGAAGCTGCTACTCTTATTAGTGTACCACTTCATAGCCTTAAATGCTTCATTTGAAAATCAAATAAACAAAGTAAAAAAAAAAGAAAAAAGAAAGAAAGAAATGATTATATTTGTATAATGCCATGAAGGTCCAACTGCTCTTATGCATGAAGGCCAGATTATACTAGTCTAATATGAACAATACTCTATGTACAACAAGGGAAGGGCATGGATCTACTACATTTCTAAATCAATAGTGCCACCCTCTGGTGGTACAAATTAATTTGACATAGCCACACAAAAACTGAACTGGTCTGTTATATCCAAAAACAAATCATGAACTCTCTTCTAGTAACCCACAAGCATCTTTTTGTACCAAAGTCCTGATGTCAAACCCACGCCTCCTGGGCCATGAAGATGAGCTGACGTGAGATTTGAACGCACCATATGCTCAAGTCAGTGATAGAATGATAAATCCTGAAAGTGGCGGTGATCTCGGCTTATGCCAGTTTTTCAGTTTGAGTTTGATAGAGGGCGGCAATTAAATCTAGATTCAACCTTAAAATGAAACATAGCCTGTACACCAGAAAACAAGTCTTGGGTTGCCAGATAACATCACACCTAACCCAGACTTTTAAGCAAAGCTATTTTAAGAGATTACCTGAAGAGAGCCAACAGGGGCTTCCACAGTGGTCTGAAAAAAGCTTCCTCTATGCTGGCTACACACAGGTCCTTTGAGCTGGCTGTGTTCAGACACTCGAAGGACAGTAAACAGAGGGACAGCAGCTGATCTGAAATACAAAGAAAAGGTACACCCAAAACAAAGATCAGCTTCATCGCTAATGTTAAAAACCACAACCCAAGGCAAAAATCTTGGTGTAGTCATGCATTCAGATCTCAATTTTAACTGCCACATGAATACAAATACAAAGTCATCCTATATCACCCTAAGAATAATATCAAAGTCATCTCTCAGCAAGACTTAGAAAAACGTATCGATGCATTCATGCAGTAGATTCAGAATACCGCTGCTCGAGACCTGAATAAAGTGGATATGGACTAGATCACTCCAGTTCTCACATCTTTGCACCGGCTCCCTGTCTGTCAAAGAATTGATTTCAAAATACTACAGTTGATTTATAAAGCATTCAATGGTTTAGGGCCAACATTTTCTCTGGCGCTACATTATGAACCATCCAGACCTCTCAGGTCGTCTGGGGCAGGTCTGCGTTCTGTCCCCAGAATCAGAACTAAACGTGAGGAGCAGCATTCAGTTTTAACTCATTCACTGCACCAGTAAATACAGTGCGTGTTTGTTGTTTGTTGTTTTCACTTGCACTGCATAACACAGCAGCAGAGTTGTGCCGTTTCCATGAAAACAATAGACATGAAGAGGATGCAGTTCTAACTTTTCGATGACGTCATTTCACATGTTCCGGTTCCGGGGTGGTTCCAATTATTTTATATGAGCTGGGGCTGATCGCCAATTCATGAAAAATGCAATAAAAGAAAAAATACGGAAAATACAATTTTGGCAGTCAGGGCAAAAGTCAATGATTTAATGCATCACATATTGTATCTGGACATTTCTGTTTGCCGCTGCCTTTTGGGATTCTTTTTCATCATTCTTCTGCACTGTAATTTTACAATACATTTTCAGTATTTTATTCAAAGTTATATTCAAATGTGCTTTTAACAATGTGTTTATTTTGCTCTGTGTCTTGATGTTTTATGTAACGAAGTTCAACATGCTCACCAATAGCAATATGAATGTCTTTGACAATGGCCTTCAGGTGTTCTTTCAGCGCACTCGATTCCAGCTCCTGGATGTGGCTCTCCTCCATTCCCGGCTGCAACGATGTTTCATGTGTCAGGTCTGCATTGGAGCCAGTGTCTTGAGATGGAGCCCAGTCCAGCTGGGTCAAGAATTGTTCTAGGTCCTCGAACGAGTTATCCCGGTCCAGCGCCACAGGCATGTGTAACTCCTGTCCACCTTCCTCCTCGGGGATATCTGTTCAAGAGAAATCCAGATTTAAGAGTTTTAATTTTGGTTGAAAACACAATTTTTGCTAAGTTTGCAGCTAGCATCCAAACGGCTGTGTTTTTTCACTCTTTGAAAAACTAAAAAGATTGTACTTTCAAAACTCTGCTCACCCAATTTAGTTGTGAAAACTCCGGCATTCTATTATAGTGTGAATAGTGGAAACCGAGACCTTTTGAAAATGATGACGCAGACACCGACGTTCACTTCCTGACAGGATCTTATCGGTCACAACATGGCCTTCCCTGATTGGTCACATCCCTCTATCACATGACTAACTATTCTAGTGGTTAATTCCACTTGGATAACCAATAGAGATGGACCGATTGCAAAATTCTTGGCCGATACCGATCCACCGGTTTTATGAAGGTCTGACCTGCCAAAACCGATTTTTCCGATACCGATTTCTTTAGCTAAGAACTAGGAAATAGGGTTGCTCCAATACCCTTTTGTTTCAGGCCAAGTAGGCCTACAAGACATACTTCAATTTGAGTACCAATAAGCTAGAAGAACACTAATGCCAAATCAATCACAATAGTACAATATCCAAAATCACAGACAATATCCAGTCTAATATGACCGTCTGGACTAGGCAGGAGGAAAGCAGGTGACGCATGCTTTTTTCCCCCCTTCTTTTTGGAGACGACATTGACACAGGATTATGGAATATATCCTTACATTGCAAAGGTAATCAGCACCATCTGTATTCTGTAGGCTGCCTCCAAGTAGACTGGCTGCTACTTGCTAATGTTTACGTCACAGGACCGAGCATCATGCTGTGCAGTGCAAGAGATACAATTGGCTGATACCGATGTCCATCCCTAATAACCAATTACATGCATTGTTGACCCCATCGTCAATGCAAGCAGCTGTTGATAAGTTCAATTCTGTATCCTAAACTACACTAAAGAATAGCCTACATAGAATGTGACAATTCTTCAAAAACCCTATGACCCACTGTGAACTAACCCAAACCCTAAAGTTTTATCTGAATGCTATTTCTTTTAATAACATGCTATTGTTATCCCATTAATCTTGGATTACGGTATGCACTGTGTGTACTTTTAGTTGATTGTATTGATGTCCTCACAGGCCAAGTACTAGGGATGAGGGGACATTAGTGTATGCAATGCATGCAGGTCATTTTTTATAACAAACTTTCGGTCATACCTGTACTGACCCTGAAAATAACTTGTTTATAGACCATCAGACATTGGATTGAACCACATGCACCATGCGCACAGACGCACACTTGCCATGAACCTATGGTGAGCACCATAAGATCACTGAATGGCCATTTGACACGGCAAATGTTAAGCCTTTTTCCTCTAAATCAGTGGACCCAAACTAGGGAATTCAGCAGATGTATAAGCTCACAAAGTGTCGCTTCGTGCCACATTGTGAGCTTGTAGATCGGCTATTTTCACAAATTCTTAAACATTTGTTTTCTAATTTATGGAATTTTAGATTTTCTTTTATTTATTAGTGAAATTACTTAATTCATGAAAATCTTTTGGGGAATGTTTTTTGAAAAGGCTTTGAAATAATAATAATTAAGACCCATAGAATGTGTCCGCGACCCACAAATGTGTCCTAACCCTGTGTTGTGGAACCAGTGCTCTCAATGACCAGGACCATCTCTGTCAGCCATACCTGGGGGGACCAGACCGTGGGAACTACTAGAGGGAGTCAGCGATGGAGCAGGGAAGGAGGTTGGACCTTTACTGACGATAGGATACAGCCTGTTGTACACTCTGTACTGCTGCCTCCTCAGTAGCTTCATCACAGGGTGATCAGATCGGCTGAGGAGACAGACAAAGCAAAGCAAATTCCTATGTGTATTACACAATGGTTAATAAAGTAATCTGAATCTGAATCTGAGACATTTAGAAAACACATACATTGCATATTGCAGTTACAGGGACTGCCCCATGGTTCGAACTCCCGTTGGTCCAAACTCCATCAGCAGGTTTGCTACTCACCAGCGTCGGCAGGTTAGCTACTCACCAGCGTTAGTTTTACTGAAGGTTAGGTTTAGGCATAGTTTTACTGAGGTTAGGGTTAAGGTTAGGTTTAGGCATAGTTTTACTGAGGTTAGGGTTATGGTTAAGGTTAGGTTTAGGTGGTCAGACCAAAGGGAGTTCGAACCAAGGACATGTTACCTGCAGTTACAAAAGCTATGCTAAAAGGATAAAACAAAAATCTCCGGGGCTTTTATATTAATAAGACACCATAAAAAAAATGTTTGTTAGGGTGGAAATCTCTGGCTCCTCCTTCTATAGAGTGTGTCTTAAAGACATTTCAAACTGAAAAATATTAAATTCACACTCAAGAGGTGCAACAGACTTTTTTTCTTTTTTTGTTTCACTTCTTTCTTTTCCCTGTTGACAACCATTTGTCACACACTTTGAAGGCCTGACAACATTTAAGTTCCTACGAATTGATTAATATTATGCCCATATTAAACTGATTTAAACTAGCTTGTTTATATCTGGAATGATCTTCTTGACTAGTGGAGGCCGAAGGTGATGAATGTAAACATTTGTATACAGCATATCACCTGTATAGCTATACACTATTCCTCAATTTTGATAACTGATATCAACTGATGTTATTAGTAATATTCTTCATTTCATTTTCAGCTTTTCATTAAAATAAATGTTGCTTTATTGTGTGTATACAACCTTATCGAAGTCAAACATGTTCAGTACCTGAGCAGGTATGATACCAGTCCTGAAACCAAAGTGGCATCATCAGGATTCTTCGTCATGTTGGATTTCCACAATTTAGGCCAATCCTGCAAGTCAAATAGATGTCCCAAATAAAACACTTCATAGAAAACTACTGAAATCACAAATCAATATATTGCAACTCCAACGTTCTTTGAATTGTACACAAAGATGAGAAACACTCACATGGTCTTGCTCATACTCCAGAACATTGGCATAAAGAATTCTCTGCTCTTGCTCCTCTGGAGTCACTGTCCCTGATGCTGCAAATCTCCTGCAATTAGAACATGAACATACAACCACAATAAAAGGTCAACATCTGCTGCCACCTTTTTAACTGACTTAACAGCTTTGTCAACTGTTCTAGGATCAGGACATCCCGTACCATTTCTTTGCCCTGATAACCGTTAACCCTGCAAGACCCGAATTAATTTCTACTGGCCAAATTTTATTTTTTTAAATAAATCAGATGCTGTCGTAGGAGTCCTAATCACAGGAAAATGTAATGTTAAAAAATTAATAATGTTTTTGTAAGGTTTTATATCCATAAATCATAAATCATGCTCTAATTTGCATTTTGGGGACATTTTTCACAATAATAACATATGTACATGTTCTAGACATTCTAATGATCACGAAAAAATTGCATTTTACTTATGTTTTAGTGAGGAATAGCTTCAGTTAAAAAGTGAGATGTTGTTCGTCCAGACGCTGGAATTTCAACTTCTCTGGGAGGTGTGAATGTCAGCCCCTGTGGGGGGTATTTATATGCAGATAGCGTGGCCAATGGCATTGTAATACTAAACAATAGGATTTAATGGTGATGTTAATGTGAAAAAAGAACAGGAAAACTAACTATAACATTTTTTTTAAAATGATTTAAAGAATGTTGCCAAAAAGCAATGCTGGGCCTTGCAGGGTTAAGGCAGAAAAGCCCAGGAAAAAATAATATAGGCTAATAATAATAAACTGAAGAATATTTTAATTCAAGGGACGTGTTACAGTGTGTGTGTGTGTGTGTGTGTGTGTGTGTGTGTGTGTGTGTGTGTGTGTGTGTGTGTGTGTGTGTGGGTGCGTGCGTGTGTGTCTACCTGTTAGCCTCCTCCTGCAACCTCTGTCTTCTTTCCTCCATTTTTCTTTGAAGCTGATCGCATTAACAAATATTAAGGAATCCACCAGCCTTCATGACAAGGACCATGAAATCACTTACAAAAGAGAGTGCCCTGTGAGAATCTGTGATAAGCTGCCACACTTGGCCACGTGGGAAACTGGAATGTTACAAGCACTACACAGAGACTAGTAGCGCAAACACATAATGAGGATACAGCATCCTGTCTTGCTTTGGCTATGATGAGGTTCTCCATCATCTGCCTCTGAAGAGACAAGGTCTGCAAAGGGGAAAACAAAGAATGTTCCTTTAAGCCTGTACAATATATTTCATATACTATAACTGCATGCAGAAAAACAGTTGCTTGGAGTGTGCTCAGATTATGGACAGTAGTTTGATATCAAGTTTAATGAACTTTAATCCCCAAAAGAGTGATTATGAAAACTAAGGTGCCTCGGAAAGGCAGCATTCCCCTCTTTTTATCTGGCAGACAAGGTGCTCAATGTTGTAGACAAGGTCACATATCTGGGTCACATCATTAGGGATGATGTCTGTGATGATGTTCAGAGAAAGTACTGTAAACTGTATGCTACCTGGACAGTGGACACAAAGGTAAATATAATAAGTTGTGAGGGTATGATGTAGACAAGTGCCAGCTAATTGTTTAATTGGTTTAACCCTAAGAAAAGCAACATTATAGGTAGGCCTACTCTTGTTTCTGGAGACAATGGAGAGGGCTATGTATGTTTTTTAGATGTGCCGCTTTTTTATGGTTTTGTTTTGTTATCTCCTGTATTGTCTTTAATTAATATGGACCTATTAGAGTCTGAAATAAAGATTGATATATTTACCTAAAATAAATAAACTCAACATTTGAAAAGCATTTTAAGATCTTCAATACTCAAGAAGAAAGGCAAACTATATGAAACCAGTGTGCCTTGGATTAAACTGTTGGGTAAATCAAATTTCTATCTGAAAAATAAAATAATAAAACAAGATCTCCTTTTGATCCCACTTACGGTGAGCCATTGCTACAAGAGGAAAGGACATTAGAAATCAAAACATTGTTTCAGCCAAGCTCTGGTCCATAGGCTGCTCAACCTCTCGTCTGTAGTAAAAATACACTTTCGCTACTCACCAAAACAAAGACGGTTCTAAGATGTTGAAAGCCTACTTTCCTTAGTGGCAACACTCGGAGTCACCCAGCTCACGTCTAAAATACACTTTTTGTCCAGAAAATAAAATATTTCACTGGAACTTTTAGCTACTCCACAGCGCCCTCTACCGATCTTGTCAATAGAAAATTCCATTGACCAGATTTTGCCTTCCGGTGAAATATTTTCTTTTCTGGATAAAAAGTCTATTTAGACGTGAGGCGGGGGGCGCAGAGTGTTCCCAGTTCCCACTAAGGAAAGTAGGCTTTCAACGCGCTAAAGCCATCTTTGTTTTGGTGATTAGTGAAACTGTTTAACTGTATTTTTATTTTTTTACTACAGACGAGAAGGGTGCGCAGCCTTTCCTGTGGGAACAGGGATAATCGGTGACATAGCGTGAGAACTCATTCTAACGCTATGGACCAGAGCTAGTTTCAGCCCAATTTTCATTCCAATAATAGGATATTCGTCTTTTGTAATTAACGTTTCTCAATATAACTGCGTACAGTAAAAAAAAAAAAAAAAAAAAAAAAAAAAGTTTTGATGACAAGCTAATTCTAGAACCACAAGTTACAAGCCACAAGCCACGCAGTTACATTGCCTCAACCATCAAACTGTAATATTTGTTTGGTGTGTAATAAGGATGCATACTTCATTAAAAACAAAGTAAACATTGCAGGTTATTGAACAAGAACAACCAATATGAACCGATCGCGTCTTGCCCATTCTCAAAATGCTACCTCCCAATGATGATGCGATGCACGACTCATCTAGGCAGAGGAACCAAACCTATCGTTTACTTTACCTTTACAAGTGCCTTTAATGTTCTCCAGAGAGTTGCAGGCTCCATGTGACGGTTACCACGGCGGAACATTCTCCGTATCTGAATGATAACATGCATGCACTCTCTCATTGATTAAGTTGACTGTCTATCTACATGATATCGAAGAAAGAAAAGTTTGATGAGATCTATCAATAATACTAATCGCATAGCTTACCATTTCGTAACTGTTTTGTTGCCGTTTCACCAAGGATATTACAGTATGTGGCGATTGGCGAGGAGAGAACGTTCTGTTAGAATCACACGTTCTGAATCGATATTTAGCGCTAACTGTGAACGATGCGGCTATCTTCCCGACAACACTTCCAAAGTTCCCATTCCCTGCATCAGCAGACAGCGTAGATTGAATGAATTGACTGGGCGAAGTGGGCGTGTCTATTTAGTGTGGTAACCGTTTGATTTCGGCTGTTTTAGTTAATTGTTTACTACTGCATAGCCTACATATAGGAATTTAAATTGTATTTTATTTTAAAATGTATGTAAAAACAACATTGACTTGATTTATTAGTCTGGTAGACTGACTTTCTTTCTTTACTAATCAGGGGATATTAATAAAACCTGGGAATAAATTCCTTACCAAGGAATCTCTTGTTTGTAAAGGTGTCTAGTAACACATCTAACAAAGTTTGAAATACAAAATTCCTAGGAGAACTTTTGACAGCTGCTGAAAGTTGGGCTTATACAGCAGTGATATTCAACTGGCGGCCCGTGGGCCAAATTCGGCCCCAGTGGAGCTTTCTTGTGGCCCCTGGAGAACATTCCATATTCCAATATAAAAATAAATGTAACAAATTATTATTGGGTGGTTGGTTGTACAGGATGACCATTATGAATGTTTCAATGTATTTATTTCATTATTTTGTGTCATCTTTCATCTCCCCCATAATCATCCACTTCAAACACATCAAGTGCTCTTAACAATCGGGTGCTCAAAAGCCAAAACCTTAATTTCATTCATGTAAGGTGAATGAAACACTTCACCTTGCCAGCCTATTGGACATACATGTCTATTGTTGTGCCTTATCGGACATATAGCACACAACAAACGGTCAAACGATTAACTGTGAACATTTTTCGTTCATTTCTGTTGTCACAGTCTTGTGGCCCCCGACTTCAATAGAATTTACAATTGTGGCCCGCTGCCTAAACTAGTTGAATACCACTGCTATACAGGAAGAAAATACCCCCATACTAGGTAGATATTTAGAAAGGGGTTGCAAATTAGCCTCGGCTAGTAACCCCACATACAATGCTTTTGTTATTGAGCAGCTGATTAGTTTTTGGTTTCAATCTTTCTTGATTGACGTGCTTATCACAGATGCCTGTAGTGATTATGATGTGACCCCTTCCCTATGTATTTGACATGATTTCATTTAGCTAATATGATTGATGATGTCAGCTTGGAATGGCGTTACAAGCCAATCAAATTAATGTATTGCATTTACTGTACTGAAAAGGTCAGGACACCCACGTGGTTATCCGTGATTAGGGAGGGGGCAGAGTTGAGCACGCATATCATATTCTGAATCTACACCACAGAAAACTGAATTATAAAGATTCCGCAACTTCATGGCATATTTACCGCTAATAATTTACAAGTCTTCTACAAACAAGCTGTCAGAGATTAGTATCCAGTGTCTCCTCCTGTACTCTGCACATTTGTACTGGCTCTGTCCTGCTGTCTAAAGAAAACAAGCTCACAACGCGGTGCGGCATGCGGACACGACATGTTGTGAGCTTGTAAATCAGACTGTAGAAAAACCACGTGAACTATTGTATCATCTATCTAACTATTAATTTAAGGAATGTCTTTGCGCCGTCTGTCTACAGTACATCATTCATCTCACAGACTGGCCTGGACACGGAACACCATATATGGGCATAAACGGGTGAAACAATGCCCACATTTCTGACATCACTGATACCGCCGCCTGTACTGCGCATGTGTCCCAGCCAAGGTAACAGCCGCATGCTGAAACAATGCCCAAATTTGGAGATGACTGACATCACTGATACACCTGGGTTCTCCACCATTACTTCTGAGACTCCTACATTCAATCCCTCAGATACCGTACACACCCCCGGGCAATGCCTAGCAATGTTAACTTTCGGGGCATGACATACATACAGTCTTTAAGAGGTTTAGTGACAATATGACTCTGCAGAGTGAATATATTGCACTGCATTTCTGATTTCTTTTTATGACAAATGAAAAGAAAAAGCATGAAATTATCACATAGGCTTTCCATGCCACTGTTCTCTTATTGGACAAAGTTAATGCAGTTCCCATTTAAACTAGCCAGCCCAAGCGTGATTGAATGGCTACTAGTCCACACCCGGGGATGTCAGAAATCAAAGTATACTTGCAGACTTTGGGTTATGCACTGTGTACATGTCATTTTATGCTTAGTGAAACTTAAGAAGAGAGAGGAGGCTTCTCATTTGATCTTGGCTGTCTGTATTAACAAACCAGTCATTTACCTGACGTTGAGTCACAAGTCGTTACCACAATATGAGAAGTCCATGCTTACATTTTTTCAGGCAGCTAAGCTATTTGTCCAAATAACATGACATTCATGCAAACATTGCGCTTGCAACAGTGAGCATCAATTTGTGTGGCTTGGGCTAAGAGGATGCAGAGACCTGCATGGACATGTACATGCGAGACACACACACTAACCAATGATGTCTTTTGGTAGGCTTGACCAGGAGTGAGCCTTGCCAGGCGGGCTTCATAACTGGCTTTCAACTTCTGGTTCAAGCGTGATGCTTCTTCAATGGGCGTCAGTTCCCTAACACACAAACACACACATGCACACAATGAACCAATACATCACTAGCCTCGTTTACATGGACACCTTTCTTCCAAAAGGTTTTGGATCAAGTGTTTACACGGGGTGAGATCAATCTGATCTGGTGTTTACACTTTTAAATCGGGTTAGCTGTGTATAGTGGTGGAAAAGGTATTGAACATTTTTACTTAAGTAAAAGTATCAATACTGCAATATAGAAATACTCGGTTACAAGTAAAAGTACTTGAGTAAAAGTATGAAAGTATTCAAAATGTACTTAAAGTACCAAAAGTAAAGGTACAAAAGCACAAAAGCTTACAACGTGTCACATCGCAACACGTGGTGGCCCGAGAGACTTCACCGTCAGAGCTCCCTCTCCGAAAGAGAGGAGAGGAAGAATGTGACAGAGAGAGAGAGAGAGAGAGAGAGAGAGAGAGAGAGAGAGAGAGAGAGAGAGAGAGAGAGAAAGAGAGAGAGAAAACACTCAGGTAGGACTAGTAAAGAAGATAAGAGAATAATCGATCTTCTATGTTAACCCTGAATTACCCCAAGTGATGTAGCCCTTTGGACACAGTGATAAAATTCTACATTGATATTGATTTCTGATAATATGCAACAGTGTGTGATTGAGTGTCATTATAACATGGAGCAACAGGTCACGGATATCAGTAAACAGAACACCACATAGGGGAATGCAGCAATATTTACACTCCTAGCGAGCTCTCCTTCATACATATTATCCCTTACTTTCTGCTTGTGTCCTGTGACTCCACTGTCTGCAGTCTTTGGAAGACTTCAGGAGGGAGGAAAGGGGACGACGGTTCCCCGCTGCCTTCCGACAACACCCTGCGGTGACCGGGCATTGAAGGGCTGGGTGTTTTGACCTCTGCTGCATCAATAGGAGGATCACATGGAGCAACTATCAGAAATGAAGGAAGAGAACAAGACAAAGGGCAAGGGAAAGAGAGAAGGTGATTGGTGGATAAGGTCACGTGAGCAAACATGAGCCGATTTGATTCACAACACCCGCTTTTTCATCATGTTGGCGCTGATTACTTTCTGTTCACTGATGCTTTTAACAACATGATTAATAACCAATTTAGAACGGGTACACATTATTGTGTATCATTATTTTATGCTTTAACTATTGAAAAATAGCAGATATACAAGCTCACAGCAAGCTTGTAGATCTGCTATTTTTGAAACATTGTGAAAATTAGAATTTTGACCCGATTCTAAGTGTCTTTTGAATCCTAAGGTTTTTTGAAAAACCTATGTTTCTGTGTCAGCAATCTGGCCAGCCATCGTCAAAGAAAAGGTCCTTTTCACATAACTGGAGCTCAGTTAGTCTATTCTTGAGAGACTACTATGTCAGTAGGACCCCCAAACTGATATGTATTTGGCCACGGACCCCCATCTCAAAATATTTAGTTCCAGGGACCCCCCCCCCCCCCCCCAGAAGCAAAAGTTGAGTTACAAACGTTCGCTTTAAAAATACATATATTCAAATATTTGCAAACATTTTCACAACTTTTTCAAAAATAGCAGATCTACAAGCTCGCAGTGAGCTTGTATATCTGCTATTTTTCAATAGTTAAAGCATTCAATAATCCCAGGCCTAAATTGGTTTTAAAAGGCTGTAGGAAATGTGTTCATTCACCATTGTTTTGTGTGCCGGTGGTTGAATGGACAGTGGAAGGACAACTGCGTGCTCCGGACTGGAAAGGTGAGGAGGACGGGGAGGTGGAGGAAGAGAGGTCAGGCGGTTCTTCTGTCCTGCCTATGAATGACTTGGCTCGCTCAAGACACTGCTCAGCCAGCCGCAGCATCTTCTCCACCTCCACCCCGACCACCTCTCCTTCCTCTGAGGCCAGAAATTTGGATCAAATACAAAAGAGAGACATAATCATGAAAGGTGTTTTTCTATTTATTTATTTGACTTCTGCATTATTATTCCCAATAGATAGGTGTATTACTATGTATATCACTGCTTTGTCGTGACATTTGGACATGGATACCAGTGGTGTTAACATGCAATTTGTATTGGGATACATTAATGTGGGTAAGGGATTACACGTTAATGCATTCTCAAGATTTGAGCAGAAATAAAACGAACAGCCAAGTGGAGTGTAATACGTGAATGTTTGCTTTTTTTTCTGTGTTTCCCATATTCCCTTACCTACATTTGCATCATGTAAATTATATAAAGGTGCAGAGGGAGAAGAGCCAATGAACAGACTGAGAATATTTGTAAACAAAAGAAAGTGTCCTGAACAAAAAAATACATCATTTTATTAGTCAATAACAATATCATAAGTGTTCTGTTTTTCCAGAAATATGGCTTGTGAATCATACTGTGCCAATGTGACTGCATCATCTGCCAAGAAATATTCTTTTTTGTTTTGGTGATGTCATGATGATTCTGTCTATAATGGAAGTCACATTCCCACATTAATTGTGTGCCAGTTTCTTTTAATACCTTATGTAGGCTGTGACAATGTTTGCGTTTCCCTGGTCATATTACACAGAACTTACTTTTTGGGGCAGCATCCTCCAAAAGTACATGTGATATATAGTTGATACTCCTTAAGTATTCACAGTAGGCTTCCTAGAGAGAATCAGAGAAATAGCAAATACTGAGTTACACACTGCCATTATCTCTCTCTCTCTCTCACACACACACTCACACACACACACACACACACACACACACACACACACACACACACACACACACACACACACACACACACACACACAGACAGACAGACAGACAGACAGACAGACAGACAGACAGACAGACAGACAGAGAGTCACTAATTAAAATGAATTACTGTGTAACTACTATCCACGGCAGACAGTGTGTAGGCTACTATTATTATTGTTTATTAATTTTGTAAATAGATAATACAAACTTTTATTTAATACCTATTTACAAATAAATAAGGATAGTAGTCTACACCGACCTGTCTGCCATGCAGTAGTTACACAGTAATTCATTAATTTGACTGACTATACACACAGTCAGCATCCCTCCCTGCCCTCCCAGTCCCTTCTGCCTCTGTTTACATCAACGACTGCTCATTTACTAAGCGTTATAACACGGCTTCGTGGACATCCGTGAAGCTGAATCCAAGGCCTAGTAACCATAGCAACGTCCTACCTTATGTCTGTTCCCTGCGTCCAGCTGGATTGCTATTTTTGCCATTTTCATGGCATTTTGAAGGGGCTTCACGCCGATCTCTGGGACTGATGCAGCCATAACTTGCCCGGATGTGACATGTCATGAAACGCAATGCATGTGTCAGCAGCTCGAATGACCAATCGAATCAACACGAAAAGCTTGGTTTTCATTCTGAATCAACCAGCGTAATCCGGTCTAAAGCCCACCTACTTATCCGGTAATTTGCACAATAAACTTTACATGCAAGCTTCGTTTCCGTATCCGCTCTAGGCCCAGACCGGATGCGAACTGGATTAGCAATATGTGAAATACATTGCTCCCTATTCACGATATTCCTGGCCCCGCCCCCGGCTTCCTGTTCATATCCTGAAAGAAAATAAAAAACATCATTTGGTTTCCTGTGTCCTTGCATTAAAGTGTCAGTAGAGGCGCTCTGGGCTCTTGGCTCTGAATGAACCGGTGTTGCCATGTCTGCTTATAATAAGCAATTGGTGTCGTTGTTTATTGGGCTTACTTTCTAATATTTTTTAAACCAGTGGTTCCCAAATCTTTTCATATCAAGGACCCCATATTAACAGATTTGTCCACAGTCGCAGACCCCCATCTGAAAATATGTGGTGCCAGGGACCGCCACACAGATTTGTGTTGTTAAAATGTTTCAAAAATATTCAAATTATTTTCGTTTTTTCTTTCCTCTATATTTTTTAAATAGCAAATATACAAGCTCACAATGTGTCACAATGTGACACATTGTGAGCTTGCTGATCTGCTATTTTCAAATGTAAATGTAAAGTAGTAAAACTGAACCTAGTTAATTCTATTGGGCTTATTATTCATAGACCTGGCCGCTTGTCTCTGGCAATATCTGGCAACAGACAATTCCCTGTCGCGTGTATGTGTCTCCCGTAGGAAGTGAGGCCGATCGCCCCCCGCTACCCCCGCCTCCCCGTTCTTTGCTCCCAGACCACGCCCCCGACCGTCGCGATTGGCCGGCTGTACTCTGCTGTACTTCCTGGCCATGTCCTGTTACTGTTGTTATAACACCTCATTAATCATCTCTATGTATATACTAGGCTACCAATACGTTCAATTACAAGTCTTCTCTCCCAAGCTTGTCAAATAAAAAATGTAAATGCTTTATCTCTGTGGTAGGCTATGGTGTGCAATTATTATTATTTTCCCCCCCACAGTCGGTCCTTCATAATAATGATAATAATAACAAAATAACTCAAAATAGCCTGATTCCACGCTGGCTACTCCCCCCCCCCCCCCCTCTCTTCCCAAACATAATAATAATAACAATAACAATAATAAAATGAACTCAAAATAGTCTGATTCCACGCTGGCTACTTTAGACTAAAGCATCAGTCTCCAGACGTTTTTCCCCCTCTCCCTCTCTTCCCAAACCTGCAGTCACACTGCTTTTCTGTGGGCAGTAATGCCACGCTATTCATGTGGTACAGTAATCGAACTTTACATCATTAGATGGTATTTAGCGACGGTCCAACAACAATATTGTCATCGGTCGGTCGGCAGCGTTGTAAATCACGCGCATTTTCATTTTTCCAAAAGTCCAAACGTCTCCGCGTATTCAAACGTCTCCACGTATGAGATGTGAAAATACTTTTCGCTGTACTGTACTGTACTTGTACTGTACACTGACAATAAATTGAATCTCATCTCTCTCAAACATCCTTCTACGCGTGACAGCACTAGTGCGACGCGACAACAACAGTAACAGGACATGGCCAAGGAAGATCAAAGAAGGAACGGACACCAACGTCATTTTCGTCATTTCAGGCTCCATGGGACGCCGCCATGACACTTTGGCCACCCAAAATTAACATTAGCGTCTATGAGCACTTCGTCACTTCCGCCACCCAAAAGTGGCCACCCGGCGTGCCAACTTCCGGGTGTTGTCTGTTCCTTGTAGATATTCCTTGGACATGGCCAAGGAATATCTACAAGGAACAGACAACACCCGGAAGTTGGCACGCCGGGTGGCCACTTTTGGGTGGCGGAAGTGACGAAGTGCTCATAGACGCTAATGTTAATTTTGGGTGGCCAAAGTGTCATGGCGGCGTCCCATGGAGCCTGAAATGACGAAAATGACGTTGGTGTCCGTTCCTTCTTTGATCTTCCTTGGACATGGCCAGGAAGTACAGCAGAGTACAGCCGGCCAATCGCGACGGTCGGGGGCGTGGTCTGGGAGCAAAGAACGGGGAGGCGGGGGTAGCGGGGGGCGATCGGCCTCACTTCCTACGGGAGACACATACACGCTTCCCTGTCACTTCCTTGGGATCTCTTGTTCTTCGACTTGGGAGGAAGTGAAAAGATGTTTAAAAATGCTCCAGCGCCCTCTGTAAAAGGAAAATGGCAGCCTCCATAGAATGGCCAGGAATATCGTGAGGGGGAAAAGCTCACACTGCGATCTGCTATTTTCAAAATATTTATATACATTTGAAAACTTGGAACGGGACATTCTGCATACTATCTGTTGTTTTCATGTTTATGCATAATGCATGTTTTACGTTAATGTGCCGTATTAAAGCGGAATGAGTTCGGAACGAGTTTTTTTAGTCATTTCCCCGACTTTTGACAGGTGGCGACAGCCGGGCGGTAGGTGGCGTTGCATAATGTTGCTGCGTTTGCTTTGCAGACAACCTGAACTTCCGGGTTTCAATGTTTACAACTCTTGGATCAATCAATTCAAAACAGTTCATGGATGATTCCTGTTTCAAACAACATTTTGTGTCCAAATAAATACACCAGTGTTTGCGGCTGCACAGAATCGTGGTGGCAACGCGGGTTCCATACAACTGCACCATAACGTTAATTGATCACTACTTTTAAGACTAAAAGACAAGTTACGTTCATTGATCTCTGCTTTAGCCAAGCTGCTAACGTTAGCTAATGAGACGCCTTTTGTACAGCAGTCCTCCGTAGTTACTCTGCAGAAAGTTTGGAGTTATGAAGAAAAGGGGAAGACGAGTGCGACTGCAAGATAATCCGCGACAGAAAACCAAATCACAGACAGTCGCCGTTGATGAGGCGAAGAGACCATCTGGAAACCGAGGGAGACCTCGAAAGACTGTCAGCCCGGCGACAGGCATCCTCCATCAGCAGGGTAGTGGAGCAGCAGACCAGGAGGCTGCTGCAGACCAACCACAGACCCAGTCAGAGAACAGAACAAAGCCCTCTGGTATGTACAATACATGCATAAAGGTTTCCTGTGTGTAGATAAGCCGAAAAGCTTACTAGGATCTCCTTTTAGTTGACATTGTACCAGTTTCCCATGCAAACTTCCAATAAAGTCTTCAATCAATCAAAAGTATGTTTAAAGTGCTCCTCAGTGGTGGAAAAAGTACTCACATTCTTTACTTAAAAAAGGAGTAGTTCACCACTTTTCAACCTGTCTTCATATAATAGGTCCTCACTAATTTTCATAATAAAATTGCACAATTTCTTTCTATTCAGTCTGGGTCTCATAGGAGAGCTGTCAAATCCTTCTACCGGTGACATCATCGGTTGACAAAAAAAAAATATATATATATATATATATATATATATATATATATTTGAAAAAAAATATTTAGATTTTTATTATCACGAGAACAATGGCTTCCACTTTAACATTGCAACTTTTTCAGGAATAGAAAGCCTGCAGTTTCTATTAGCTTGCATTTCCCATTGATGATGTCACCGGTAGAAGGATTTGACCCACCCACAGCTCTCCTATGAGACCCAAACTGAGTAGAATTTTTTTTTGATATTTGATCATGAACATTAGTGAGGACCTATTATATGAAGAAGATAGGTTGAAAAGTGGTGGAGTGCCCCTTTAAGTAAAAGTATCAATACTGCGATGTAGAAATATACTCTGTTACAAGTAGCCCCATCATCAGCTTACAACAGTTCTACAGCGGACGGGTGAGGTTCTATATGGGGCTCTGTTACCAGTAGAAGTCCTATATTCAAAAATGAACTTGAGTAAAAGAATCTAGTGTTGCAATTTGCGGCTAGCCACCCACCACAATCCAACCCAAATTTAGGAAGCACTGCTTTATTTTCTGTCTGTACAGGTAGACTGCCCACTGCCCTGTGTAGGCTCTGCCATGGGAAGTTCTCACCACGGAGCCTGCGTCATGCCTTCAGGAAGTTGCCTCGGGATTCAGCCGAGATTGCTGAAGACGAGTCGGACACGATGGCTCAGCCACCCCTTTTTTTCCATACAGATTTCCAGCGCTTGGTTGGGGTACCACTGGACCGTGACCCACGGTTATCTGAGTTTGTCTGCAAGAAGTGCCATACCAACTTCTACAAGTGCCACAGCATCTTGATCAGGTTCCTACAGAGAGTCAACCTCCCGCCAGCTGGTGATGACAACACCAGAGGAGGCTGGTGAGTCTAGGAGATGGTTGCAGTAGTCAATATTGTCATGCAGGTGCAGGGATGTGCTGGGCCCCTGATTCAGCCCGGGAAAAAGAGTTGGAGAGGCCCTCATTGCGCGCTATAGAGAGATCTCTCTCTATAGCGCTGCTGCTACTCAAAGATTTGCCATTTCAGATCATGACAAGTGACAAGCCTGTGGGCCAATTACATGAATTAGGCCTATATTTCGTTGTTGTCGGGTGGAAACTGTGTATGTCCAAAACCGTTTGTTTTGTATTTATCATTTAAAAAATTATTTAAACTAGTGAAAACAGCCGATCTACAAGCACACAACGCCTCGCGGTGCGAGGCGTTGTGTGCTTGTAGATCTGCTGCTTTCACTACTTTTGTGCAAACAGTTTAATTTGGACTTTTGTGCAAACAGTTAAATTCTTTCCTAATGGCCCGGCCTGGACCGGCCGAGAATGTACCGGCCGTTCGGGAGTTGTCCCGCTTTTCCCAATGACCAGTAGTCCCTGTGCAGGTGTTAGTACATGTTTGTGTGGGATACTGTAGTGTGAAATCAAGGTGACATCTGGTGACATTAGAAATTGAGAGGAAATCGAAGGAAGGTCACATGATTTGACAATTGGATCTCTCATTATTATTTATTAGTGACATGATGGTGATTCCTAGTAACAGCTTCCAGATCCATAATCTACTACCAGTGCCTTTAACAAATATTTGTTTACTTTTCAGGAAGAATATAAAGTTTCCGCAGTTAATGGTGAACCATGACTCAACAAGTAAGCTAATGCATTTCCTCTATTATTCACCTTTGGTGTGTTTCTGTGTTTCACAGGAAACACAGAAAATGGACAATTAAACGTCTAAATTTTATTTTTTGTTGAAAAATTCAGAGCTTTTATGTCCCTCAGTGTCTGTTTCTGCCAGTGTGGCTGCACTTTGGTGGAATGTTTACACATGATGAGAGTAATCATTTTATATCACTCCCTCAAAAGTTCAGTTTATCATCCATCACATGTGGGAATCACTTGCCAAAAACACCATATATTGAATACAAGCTCACAAGGCATTGTCAGCTTGCCTTGAACTAAGATCTGCTCTTTTTGTGGGTATGCCTTTTATGAGACGACCAGTGCAAATGACTCACAGGCACGCACATCCAATATCCAAACAAGTGGGATTCAGCATGAATTCACCTGTGTATAACTGCACTGAAAATCGAGGCTGTGTACATCCTTTCTTGAATGCAACATTGATTGTTCTTGACTTAGGAGCAGCAGGGCTACACTAAAATACATTAGAAATTTAAGAAGAGCTTTGTGAATGAGGCCCAATGTCCTCAATAAGCAATTGTTGTCTCCTTATTTCATGTTATTATTATTCTCAAATTCTGTACCAACTACCTACCAACCTGAGCCATTTCATTATGTTCCATCTCCTAGCACAATCATCCTTCAACTCAGACCCCAAGTGCCTCCACAGCCTGGTATCCTGGGCTCACCACCATGGAGAGGCCTGTCATTCCTGTCCCAACCTGAAAGAGGTGCTAGAGGGCCATTGCTGGGGCTCTATAAGTGCTGTCTGGGGGTGCATGGACGGTCACAGCTACGTGATGGACACTCAAAGTGCCACCCAAAGTCAGCCGGGCAGTAACCATGGACACACAGGTAGTTTCAGTCTGCTAGGGAGAGAGAATGCAGACGCATTCAAGCCATTGTACGCAGAGGAAGGGGTAGATGAAGACGGGGAACGCCGCCCACGACAACACTTCAGAGCAAACCTTAGGAGCCCAGGAGACAACACAAGTAGTACAGTGTCACTGCAGCCCAGCCCAGCTGCAGTGACACCTCAGACTCTGACCGATGGAACTGCCACGAGCACAGATGGTGAGATGCAAGTCCAAGAGGTTTTGTTGTTGTTTCTCTTTCAAACAGATAACGTGTGTGCAACTTTTATCCATATTGTCTTATCACAAAAGTACATTTTCATATTGACAGTTTTGACAAGTAAATGCTGCTGAAGTTGTGTGTGTGTGTGTGTGTGTGTGTGTGTGTGTGTGTGTGTGTGTGTGTGTGTGTGTGTGTGTGTGTGTGTGTGTGTGTGTGTGTGTGTGTGTGTGTGTGTGTGTGTGTGTGTGTGTGTGTGTTCATGTAGGTGTTTATTTATTTATGGCAATACAGCTGTTGGCACATAATAGTAATACCTAAATGAAACGAGCCCACCTTCAGTGTTGTTTACGGGAATGGCCGATGTGTAAAGGGTGTATCATAAACTTGTACTATTAAATGTGCAGCAATGTGTCTCTTTGACTGCAGCGCAGTGTGAAACACATGGCGTATAGACAAGAGGATTTAAGTGTCATTGTCATGATGCATGCATAGCTTTGAGTCTGTTTCTTTTCCTGATCTTTAGATTTTTTGTGGAGTGAGCAGGCACCGTCCCCTGCTCCTGCACAGCTGGAGGACAGGACTGTTGATAGTGACCTCTCTGACAGGTCAGTCACATACTGTACTGTAAAGTAAATGTTTCTCACCGGGAGAGTGTTTTCCGCTGGTGTTTCAGTCCGAGTGTATCAAAGGGTACGTTCGGAAATGCGCACCGGGTGTGTGCTCAGTGTAATGAGTGCCTAAACCCAACCCTAATCCTAACCCTAACCTCAGTAAAACTATGCCTAAACCCTACCCTAACCTCAGTAAAACTATGCCTAAAACTAACCCTAACCAGACCCAGTGCGCATTTCCGAACGCACCCTTTGATACACTCGGACTGAAACACCAGCAGAAAACACTCTCCCGTTTCTCACCACCACCACTCTCTTCTCAACTCATCTTCTCTCTTCAGTTGTGTAATCTAATTTCTATGCAAGTATCAAGGTGAGGTTATTGTTGTGTATCCACCTGTCTCTGTGACCACAGGGACATGTCGATAGTGGAAGAGTTTGAAGACGGCAGAAAGAGGGGAACCTCAGATGATGAACTCTTTCAGCCTTACCCCAAAAGGTGAGGTTATTGTGCCTCAGCTATATTTAAAGAATAAACATACTAAGGATTCACATTATGATGTTAAGATTTATTTTTTACTTGGCGTTCCTCCTCAAGGCCTCGCAGGACGACAACATCCAACAAGAGAAGACAAAGTCCAAAGGGCCCTCAGGAGCCTAAAATCAAAAAGAAACCAGGACCCAAGCCTGGTTGGAAGAACAAGTTCAAACCTAAAGGGTACCAAGACAAATTTGTTTCCCTCTGTGTCTTTTTGCACTGAATAATGCATTATTTGTGCTTGTTATTGCTGTACATCTCTCTCAACCCAACTGGTCAAGGCAGATGGCCAGTGGCCACCCACCAAGATCAAGCTTCTGCTCGAGCTTTATTCCCGTTAAAGGGGAGTTTTTTCCCTCACGCCAAGTGCTTACTCAATTGTTGGGGAATTGTAAGAGTATTGTTATGACATACTCTAAAAGTTAAGTGAAGTGTCACGACTCACGAGACAACTTGTGATTTGGTGCTAGCTATATAAATACAATTTACTTGACTTTACACTGACAAAGTAATCATTTTTGTATTCTCAGAGAGGAGCTGCCCAATATCTATAAGTGTCCGTATCAGGGTTGTACTGCTGTCTACCGAGCTCCTGATGGTTTAAAGGTCAGAATGAAATGCACTGACACCAATTTACTGTTAACAAAGGCTTTACAGACTAAGAATAATGGATGGATACGCACTCAATATGTATTATCTCAATATTTAATTATAGGACTCTAAATGTATTCTATCTTAGTGAATCTCTTATTACTACACATTACCATAATGTAATGGGTCCAACTCAACAGCAGGTCATTATTTTACAGATCAGAATATTAGACTATTTTGTAAACGTTTATATTCTTGAAACCTTCTTATTTCTTGAAACTTTCATATATTCTAGATACATTATGCCGTCAGTGAATTATTCCAAACCTTTTTTTGTTAAGTTTTAATTTTTATGGCATACAGCCCATGAATATCAAAAGTCCATGTTTCAAAATATTACAATATTACACAAGACCACTCGGAACAAGGGTTTATATTAAAGAAATGTCAACCTTCCGAAGTCAGAGTTGCTCGAAGTCCAGTAGGAAGTTTTCGAAGTGCTAGGGCATCTACAATGCTTTTTTACACAATCTTCATATTTTGTTATTGATCTGTATACAGTTATGTATAACCAAATATGCAACATCTTTAGCTGTACAAATGCGGTTTTCTTTACTTTTGTTTTTTCAGAAACATATAAAAGAGCACCATGAAGAGGTGAGGGAGAGACCATGTCCACATCCAGGCTGCAACAAAGTTTTTATGATCGACCGTTACTTGCAGCGACATGTGAAGCTTATCCACACAGGTATGGTGGTTATTAATAATAGTAGTTAGTAAATGTAGTCAGTAATAATATTATATTGTGTATAGGGGGACAATACCATGGCTTTCTGTTCACTGCATGGTTTATTTTGGATTATACAGATCCTTCTCAAAAAATTCTAATATTGTGTAAAAGTACATTTTCTTGAAACTTTCATATATTTCATGAAACTTTCACATTTTCTAGATACATTGGACATTCAGTGAATTATTGCAAACCTTTTTTTGGTAAAATTTCGAATTTTTATGGCATACTTCTCATGAATATCACAAGTCCATATTTCAAAATATTACAATATTACACAAGACCACTCAAAACAAGGATTTATAACAGAGAAATGTCAACCTTCTGAAGTCAGAGTAGCTTGAAGTCCAGTGGGAAGTTTCCACAGTCAGTTATGATTTGGGGTTCTATGGCATCTGCAATGCTTTTTCACACAATATTCTAATTTTTCAAGAAGGATCTGTATGTCTGTTTGAGTTGTGTGCTTATGCCTTTCACTTATGTGTTTCCAGACCAGAGGAACTACATTTGTGACCAGTGTGGTCAGACCTTCAAGCAGAGGAAGCACCTTTCAGTCCACCAGATGCGACACTCAGGGGCCAAGCCACTACAGTAAGCACAGATAACACCCACAGCTAGTGACCCACTTCAAGTGATGATAGTGATAATAATAATAATGTCAATAATCATTATTTTAATCATTCTTATAGGTGTGAGGTGTGCGGGTTTCAGTGTCGTCAACGTGCATCCCTGAAATACCACATGACCAAGCACAAATCGGAGGCCGACCTGGAGTTTGCCTGCCTGCTTTGTAAAAAGCGCTTTGAGAAGGCCCATAATCTCAACGTTCACATGTCCATGGTTCATCCACTCACACAGGGAGACACCCAGAGAGGGGGCAGCCAGACACAGCACCAGCAATATGCTGATATTCAAACAATTACAGTAACTGGAGAAGTGATACAAGACCGATGACAGTCAGGACTACACTCTATTTTTTAATGTTAAAGTCAGGACCCAAATGAATTGCTTGCTTGTACCTGGAGCATCTTCACACTAGCATGTTTTATTTGTCAATTTTCCAAGGCAAGAATACATGTATTACCTCCAATATAGGACTGGAACAGTGCCTCTGTTGCTGGGTCTGATGTATGATGGGAAGTACAGTGCTATGAAAAAGTAAATACATCCCATGAAAACCTCTCTTCCAAGAAGCTATTTGGAGCCGTCAGTAAACCAATAATGGTGCAAACCCTCAATACAGTTACATATTTTACTTGTAACTGTACTCACCTTCTGATGTCTGGTGCATGTAAGCAGGTCACAATTCAATTTAAGTTAGTAAATCTAATACTCAATTTCAGTACAATTGACCATACAAAATAAAA
The DNA here is from genome assembly GCF_963921795.1 of Nannobrachium achirus. Lineage (NCBI taxonomy): Eukaryota > Metazoa > Chordata > Actinopteri > Myctophiformes > Myctophidae > Nannobrachium > Nannobrachium achirus. Next base: position 13,280,590 of record NC_137820.1, on the reverse strand, counting down.
TCATACTTTGCAATGATTTATTGAACAAAAATAAATACATCAGTTTACTCAGGCAGAAAACATAAGTATGGAAGGTTCAATAGCTGGTGTTGCACTATTTTTCAGATATTTAGTAACTTCTTGCAGACTTGTCAAGATGGCACATACTCTACTGGGACAGCACAGACTGTAAAGTCTAAAGACGTTCCTTGTATCAGTCTTTTACATTAATGGGGGAATTTATGCTCTCTTCAGTACATAACTCCTTCAACATTGCGATGTTTGAGGTCTTATCTGTAATGCCTAGTGCCTACGTGAAGTCCCCTTTGGATTAAGATCTTGGCTATGTCTTAGCACTCCAGCCCGGCAAAGATTTATAGACAATCCTTCGGACAGTGGAATGGCTTTGAAACCTCCCAGTCAAATGGATATACAGTAAACAAACGTTCTTCTCAGGGCCTTAAGAGAACCCGTTTGACTACCAGAAGTCAACAGCAACTAAACCAGGTTTTCTGATTAGAAGGTAGGGACACCCATGCCATCTTTAACATCTTTTGGGTGCGCCCTACTTATTAGAACTCTATGGGTGCACCTGCTTACTTACCTTTTCTCAATAAAGGAAATATTTTATTTTTGTTATGGCAAAGTATGATTTCCACTCCACACAGAAAAAGGTGTGCACTGACTAGTTCACATCAGTATGTTTTTGCATTGTATTAAATGACCAGCAAAGCCTCCATGGGCTTATCAGAAGTTGTAGTTAATGTTTGGACTCTGAATTTAGATCTTCTCTTATCGTACAACAGACCCTGGTAAAGACATATGCCCATTCCGTGGTTTTACATCAATGCCAAGAAAAAAGAAAGCCCATATCTTTTCCTGCGCTTTATCATATTTTTTGCTAGATCTTAGTCCATATGCCAATTCCCCCCATATGTACAGTATAGTTAATGTATGTGACAACTCCTGCTGTTGATACAACCACATCTGATACACAGCTGTCGCAAGCCGCCTTCACCCGACAGTGAGTTTCACTCCCTGTCACTGACAACAGTGACGGAGTAAGAGCAGCAATGGAGAACGCCCACCCATGAACACAGTGAATGCTTTAACTATTGAAAAATAGCAGATATACAAGCTCACAGCGCGGCACCGAGTGCCGCGCTGCGAGCTTGTAGATCGGCTATTTTTGAAGTTTTTGAAGTCTTTGAATATTTCAAATCCTTCTGTATGGCCAGTTGTGTTTGTTGGAGCGCCTGGCCAAGCCTGAGGCACCAAGCCCCCAGTCTCCACAGTGGTGGGCAGGAACTTTAACCTTGTGCTATCTGGTCACCCCAATACTTTTGTTTTACGAAAAGGATTATCGCTAAAATTGGATTCAGCTATGGACAGTAATTCCAGCAAGCATTAATGAGTAATTGTGTGCTCCTTATATTACCTATTGTAAATTATGTCATCCTTGTGCACAAGGGTTATGCAGAATTATTCAAAGTGATATTTTGTTGAATGTTAGATATGTTTTTATTAAGTTATTACAATGCAAAGTAGCTTTAATTGTAAACATTGAAAAGGGCTTGAGATATACACATCCATTGTATACTTATGTCTGTTGAGAATTATGCTCAAGTTAATTGTAAATAAATGGTGTGGAAAATGTTTTTTACACAGTTGTTTGAGCCTTTGAAATAAATAATGCAGGGTTGGGAAAGTAATGGACAGGCATCGGTTGTGGTCATACAACAGAAGAACAGAGTGATTTGGACGACTAGGTCCCAAGCCGCCCACCCAAACAACCACGTTGGCTAGTTTGTTCCCCTGGTGTTTGCCTGTTCAGAGGAAGTCCATATCCTCGCTGAGGCTGTCAGAGCTAAAGTGTGACTGCAGAGCTGCTGCCAGTTCAGGGTCCAGCTCCACACACTGGGACTCCAGCTACAGGAAAGAGCATAGAAGGAAGGAAAGATGAAATAAGACTTATTTTGTGTCCAGCATAGGGGTGGGTGATAATTATCGTTGAGTCTCCATGATATGCCTTTTCAGAGATATCATATATATCGTGATACAATTGAGGGAGCCTTGTAAAAAATCGTGTTTAATCGTTAATACAGAGATTCATTGCAGAATTCAATTTAAACCTGCATTTTGTCTAAATCAGTAGTTGTCAAACTTTAAAATGTCACAGTCTCCTTTAACTCTGACAGTATACAAATGAAACGGGTCCATTTGGTTTCATTTGTATACTGTCAAGAGTTACATAATTGTAAAGTTCAATGTAAGCCTCCCAAAAGGAACCAAGAGAGTCTAGTTTTTGTCAAGTAACTTGAAAAATAACCATAAAAATCAATATGAAAAAAGAATCGTGATAAAATCGTGTATCGTGATACAGCTTGGGAAAATATTGTGACATTCCATTTTTCCATATCGCCCACCCCTAGTCCAGCGATTACTATTAACAAAGATTTTTAATATATAAAGATAGGGAAACCTCATAGGATCCACTAGAGTGGGCGCAGGCTCTGACTACCAGTGCTAGAGTCCCACGAGAGTGTGTTGCTGGGACAAATAAAGGGCGATAAGTTAAATGATTTTCTCCTTTTTTGTGTAGCTGAAAAAAGCCACTTTAGTATGACAATTTTGTTAATATTATGTGGCTTGTGACGATCGGGTCCAATATTTAGTTCAGTGACCATGGAGCAAAATAATAGTTCAGAAGCTGTGTTCAAGTTAGCTCTCTCATTGCAAATGAATAGACTCCAACCTACTTCCGCCTCCTAAAAAGGTATCCACCTACAGTACATCACGCAGAAACGGCAAGTACGGGTCTGTTCCCACCTCTTGCTATTAACTAGTGCAGTCACCGTTGTCAAGAGTACTTGGTCAGTCTATGGCGTCACTACCCGTTGTCAGAGTCCTTGGAGGCTAGTCTATAATGGCCTCCAAGTGTGTGTGTGTGTGTGTGTGCATTAACTCTCAAATACCTGGAACGCACCCGAGTTGCGTTAATTTTAACCACTTTAACCATTCATTTATGCTTTAACTTTAGAAAAATAGCAGATATACAAGCTCACAGCGCGGCACCGAGTGCCGCGCTGCGAGCTTGTAGATCTGCTATTTTTGAAAATGAGTGCAAGTCTTTGAATATCTTTGACCCGACTTCTAAATCCTTCCTCTAAATCATGCTGTTCTCAAACCATTTCATGTCAAGGACCCCCAAAATTACAGGTATTTGGCCACTGACCCCCATCTCAAAATATGTTGTTCCAGGGACCACCCAGAAGTAAATATTTGAGTAACAAATGTTCGCTTTTAAGTACATATATTCATGATTTTTCAAAAATAGCAGTTCTACAAGCTCGCAGCGCGGCACTCGGTGCCGCGCTGTGAGCTTGTATATCTGCTATTTTTCAATAGTTAAAGCAGTCAATAATCCTAGGCCTAAATGTTTGTGACGTGTCAGTGCATGTTGGTTACCTGACGGAGTTGGCTAGAGGAGAGAGCGGTAGAGGAGGTCTGTGAGATCGTCCTCAAAAGTAACTGCTGTGCTCTCCTTAAGACCTGGGTGAGATCCATCTGGCAATAATACGATAGTTTTAGAGACATTCTTCAATTTTTTTGCAGCTGTGCATATGTTGCTGCTTTTATTTGACATCAACCTGAGCACAGTCACCTGGCTAGCAGTTGTCTCTGTGGTTGCACTGGATGGGTTTCCATCCAGGAAGAGTTGGAGCAGACTGGTGTAACAGAACACAGCAGTATAGAGGAAGCCTGGACACCGTACAGCCCTCTCTAGCAGCTCAACACTCTGCTCCATCAACAGACTAGTGGGAAAACGGTTACGTTAGCTTATACATAAACACATACAGACCAGCACAATTGATAACCAGCTGTAAGCCAAAACTGCGGCAGCCCTAACAAAATCTGTTCACACATATTGGGAACCGTGGCCGCTATACAGATTATTGACTAGAAAACCTTGGGTAGACTCACCTGTAAAAGGCCAAAGGCATCAGCCTTGTATACTCATCTGGTGTCACCATGGTAACGGACTGGTAGAGTGCTTGTTCTAGTTAGAGAACAGTATTCAGTGCAACAGTTTTTGTCAATGTGATCAAAACACCCACACAACCAGCCTACACTGATTCCTCCCAACTGCGGCTCCAAGTCTGTATTTAAACTGATAAAGAGTATAACCAGGTTATTAAAGCACTAACAATTTAAGCTGCCTGCCTTGGTGTATCAGTTTCATTTGACTTCCCTGACCTACTGGCAACGTACACATTACACAAGCCATTTTGACACTGATCAATGAATGTAGTAGTTCAGTCACACAAACACACAGATGGGCAAAATCATAATCTCTGACCCTGCCTTTGGCCTGGTGAAGATCATGAATACATTTGAGCGAGGAGATCAAACAAATAACGTGACATTATAAACAATACTGTACCAGTTGTTGGACACTTAAAGATGAGTAGCCAGTCAGGAGAGTCTACCAGTAGAGTCAGTATATCTGTACACAGCTCCCTGGCCCCCAGACAACTCTTCACCTCCTACAGAAACCATTAGACAGTTCTTATAGCCACTGAATGTGTGAGGTGTCACCAGGGACGTGCTGGGCCCTTGATTCAGCCCGGGAAAAAGAGTTGGAGAGGCCCTATTTTTTTTTTTTTTCGTCGTTGTCGGGTGGAAACTTTGTATGTCCAAAACCGTTTGTTTAGTATTTATCATTTTAGTAATGATTTAAACTAGTGAAAACAGCCGATCTACAAGCACACAATGCCTTGCGGTGCGAGGCGTTGTGTGCATTGTAGATCTGCTGTTTTCACTACTTTTGTGCAACGGCCTTGTATGATGAAGCGCCCTGCTTCATCATACAAGGCCGTTGCACAAAAGTAGTTTGTTTGCGAAAAAATGTATACATTTGAAACTTGGAGGTTTCTGCCCGACAGTGACGATTTACTTGGAACGAAGGCCGACATTTTATTTTTATTTCTTTCCTAATGGCCGGCCTGGGCCGGCCGGGAATGAACCGGCCGTTCGGGAGTTGTCCCGCTTTTCCCAATGGCCAGCACGTCCCTTGGTGTCACTCTACCTTAGATGTTTGATTATCTTTTAGTCTTTGCATTACTGATACTTGGCTATAATTACTTGCGCCAGCACACAATGCCAATGAGGGACCAGCAGTCGTGGTGATGCCAGTGGTGATGTCACTGGCATCGCCAGTGGTGAGTTCACCTCATGGCATGCTCTGCTGGCGCACAAGTAGGCCATATACATGGCCTACTTGTGCACAAGCAGCAAGTTGGCACCTTGACAGATTGCAGTTCTAGTTGATTATTATCGTATAAAATTAATCTGCACATAGTTACTGCATAAAGGCCCATTCCCACTGGGCCAGATAACAGATAAAAAAATCTCTTTCTCCAGATATTTTTCCATTCAAAGTGGATGGTAGATACAGATAAAAAAGATATTTTTTGTATCTGTATCTACCATCCACTTTGAATGGAAAAATATCTGGAGAAAGAGATTCTTTTATCCGTTATCTGGCCCAGTGGGAATGGGCCTTAATCCTGAAATATGCTCCTATTTGTTATTTTAAAAGCCACCGTTTCTGAGAGTGGGTGTGTGTGGGTGCTATGCAAAGGGTGGAGCATTACCTGAGGATAAAGTAAGGTTGACAGAAGGTCAGTTACACACATGAAGAGCAGAGAAACCAGTATCTGGGAGGAAAAATGAGAAGCAGATTAACATGCCACAGTAAGTGAAGGTGGAAAACAGACATTGTCAATTTGTCAGCACTTAGCCTGAACAACTCGAAAGCAGCCATGGTGTGCTGCAATGCCCTCAGAGTTAATTTACAAATGCCCCAGCTTTCCATTCACTATATTTAATATTCAATAGTAAAGTATGTCAATATGTAAAGTAATAGTCGTTCTGCATGCTAATACAAATGTAATAATCCAATTATTTATTAGCATGCAGAATGACTCATATCATCTGCAGATTTACTCACCAGGCAGGCTACAAACATTTAGTAGATCAGAGTACATTTTTAGAGTTTGTCATGTTGAAAAAAATCCTGAATATATCTGTAGCAGTCTGTGACCATTGTACACTTGCATCATTTATTTCAGAACCTTGAAAGCAGCCATTTTGATATGTGAACTAAAATGTACAGTAGGCGTTTCTGTGTGCCAGCATGTTCATGTTTTACTGTACAACAGTACAGTAAAACAACTAAATGGTGACCTTCAGTCTGCTTTATGTGCTGCTATTCATTTGCTTGCTTTATATCAGGGTTTCTCAAAGTGGATGCCGTGGCAGTTGGCACCCTAGCCGTGACGCAACTCCTGGGATGCCGCAGAATACTTTGATAAAATTTGGAATTTATCTATATCACTTTGGTTTAACCACTTAAACCCTCTATAATTAGTAAAACGGGCCACCAACCAAACCTCATTACGTTGTGACACTAATGTTCCCCCCAGAATAGGGATGCTGGGGGCCTGGGGTTCAAGTGGTTAAATGACAATGATAAAGTTATTGTTTTCAATCTGCCGTAATGGATACGAATGCATTTTCCTTGTGACATACAGTCCCTTAGGGGGAAAGATTTACAATGTCATTCAGGGGTGCCGTGGATGAAAAGGTTATTTACAGGCGTGCCCTGAGTCAAAAAGGTTTGAGAACCACTGTTTTATATGATCAAGAGTATGTGTATTATATACTAGACCAGGTCAACCTGGTTGTGCCAGACCCCCTGTCTGTCATCATCATTTATGACATCATGCCTTTTGTAGGCATGTCATCATCATGTCATCATCATATATACCCTTTATATAGAAAACCCGGACAGACCGACATTTGCTTATGTAGGCCTACCCATTTCATGGGTCTGGCAATTATACTGTAATTGTCCCTGCTAAATATATGAATACTAGTCCTTACCCATAAGCTACTATGAATTTCATTGCACGTGTGGTTGCCCATTTATAGTCTGGATAGTCAAAATGTCAAGTGAAGCTTGACCAATCCTCAAGCTTGCATACGCTCACTTCACACTGGGCAGACAGACATTTGGTCGATTATTAATAGCTATTATAGATGAAATGTAATTTAAATATCTGCTGTAAAAGAAGCAATTCATGGTTTTTCCACCTGTTTGTATTGCCTCTCCTTCACTTGTCCCAGCATCTCCAGGGTTGCCCTGAAGTCATGGTTCTTCTTCTGTCCCCCACCAACGCCTCTCCAGGCACAGTGCAGGCTGCTCGCCAGTAGCAGGGCTGGACCTGAAGGCATCTGCGATGGCATGACCTTCACTGAACTGCAGAGGAAGAGTTGAAAAGAAAACAAATGTTCTTAGCAGAAACAGAGTTCTGAAATTAGGTGGTTGTTGTTATACAAATTCTTTAGTACAAAGAGATTACCTCTTTAGCCCTGGAAGACCCAAATTAATTTCTACAGGACAAACATTTAAAAAAAAAAAATCAGATGGTGTTGTAGGAGTCCTAATCACAGGAAAATGTAATGTTAAAAAATTATGAATGTTTTTGTAAGGTTTTATAGCCATAAATCATAAATCATGCTCTAATTTGCATTTTGGGGATATTTTTCACAATATTAACATATGCACGTGTTCTAGACATTCTAATGATCACGAAAAGGCATTTTACTTATGTTTTAATGAGGAATAGCTTCAGTTAAAAAGTGAGATGTTGTTCGTCCAGACGCTGGAATTTCAACTTCTCTGGGAGGTGTGAATGTCAGTCTCTGTGGGGGGTATTTATATGCAAATATCGTGGCCAATGGCATTGTAAAACTAAACAATGGGATTTAATGGTGATGTTAATGTGAAAAAATAACAGGAAAACTAATTATAACATTTTTTAAAAAATGATTTTAAATGTTTTGCCAAAAAGCAACGCTGGGCCTTGCCGGGTTAGTGAACTAAACATTCAAATGTACCCAATACATACAGTAATTTGATAGCTAATGAGGGGTTGCTGCTTGCTTAGAGCAGGGGGGAAATCCTAAATAGTGGTTGATGATAATTATCTATTATTTAAGTGTGGAAATCAGTTAAACTGCAGCCAAGTCATATTAAAATAAGGCCTACAACAAACAGGCACTCTACACTATTTAATTCCAAGAGTCTTGTGCCTTGGTTTTTAGGAGATGTATGCCGGTTCATACCTGCAGGCCCACTGGTGACAGTCAGCTAGGAGCCGCAGCTGCTCTGGTAGAGGTTCTCCGTCACACAAATGATGCCACAGTGATGTTAGAACCGGAGATAAACTGCTCCACCAGTGCTAGACACGCGCGCACACACACACACACACACACACACACACACACACACACACACACACACACACACACACACACACACACACACACACACACACACACACACACACACACACACACACACACACACGGTCAAGATGTGATGAGCAAGTTGTGGTTAAAGGAAGGATGAGAGCAGAGGACTGGAGCAGAGTGTCTGTCAGCTATGGTGTGGGAGTATAAATGGCCATTTCTGTAAGTAACCTATGTTTAGTCAGACAACAAAATATCCATTCTGCTTCAGGGTCTTGAGATATCCACAGTAGAGGTTAATTATAGAGCAGTGAAGTTTGACGTAATTTACCCATCCTACCTGGTTCACGTTTCCCCCCCCCCCCCCCCATTCTGAATTCCCAGACGTTTTTCATATCGCATTTTTCCAGACATCAACAAATGATCTAAGCAGTTTGGATATGAAGAATCAACTGATGGTGAGAATTTAGTTACATTTTCGCTAGAAACAGGCTTTATCAAATATGAGTGACGGATATCATAAACCATACAGAGCCACCTCCCAGACAATATCGCGCAGACTGTTTGTTTATTTTTGGACCACAATGCTTATTTGAGACGATTTTAAGATGACCCAATGTTATTCTCCATAGAGAAATTACTTCCATGAACCGGGGGATGAGCGAGTCACGCCATGACTTCACTGCTCTATAGAGCAGGGCTTTTCAAAGTGGGTGACGGGGCACCCTGGGGTGCTGCGACGGCAGTCCAGAGGTGCCACGAGATAACTTGATAATATTTGGAATTTATTTGGACACTTGAAAACAATATTTTGTATACAAGACTGTCGCTCAAAACTAGTGAAAACAGCCGATCTACAAGCACACAACGTCTCGCGATGCGAGGCGTTGTGTGTTTGTAGATCTGCTGTTTTCACTAGTTTAGTAAATTTTATAGATGATAAATACAAAACGAACGGTTTTGGGCATACAAGGTTTCCATCCGACAACGACGATATGCTATAAATATAAGGTGCTGGGAGTGAAAATTATAATGTAAGGGTGCCTCGGATTAAAAAAATATTTATGGGGTGCCCTGAGATAAAAAAGTTTGGGAACCCCTGCTATAGAGAACAGACCATACCACTGTAGAAACTAGGAGTAGAGGGCAGTGGAGACTGATCTGAGACCAGGCCTTGCTGACTTCTCCAGATGAATGGTCACAGCTCATACTGGCACTCAGCACACCCTGGAGGGATGAGGATATTCTTAATGTCTTAGGGCTGTCACAATTATTACATAATCGTCTAATCGCGATTATTTGACATAATCGTGATTATTTTTCATAATCGTCATAATCGTTTCCATGTTGAAAATTTTTCATATATTTAAAAAAAAAAGTCAAAAATAGTGGAAATAGCAGATCTACAAGCTCGCATTGTGAGCTTGTAGATCGGCTATTTCCACTATCAATGTTCTTTTTAAAAGAGTATAAAGTTGTCAAATATGTCAGTAATTTCATTGTATATTTAGGTTATGTGTCATATCTGCCATGTGCAACTTCAAAGCCTAAAAGCCAAACAGAAATGTAATTGTCAATGACAAAAACACAATTAAATCGTTAACCGCAATTATTTGAGTGAAAATTAATCGTCATGTAAAATGTCATAATCGTGACAGCCCTAATGTCTTGTGACATTTTCTTTGAACAAGAAAATGGGCATGAAGACAGATTTTGATGAAATTGCCAACTCACTCTCAAGAAGTGTGCCGTTATGTGGTAGGGTAGCAATCCAGCTGGAGAACACACCTTCCTCTGATGCATGAAACGAACAGAGGAGGTAGAGACAGACTGATTAAATTAACGCATAAAGCAGAAAACAATGGCTGTCATCTCATCCTTTTAGCCGAAATGTCTGACTATACCTCATGCGGTTTACATTTCTATATGTCTAATCAATCAATCAAAATGTATGAAGACCAAAACACAGTGTCAAGTTGATTCCTGTTGTTTTGACTTTAACCAAATGAACTCACCTGATGCTGGTTGACATGTTCAATCAGGGTCTGACAGTCCAGTATTCTTATCCCTCCCTGGCTCCTCACAGACACAAACAGCACGGCTGGGAGGGCCAGCAATACTCTGTGTCACACAATGACAAAGCATGCACCGCGCGCGCGCACGCACGCACGCGCGCGCACACACACACACACACACACACACACACACACACACACACACACACACACACACACACACACACACACACACACACACACACACACACACACACACACACACACACACACACACACACACACACACACACACACACACACACACACACACACGATGCATGAGTTTGTATAGTTTGAGCAGTGTTTCTCAAATGGGGGTATTCCACTAGAAAATGGGGAATATGCATTTTACTGTTATGGTTAATGATAAAACATTGACAGAGTTTGTGTGAACTTGCTCATCTGTACATTTCTAAACCAATAACTTGACAAGTAGTAACAGTTATTGAATAGAAAGCAATGTTTATGTGCCATTATGCTGTTTTATCTATAACGTATTGGCATTGGAACTGGACTTTTGATATCAATTTTGCTGTTGTCAGGGGAAGGGGGTACTTGGCTTCGGAAATCAGTATAAGGGGGTATTCTAGCCAAAAAGATTGAGAACCACTGCATTAGTGTGTGTGTGTGTGTGTGTGTGTGTGTGTGTGTGTGTGTGTGTGTGTGTGTGTGTACCTGTTCCATGTCTGCAGTGTGTGCTGTAGGTTGAGCTCTCTGCTGATGCTCTGTGAGTCAGAGGATAAAGAAGTGGAGCACCTCTGGCTCAACAACTCAAACAAGAAGTGACAAGGATCATCTCTGCCTCCACGGCTGCTATAGTGGCCAGTCAGTCCCATCTCATAGACCAGCTCCTGTTCTCACACAGGGACAAATACACACACACGCTGTCGCACACCAGTGTACTTTGAACTTGCAACGTGTTGTGGTTGGGTGTAATTTGGGGTTTTGCCACATCAGCTCTAGTGTTAGAGACAGTACTGGTTCTCAACATTGGTTCCGGAGACCACCATTTTAAATGAACACTGATAATCTTACTGTGTAGATTGGGCCCAGTGTTATCACGTTATTCGGGCCTTGGACCAGACGCTGAGAAACAGACATGTGTTAACTCATTTACTGCCATTTTGAATATGCCGTCTTTCAGGTTTCCCTGCCAGAAGCTCCATAGACGTCCATGTAATTTATAGTGCACGGATCATTCACGCCCATGCACAGATCCTGCACCACGTGTGTGCAGGCTGTTCACAGCTTTCAAACTAAAAAAATACGATTGGAAATCCGTTCAGGCATTCATGAGATGGCAGCCATTATGTTTTACATGTTATGTAAACAAAGATGGCTGCCCTGTTTGAAAGATGGGGTTGTATGGGGGTGAAACATGCAAAATCGCGATTGAAATCATGTTTACTAGAAGAATGGGGTCCAAAAATACATTTTCAAAAAATTGAGCGGTGACATCATGAAACATCAAATGTCCTGATGCATACACACACCCACAGAATAACAGACACACACCTGTAATCTGGATAGGATATCTGGAAGACAAGTGCCTGTTTCTGATGGTCTGTGATCTGGATCCACCTGCCTTCGGCCACTGTAGACATACAAGGTAATGCAACATATCGTCACTGTCGGGCAGAAACCTCGTATCTCCTAGTTTAAAAATGTGTAAGTGTTTCGCAAAGTAAAGCCCTAGTTCATCATACAAGGCCGTCGCACAAAAGTACTGAAAACATCAGATCTACAAGCACACAGCACCTCGCACTGTACTTGTAGATCGTCTGTTTTCACTAGTCTAAATCATTTTTAAAATGATAAATACAAAACGAACGGTTTTGGACATACAAGGTTTCCACCCGACAACGACGATATACATATAGAATTCTGATGGTCTACAGTTTTCAATTCTTCATTCAAACGCTTCAGAGAGCTTCACTAGCAGTCCAGCAAAAGTTATACAAACCAGAGTTGCTGGTCCATGATAGCATTAAGGATATGAGAGCAGAGGGTCCGAAGGTCCCCTCCACAGCCACCCCGCTCCACAGAACCAGACAGATAGAGCTCCAAACAGGCCCACTGCTGGTACTCCTGCCTAGTACACCAACAGACACACACACTTTCTTAGAGGTGGGCGATATGGTGATAATTATCGTGGAGACGATACAATGTCTCCACGATATGCCTTTTCAGAGATATCGTATATATCGTGTTACAATTGAAGGAGCCTTGTAAAAAATCCTGTTTAATCGTTAATACAGAGATTAATTGCGGAATTCAATTTAAACCTGCCAAAAAAATGTCAAGGTCTCCACTTAACTTTGACAGTATACAAATGGAACCAAATGGACCTGTAAGGGTCCATTTGGTTTCATTTGTATACTGTCAGAGTTACATACTTGTAAAGTTCAATTTAGACCTCCCAAAAGGAACCCAGAGAGTCTAGTTTTTGTCAAGTAACTTGAAAAATAACCATCAAAACCAATGTGAAAAAGAATCGTGATAAAATCGTGTATCGTGATACAGCTTGGGAAAATATCGTGATATTGTATTTTTCCATATCGCCCACCCCTACACTTTCTTATAGGTGCCACTGCCACTAGACATGAAATAACAAAATCAGTTTGTCTTCTGACAATGTGCATGTATGTGTTGTGTTTACCGGGGGGTGTATGAATTTGTTTGCCTTACCTCTCTGGGTCAGACAGGGCATCTTCATTTCTCTGTACTCTGAGCTCAGTCGACAGCCATTCTGCAAAAGACAACTTGGACAAAGATACCATCCAAGATTTAAAAAGGTCAAACCAGTGTCAATGTAGCCTCGCGTAGCCAGGCTTACTCATCTGCGAAGAGAAAAGCCTGGTGACAATAGGAGGCAGAAGGCGTTCTGGGAGGTGGGGCTGAATTTTCCCGGAAGCTGTATTTTTTTCACAGTGCGGTGTTCCTGCAAACGTATTTCCTGCACGAAAAAATCTGGTCTTATGTCTCCTGCTCCGTCGGTTGCGCTCGCAATAAACAATATAAAAACAAAAACATTGATTCTATTAAGAGCGAATTAAGAGCTATAATCTATTTTAGCTTTTTCGCTGGGGAATGTAAACAGACCTGCACCGCATGACGTAACGTCCGTTATACGCAGCACTTCCGCTACAAATCTTGGAACACACCGGAAGGCATATTGTCTACAGGGTGGTGTCAATGCGGTCATGATCTATTCATACAGTATCTTTAGCCATATATTCTACATAAATACAGACCATTTCATGTTAATGCATTTGTTTACATTTTCTCCAAAATCATAAAACAGGGGTCTTCAACAGGGGGTCCGGGACCCCTAGGGGGTCCTCAGAGTTACTACAGGGGGTCCTCCAAATCGTTGAGTGATAGAAACTTTTTTCCTCCTTTTTTATATTAACGACTTGGACCCTAGCGTCCACATTCGGAGAACTTTAGCCAAAAATAGCAGATCTACAAGCTCACAACGCCTCGCAGAAGAGCTTTGGTGTAGAGGGGGAAAAGAGCAGACTAAGTACAGAGTGAAAGGTGAAAGTGTATTAAGTATTGACGGTTCAAGTGGTTAAATATCTGAAAACACAAAATGACATGAATCCAAAATACACTGATGATCGATCGTGCTGTCAAACAATGAAACTATATGGAATCTATGAAAAGGTTGTGGGGGTCCCTGCTTCATCTCTCTCTCAGCTTAAGGGGTCCTTTACCTGAAAACGTTGAAGACCCCTGTCATAAAAGATTTACCAAACTTATCAGAATAATTGAGTCAATGTCGGCTAAGCTTATAAATCTCACCTGGTACTGTGGTAGTTGTACTAGTTGCTGGAAACCAGTGTGGATCCACATTTGCCAGGCTGTATTCCTCCAGGTTGTACTGGGGTGTGTGGCAGTTCTCCACAAACCAGGCTGGTCCACTTCCTGGTGTACACCTTCAGGTGAAGCAGAGGCCTCGGCACTCTCAACGGAGATGGGTTTCCTTCGAGCCTCAGGTATCAGTCTCGGGATGAGGTAGAAAAGCTGAACATACATTTAGTTTAACACGTTCAGAACGGGTACACAATTTGTGTATCATTATTTTATGCTTTAACTATTGAAAAATAGCAGATATACAAGCTCACAGCGCGGCACCGAGTGCCGCGCTGCGAGCTTGTAGATCTGCTATTTTTGAAAAATCGTGAAAATTTGAATTTTGACCCGATTCTATGAGTGTTTTTTGAATCCTTCTAAGGTTTTTAAAAAAAACCTATGTTTCTATGTCAGCAATCTGGCCAGCCATCGTCAAAGAAAATGTCCTTTTCACTTGACTGGAGCTCAGTTAGTCTATTCTTGAGAGACTACTATGTCAGTGGTTTTCAAAACTTTTCATGTGAAGGACCCCCAAAATGATATGTATTTGGCCATGGACCCCCATCTCAAAATATTTAGTTCCAGGGACCACCCAGAAGCAAAATTTGAGTTACAAACGTTTGCTTTGAAAATGCATATATTCAAAGATTTGCACACATTTTCACGACTTTTTTCAAAAATAGCAGATCTACAAGCTCGCAGCGCGGCACTCGGTGCCGCACTGTGAGCTTGTATATCTGCTATTTTTCACTGGTTAAAGCATTCAATAATTCTAGGCCTAAATGGGTTAATGTAGTGTAAGTGTTAATCCAAGTGTATGTATTCTTTCTGAGTATTAAAGCCAGACCCCTCACCATTAATGGGCCATCGATGCCCCGACACATAGCAAAACTTTGATCAATAAAGCGCGCCTTATAGTTATTAATAGATGTATCCAATAAAATGTATAGCGTAACTTGTAACTTGAATGTGGATTACAGCGGGTCTCAACCTGTGGGTCTCAAATCCTACAATTCCAAGTGCTTGTCAGGGTGGGGGGTTCCCGAGTTCAAATAATCATATTCCTTCGGGGGTCACATCCAGAAAAGGTTGAGAACCAGTGGATTATAACTTCAAAGTAACTTGTGTTCATGAAGGCTATTCCATCAATTTCGCCTAATTTAATGACATGATATGCTATGGGAATAATATGCTACAAAGGAAAATAACGTAAAATAATACCTTCTTATAGAGGCTGTTAGGTATGTAGTCTTGTAGCTGAGATGTTGTATCAGCTCTGCAGAGACCATAGCACACTGCTGCCACACAGAGCCTAATAAGACACATTAAATGTGTCTTATTAGTTATTATTAACTTTGCTTGAAGACAATTAAAACAGAAAATGAAGTGCTGCCTGGGTTCAATCACAGTGGCCCTGGAGTCTACCTCACCACAAGCAGAAATTTTGGCTTCTTTGCACCTTTGCTCTAAGGTTTTGGTGTGTAACATAAATCAGTACACCTTTCTTTGATAGGCCAGAAGCAAATGCCACATCCCCTTTTGGTTAATCAGCATGACATTTTTAACAGTCGTTCCTGGTTTGCCCCATATGAAACCTTTCCCAAGTTTAATTCAAATCTGTTTGTACATTTTGGAAATATCCTGCTAACAAGCAGACAAACGAACAAGGGTGTCACATGTCCCCACCTACAGTACCTCTACCCACCCTTTCCCTTCTCTTCCTAGTTCTACAGTAGGTATATACTGTAAAAGTCTAAAAACGCCTACAGTACAAACCTGCTAGGGTTCAAGCGGTTAATGTAAAAATGAAAACAACTTCCTATGACACAAAGATTTGACGGACTCCCTGTATTAACTCTGAGGACTCCCTAGGGGTCCCGGACCCCCTGTTGAAAACCTGTTCTAAATAGTCACCATGGAGAGCTAGGGCTGTCACGATATGACATTTTACATGACGATTAATTGTCACTCAAATAATTGCGATTAACAAGTTGCACATGGCCGATATGACACATAACCTAAATATACAAATAAATTACTGACATATTTGACAAACTTTCGACTTCAAAAATAACATTGATAGTGGAAATAGCCGATCTACAAGCTCACAACGCGTCGCGATGCGACGCGTTGTGAGCTTGTAGATCTGCTATTTCCACAATTTCTGAAAATGTTTGTAAATGTATGAACATTTTTCAACATTCACGATTAGGACGATTATGACAAAATATTTGCGATTATGTCAAATAATTGCGATTAGACGATTATGTAATAACTGTGACAGCCCCATGGACAGCAGATTAAAACACACCCCTCTCTCACCTGACACAGAAGAGCATGTTGGTGTGTGTGCTGCAGGTTAAGGCACAGCTCAGGGCCTCTGTGACAGTGACAGGTACTGGCTTTGGTAGCAGGGACGGGACCGTCTGCACCAGAGGACTCTGGGATTTGGAGGCGTGGAGGTGGACTACAAACGCTGCCAAGCCGAGCACGTGAGCAGCACTCAGCGACGACCCCTTTGGAAATAGAAAGACCAACAGTGGGTGGACGGAGGATGCTTTAACCAGTGAAAAATAGCAGATATACAAGCTCACAGCGCGGCACCGAGTGCCGCGCTGCGAGCTTGTAGATCTGCTATTTTTGAAAAAGTCGTGAAAATGTGTGCAAATCTTTGAATATAATATGTATTTTCAAAGCGAACGTTTGTAACTCAAATTTTGCTTCTGGGTGGTCCCTGGAACTAGATATTTTGAAATGGGGGTCCGTGGCCAAATAAATATCATTTTGGGGGTCCTTCACATGAAAAGGTTTGAGCACCACTGACATAGTAGTCTCTCAAGAACAGACTAACTGAGCTCCAGTTAAGTGAAAAGGACCTTTTCTTTGACGATGGCTAAGCCAGATTGCTGACATAGAAACATAGTTTTTTTTTCAAAAATCTTAGAAGGATTCAAAAGACACTTATAGAATCGGATCAAAATTCTAATTTTCACGATTTTTCAAAAATAGCAGATCTACAAGCTCGCAGCGCGGCACTCGGTGCCGCGCTGTGAGCTTGTATATCTGCTATTTTTTTATATTTAAAGCATAAAATATTGCGTCATAATGTAATCAGTAAGGGAAATAAGTATATATTGCACCTGGTGATGGAACAGATCCCAGAGTCTGTGTATTAGGGATGAAACCAGCTGTGTGTGACCCAGCAGGACAGACACAAACTGACTTGCCCACAAGCTTTGTCTAGGATTACAGGAAAAAGGTGAGTCACAAATTAGACAATTTATGTACTACACATTGTTAAAGTATAATTAAACTTTGGTTACTATTGGTGAGATACTGTATCTACAATAGTTGCTCTGCAGATAAAAAATGTATGGTCCAAAGTGCGATACAATGTGCACTTAAATAAATAGGGAGCATATTTTTTATTATGGATTTTTAATATACAGAGCGAGCGACTATTGAAAATATCTCACCAATACATCAAGGCAAGGTTACACTGTTACACAACCCAAACCTCTACCAACGTAGATTTTTTATTTGTCTTACTTATTAGGTGGGCTTGTTTGGGAAGCATCCACTATACATTGACAAAAGTTTCTCAGGATCATATTGACGACCTAAAGGCAAGAGAGAGAGAGATGACTTCAGGAAGAAAACCACTGAGATAACAGGAATTAATTGAATGGAGTAATTGACGGTTCAGTCAAATATTTCGTACTTTCACGCGTGGGTCAGGGGACAGCGGTGCTTCCAGGTTAAGCTTGATGACTGTCTGGACAATAAGCTCCTCAGGATGGTCTGGGAAAATAACACCCAGCGTATGCGAGATCCTGGACACCTGAGCAGACACTTCTGGAATGATTTAGAGAGATTGGGTTCAGGGTTCATGACGGCTGGTCTTAATTAAAACAGCTTTGTAAATGAGGCCCAATGTTCTGTGAACGTGTATGTAGGGCTGTCACGATTATGACATTTTACATGACGATTAATTGTCACTCAAATAATTGCGATTAACTATTTAATTGTGTATTTGTTGTTGATAATTACATTTCTGTTTGGCCTTTAGGCTTTGAAGTTGCACATGGTAGATATGACACATAACCTAAATATACAAAGAAATTACTGACATATTTGACAACTTTCTACTTAAAAAAGAACATTGATAGTGGAAATAGCCGAACTACAAGCTTGTAGAACTGCTATTTCCACTGTTTCTGAAAATGTTTGTAAATGTATGAACATTTTTCAAACATTCACGATTATGACGACTATGACAAAATATTTGCGATTATGTCAAATATTTGCGATTATGTCAAATAATTGCGATCAGACGATTATGTAATAATTGTGACAGCCCTACGTGTATGTGAGTATATGCATGTGTGGAGGTGCAGGAGTGCCATGTCTGCCCTCCATCAATGTACCTCCATCACCGCCATCCATGACCATCCGTCTGAACTCCTGCAGCTGAACTTTCAGAACCTCCTGAGGGTCATCATTGCTCTCCACATGCATTCCCAGTCCTGGGAATACGTCACATTGAGCATAATCACACAGCAGTTATTTTACCCTTACTCAGGGGACAGGGAATCCCCATATTGTTGGGATGAAATCACAGCTCAAAATAAATACAGTTTAAATTACTTGGAGGGTATGGTGGGTGGAGTTGGGGGCAATGTTAAATAGCATTAGGTTTACAGTTATTACTAGTTGTCTTGACTATGTCATTCATGATACTGCAAAGTACATTAGATCAATGTAAATGGTATTGTCATTATCATTATATATATGATATAACAATCCAAGTATCAAACATAAGAAAAACATGACCTACGTTAAGCACATGCATTTTGTGATCATTATTATATATTTCTTTTCAATGCACTTTTCCAATTATGTGCATAATTAATATAACATGGTAAATGCAATATAAATGGGAGATGTAAAGAACACCCACTGTTGTGCTGTCTCTCTTTTTGGCAGGACTCAACATAAGATGTATACTGGGCAGCAGGAATCTTGTCCGCTCTACAAAACAAGAAGAATTAATCAACAATGTGAAGACATCCATCAAATGATTCATCATGTACATATGAATTGAAAGTGCAGGGCACTAACCAGTAACCACAGACTCAGGTTCCTATCCACACTGAGCTGACTCTAAATAATACATACTAGCCCTTACCCGTTCAAAGATATGAGCTCTGAAATGATGTGCAGTGTGTGGGTTATGGGATGTGCACTATATGAGGGATGGAAAGTAACTTTAACTGGTGCTTGCATGATAATATCTAGGAGCATCAATGTAAGAAATACACGTTTCGTTTAATGGCTATAGAGATACTGTGTACCGATCTGCATGAATTTTTGGACAACATCTGTAACAGGGACAGACAACCAGGGCCATGATGAAGGCTTATGAAGCAGATCAAGATGATCTATTTTTAAACTGGTTTTACTCATGTAGATATGACAATGTAGTGGTACAGGAAACTCAGGACAACAAGGGTTAACGATATGCAACAGTTAATCCATTTAAGTGCCTTGGACCACCTAACTTTCTATTGAGGTACCGTAAAGTGCCATGGAGAGCTGGCACAGTTCCCAAGTTGTGTGATTTCACTCACTTTTTCAGAGCTTCTATGAAACTCATTTGTGCATCAGCCTTCACAGGAAGCTGTAATGGACAGACAGAGTGCATCATAGCGGTCCTCATCAAAGCAATATGAGGTACAGTTAAATGAAACAGTTACAGTAGTTAATAAATTGCCCGCTGATAAACAAACGGATCAGTGGTTAATATCAAGTTATCTAAATCTTCATGTAATACTTTTTTCCCCATGAATGCATTATTTGATGCAAAGTACTTTGTGTTAAACACAGCAACAACAAACAAACAAAACAGAAAACAAACAAAAATGGAACGGTGAGTCAGCATTACAGTGTGTATTCTGATTGTCTCTTACCACTCTTGGCGTAAGCAGAGCAGGAAGGAACCGTGTTAGAAAATATGGCCTCCGAAAAATACTGTGCAAAGAGTGAGTTAAAAAGTTATCCAAAAGTTAATTACAGTTATAGTTACAGTAACAGACAGCAACAGATTTTATATGACTCAGTATGGCTGATGAGCTATTTAATTAAGTTTGAATACCTGGCCTCCATGACTGTGGCAGAGATTCTTCCTGTGTTTTCAAACAGAGATACTGCCTTCTCTACATCGTGGAGAGCCTGACACTCAGGCTGGAGATGCACGCACAGAAACACACACACAAAGATATTTATCCCGTACAAGTACATGCCTGGTCCACACGCACTGTCGTTCACTCCAACAGAAAGAAAATGTTATTACATAGGGCAACCACTAAGTGTCACTGTTACCTGCACTGATGGTCCTGCAGCCCCAGAAACATCCTCATACAAACCCATGTTCTCCACTGACACCTACACATACACACGTACACATGCGCACACACGCACACGCACACACACACACACACACACACACACACACACACACACACACACACACACACACACACACACACACACACACACACACACACACACACACACACACACACACAATGACAAAGGGACAACTTCAGAAAGAGTCACTTTGAGTAACCAGAGATTGGGATAGTGCTTATATTATTTCTAATTCTAGCAAATTCTTGTTCAAGTGTCCATGATTTTGTAAATTACATAGGGAATGGTGCAATGTGAGTTCTTATGTGTTATAGAGATAAGTGAGCTTCTTTTAAGCGTGGAATTTGCCTTTTAAATTCTATCTGTAAACAATACCTTGAGATCTGCGAGCCTGGTCTTAGCCAGAGAGATGTATTCCAGCAAGAGGCCTCTGTGTTTGACTGCTACATAGGGAGGGTGGAGGATGTGAACCTAAGCATTTAGAAGGATAAGAAATTCAATTTAGTATCACCAAAAATGGGCAGAGGACCAACATTCAGGGCTGCTTATGGGTGGGTTGGGTTCCTTGGCGAGGAGCCCAGGAAAGAGGAAACAAGAAGCCCACACAAAATTGTCAATTATAGGGCAATTATTTTTAAGGGCCCATAAAATGGGTTCAGTGCAAAACCCTGGGCCAATTTAAGTGCTTGATTGACCAACTTTGTTGCATGCAGTGTTACGCACCACAAATAGCCAATCTACAAACTCAACGCATGGCCTGTTGAGCTTGAATCTCTCTGCAGCATCCAATAAAATGAAGAGTTGAGCCAGGAGTTGATCACTGGTTAGCTGTCAGTCATTTTATTTTAAATAAAATGTATAAACCGACCATGCCCATATATGGAGATAGATATGCCCCTATATGGAGACACATATGGAGCATGTCCCTTTTATGCCCATACATACAGTATATGGAGCTGGCTGATTTCAAAATGTTATTTGCAAAACAGGTGCTTGGCGTCTGATGATCTCTAAGCGAAACATGCAAATAAAATGTTATGAAGTTAAGACGTACGTATATTTATAATACACATTCACACAAGCTCAGAAGATCAGATATTTTCACCAAAAGGATTTGGTGTAGAGGGAAATATGTGATGAGTGTCAACTACTCCGGTCAACTAAGTATATAGTAAGTAGGGTTTTAGTGGTTAGATAGACAATCTGTCGGGAGAAATGAAACACCTCCCATCTAGTGTAATGCAGACATCCATATGAATAAACCTGTAGATCATCACCTTGAGGTACTGAGGGGGGTCAAAGGGCACCAGGTCAGAAAGGAACTTCAGCAGGAACACCAGAGATTTCTTGCTGTTGCCATGGTAACCACTGGCCCCACCAAAAGACACCTGAAATCCAGGGAAAAGGTTCAGGACAGGCTGATCATTACAATACACGTGTAAAGGGTTCCCAGTTCCACAGATCTTTACCAATTAATTTCCAAAACCTTTCCAAAACGTTTCCAGAATATTTTACCCGATTTCCAGGACTATATAACAATAATTCATCTCAATAACGAGTCGCTTACTCCTATGACCAAAGACAGGTAGTGTATGCCAGTGGTTCTCAACCTTTTCAGGCTGTGACCCCCGAAATAATCATATTGAACTGGGGAGCCCGGCACCCTGACGAGCATTAAGAGTTGTGGAATTTTGTATAAGTTCTATTGTGAAAATAGCCGATCTACATGCTCACAACACCTCGCGTTGCGAGGCGTTGTGAGCATGTAGATCTGCTATTTTCACAATTTCTGCCTCTAATATTTGACAATTTGGCCTATGTTTAATTTGTCATTTCAGGGGTATTAACAAAATCAATAACCAAAGACAATGCATAGCTATTTTTCCAGGACCTTCCAGGACCCTTGATCAATAGACCGTTTGTCAGCCTTCTGATTGGTCCCTGAGACTCCCTGACTGGCCAACCAGAAAAAATCATTCACTTTTTGCTATCGGGGGTGGAGTTGTGCAGTGAGAGAATTTTGCTTCAGGCTTTCAACAACGGTCCGCACTGCGCGGCACGGCGAGCGTGCAGTACGGAGCCGCGAGATGATAGCGATTTCGATCATTATAATGAATAAGCTTCAACAAACTAGTTCACATGGACCTTATCAATGTAACTAAGAGTTTTGATTGGGTACATATATTTTAAATGGGCAGAATTACGAAAGCCAGCCTATTATGTGAGGAGAACTATAGGCTGGCTGTCATTTTCCTACCCAAAATGCACTGTGCTTTCTCTTTCTATTTATCTCCTCTGTCTGATCCAGAGGATTAAACTAATAAAACATAAATTTTCGGGGGAAAACTACTGTTTTGCTATGTAACTACTGTACTTTTTTCTTCCCTTTTTATTAATATCACGTAGATGTGTTTTTTTTGGTACTTTATATAGCTGTAATGAGGCTATGAAAAATCTTTTTCCCCCCATTCATTTCCACTATAAAAACAGTCTGGCCAGGTATTTCTGTCCCACTGGGATTAAACTAATCAAAACATATATTTTCGGGGGAAACCCCCTGTTTTGCAATGTAACTACTGTACCTTTGTCTTCCCTTTTTATTAATATCACCTAGATGTTTTTCCTTTGGTACTTTAAATTGCAATAATGAGGCAATGAAAATACCCTCTCCCCCCATTCACTGCCACTATAAAAACAATCTGCCCAGGGTCATTTGTACCACCATAGTAACAGGGCAGAATGGGGCGGGATTTGACATACAGTCTATTCCAAAACTTTTCCAGTACTGGAAAAATATTTTTCTAATATTTCCAGGAATTTCATGACCGTGGGAAACCTGCGTGTAAGATTACAATTTAAATAATTAAATAAAGGAAATAACATTGTACATTATGTACAAAATAAAAGAGGTTTACAAGAAGAAAAAGAACTAACAAAAAAAACAACCCCTAGAAGTGATCACCGGCGAACATCAATGTTATGACACTGAGCCAGGGAACATTCAGTCAAATCCAGGCCAGATGTACAAGTTCTGGGCTGTCTAAATTCCTGAACCCAGTGACTCTCTCAGCAGAGGTTGGGTTATACAACCAAGACTTAAAGCTGTACTACTATGTAACAGAAACTAGACAAAAACAATAATGATCTCAAAAGATTGCAGACCTCCATCAAGACTGGAAAAAGCTCCCGGTTTGCTCATTCGGGTTTTGACTGATGGTGGTGCTAGAGGAAAGCTCAGCAGAGGATTACCAAAATAAGTGTGTTTCTTAATCTTGGGGAAATAAATCATAGTAAGGGGATTTTATAAGATATAAGTAAATCGTAACCAAGACATTTCTTCACCAATGTGTTTCTAAAGGTGTGTAATAATATCTATACTATAATTTTGCGAATGTCTGACTGAGTGAGTGAGTGAGTGAGTGTCTGTCTGTCCCAGCGTTTCTCCTCGGTGGCTGGAGCAATTGATCTGAAATCGCATCACTATCAGCGTATGAACACACCTGACATAACTGTGAAGGCCGTTTGTCACTTTCACAAATCGTATGCTGTATATTCGCATTTTTATGGTGTATCTATATCTATTTTGCCTACAGTACCTTTTGTGACCACACATGTTAAGGGAGGGGCGCTGTTGTTCAGGCCATGCACAATCACACACAAACCCACACACACACACAGAACAGGTGGAGTGTGTGTGTGTGTGCAGTGTGTTCTGGCCCTGTTACAGATGTTGTCCAAAAATCATGCAGATCGGTACACAGTATCTCTGTAGCCGTTAAATGGAACGGGTATTTCTTACATTGATGCTCCTACATATTAGCATGCAAGCACCAGTTAAAGTTACTTTCCATCCCTCATATACTGTGTGCACAGTGCACATCCCATAACCCACACACTGCACATCATTTCGGAGCTCATATCTTTGAACGGGTAAGGGCTAGTGTACTAAAAGGTTGCAATTCAACTCCCGGGGGAAACCTCATAAAAAAACTGATTTGTGTTTGTGCCCCATTAATGCCACCCTTTATTAAAAATCTACAAAACTGGTGCCATCCATTTTGTTTAATTTTACCTTTTTATGGGGGCCAAAATCATATTTTGTACTTAAATTACATATATAAATCTATGCTTCTATCGAAAGCCACACTACCTCTCTTACAAAGGAAAAAAATGTATATTTATTGCGACCGTCAGGGAGCAGTTTACTATGAAAACCTCCACCGGCCGTCCGTCCGTCCGTCCGTCCGTCCGTCCGTCACACGTCACACGTCACACCTTTGCCCTGCTCATATCTCCGCATCAGTATGACATCACACCACATGTGTACATAAACCTTTGTGTACGTTGCTGTGGCAACAGTCTGTTGTTGCTGGTTTGTTAGTGTACGTTAGCAACCACCTTAGCAACCATGGTTTTACCCTAGCAACCAACTGTTTACCCTAGCAACCAACTGTTTACCATAGCAACCATGTTTTTTTACCCTAGCAACCAACTGTTTACCATAGCAACCAGATACGCAGAGCAGGGATCTCCATATATGGGCATAAACAGGTGACATCACACTGATGTCAGATACTCAGAGCAGGGATTTCTCCATAATATATGGGCATAAAAGGGATTCTGTTAGGGATCTCCATATATGGGCATAAAAGGGATTCTGTTAGGGATCTCCATATATGGGCATACAAGGGATTCTGTTAGGGATCTCCATATATGGGCATAAAAGGGATTCTGTTAGGGATCTCCATATATGGGCATAAAAGGGATTCTGTTAGGGATCTCCATATATGGGCATAAAAGGGATTCTGTTAGGGATCTCCATATATGGGCATAAAAGGGATTCTGTTAGGGATCTCCATATATGGGCATAAAAGGGATTCTGTTAGCTGTTAGTGATCTCCATATATGGGCATAAAAGGGATGCTGTTAGGGATCTCCATATATGGGCATAAAAGGGATTCTGTTAGGGATCTCCATATATGGGCATGAAAGGGATTCTGTTAGGGATCTCCATATATGGGCATAAAAGGGATGGTATCCCAGATGATGCCCTGTTAGGAGATCCACACTAACAGAATCCATATATGGTCCTACCGACAGCTGCTATAAGCCAACCCTGGCGATAAGGTCTGAGTCGAAGAAATGCTTCTTTCCTGGCAAGAATTGCCCCTTTATACTGTAGGGCTCGTTTGTGTATTGTATGACATCACGCCACATCATCGGCTGAGGACTGTGTGATGTCATCATATCTATAAGTTGCTCATGCCCAAATATGGGCTGGTGAGGTCAGACTTAGTGTGATGCGTAGGTTATCTCCATATATGGAGATTCAACTTCAATGAGTAACCATGGCAAACTGTCAACTGCCCGTATGTCTTGATAATTGGTAAAACAAACTTTTGGCCTATTTGTGGAGATAAGCGACCAACGGTCGCTTATCTCCCGATTAGGGAGTCTTACTGGTATATATATATATATATATATATATATATCCTATCATTAGATTTGGGCTTCAATAGAACATGTGTAAGATGTCTTGATCATCATCATGTTTATGCTGTCATAGAGACACACGGGCGCCTACAAATATGGCCGCCCTATTGTGATAGCGACCCCACTTCGGGTAAGGATGAACGGTGAACTGCAGCTGCCAATGCAATCCCAATGAGAGGCATCGTGAAATATCATAATTTCAGTGGTTGACTACTGAGGCATTAGCGATTTTTTTTGTGTTCTAATAAAGTGTCACATGAGTTTCATTTTGCCTTTTTAAAGTGGCATATCTGTCATCTTGACACACTACCTACAATATACTTTAATATACTTCATCTGTGAGTCAAAAGTGCTAGCATTGGAAATCTTAAGTTTAGGTGGTCGCATGGTACATACGTCATGGACGCATCCCTTGAGGTTTTCTATACCCAGATACGCTCGTCTCTCATGTATAATTAGGCTGTTTATTTTTGGAAAATGATCGCATCTCGCTTCTTCCAAACGGAGTCTTGCAGGTTATTTTTGGATTAATACTAATCTGGAGAATCCACTCTGTAGTTGAAAAGGTCCGGGATCTTCAAAGTCGGCGCTCATAAACGCACAGCAGTAAAGACAGTGATGTCACTGAAAAGCGACAGGTTCTGTGTCTGCCGTTTCCACTCTTCTCTGTTAACATTATGGGTAACTCATTCAAGTGGCAAATTAAACGTGACACACATCATGTATTTAGCAAACAAGAAGATATGTTGTCAGGTTCAGGCCATACATCTGGAAACATATTTTTATTTAAATCAACATAGTCTGCAGTTCGTGTAGGATTATTTTAATATTAGGCTAACCACAGCTGAATTGCAATGACTTTCTATGGACTGGTTTGCAGTGCACCATTCTCCCTTACCCGAAGTGGGGCCGCTGTTTCAATTGTGGGCGTGAATTTGTAGGAGCCCGTGTGTCTCTATTGGGCCTGTGTGTTCTCTAGAGCGCAATGGCCTTTGAAAACCACCAGGTGGTGGTCTCCTACTATCTGATGGACAAATAGAAGAAGGAAGAGACACGTCCATTTTTTTTGGTCCGGGCCTTGTTGTTTACATTTTGGCCAGGCCTTTTTGCTAACATGCTATAACACTTCAGAGCCCTGGCGATCGCTATCAAGGGCTCTGATCGCCGAATGGATGGCATGGTTAGAACCGCGTTATTTTTTCGAGTTTTTTTGAGTACTTATAGTTCGTCTGGGAAGCACGGAAAGTGTATAAACGAACGTTTTAAGATTAACATTAAAACGGCCGGAACCAATGTTCGGTTATACCGGTTTTCCCGTCGGACTGTGTTCACCGGTGCTACAGTCAAATCGGTCGTGGCGCTCCGGTCACGGAGGCTAACGGCTAACTTCTAGAGCGATTTTTTTGAAATTACAATTATGGTATGAAAGATAAAACTTTTGATTAATTAAAAAGACGTAAAGTGCGTTTATGGCACTGGAGATCAAAGACGTATAGTACGTTTATGGCATAATATGAGTTAATTTACTACCGGTATATAGGAATAAAATACAAAAAATAAATATGCTTTAAGTAACATGTGAGGGGTCAAACTAGGGGGTTTTCCTGATGCTGAATCCATTGCAAGCATTTGTTTGGCATGAAAAACATTCCTTGGGCTAAAAACGGACCCACAAAACGATGTTTTAGTGATGAATCATCACTTTTCACTGTTTTGTAGGGGCCATTTGTAGCCCAAGGAATGTTCGTGCAAAACAAATGCTTGCAATGGATTCAGCATCATGAAAAACCCCTAGTTTGACCCCTCACATCCATCCATTATATAATTAGAGAAAGAGGTCAGTCAGTCAGTCAGTAGGTCAGTCACAATGCATTTCCACCTTTATCTCTTCAGCAACTGATCCCAATTTTCACATGGCATTGGCCATTAGCATTATACAGACGCTGACGGAGCCCGATTTTCATTTTTCCCAAATTCAAGCTATTCATTAGCGTTTCTTCACCACTTCTGTACAGCACAGCCTGTTCAGCTCAGCCTGTTGTCAGGGTTACGGTCTGTTCCTCCAGGCCATGGGATCCCATAGCCCCACACACACCTCTCACAGTTAGGAATGTTGCAGTGAAGAGACACACATTCTCTCTCTCTCGCATGGGTCATGCATGCACCGGGTCATCTTCCAACGGGTATGGAAATCATAAATACACTCCTCCATGGGCTGCTCCTTACATTATGATGCTCCCACATATTCTCACGCACGCACCAGTTACAGTAACTTTCCCCACAACCCACACATATTTTGGAGCACATATCTTTGTACGGGTAAGGTCTAGTGCTACTTAAAGCATATTTATTTTTTGTATTTTTTTCGTGCATAGTAAATTAATGGAACACAAACACAAATCAGTTTTTTTGTGAGGTTTCCCCCGGGAGTTGAAATTCAACCTTTTAGTATATATTATTACACACCTTTAGAAACACATTGGTGAAGAAATTTCTTGGTAACGATTTACTTCGCAGATTTTCTTATGTTCCCCTTACTATCAATGCACAGTTGCAGTTGCGATTGGGTCACCAAAATCAGTAGTTTCTTCCTCTTGGGAGTATGAATGTGCACAGAAATTGTCACGGCAATCTGGCCAATACTTTTTGAGATATCAATAGACAGACAAAACCTAGTTCCACCTATTTCAGGAGGAAGAGTCCACAATACACAAGAAAATAATTCAAGGTATACATCTTGCCAGTTTCCGCCTAACTAAATAAACAAACCTTGAACCAGTCGCTATAGGAGGGGAAGAACGCAGGGCCCTCTAGTGCCCCCTGACGTGCCAGAAGGAATGCAGTGATCATGTACTCCAAGTCATAACTTTCAAATGCTGAACTCAGCAATCTGGATAACATCTCTGAGGGGGACAAAAACAGACAATGGCTTGGTCTACAATTTTATTTATTTTAAAAAGTATTTAACAAATATACAATTGATGCTAAAATGTGTTTTGGGAGGTACACAACGTGCATGTGTGTGTGTGTGTGTGTGTGTGTGTGTGTGTCTACCTCTGAGGCTTGGCTGGGCATAGGGATTATACACCAGCAGAGTAGAAAGGAAGGAGAGGACATGTTGCCAGTTGATCTCATGGGTCTCCATCACCTGCTGCAGGTGACAGAGCAGCTTCTCTACACTGAAGATTACTGCCAGCTGCAAAACACAGTGCACACGCGCGCACACACGCTCGCAGACACACACACACACACACACACACACACACACACACACACACACACACACACACACACACACACACACACACACACACACACACACACACACACACACACACACACACACACACACACACACACACACACACACACACACACACACACACACACACATTAAAGAACATAACTGATTTCCTGCAATAGATTTTATAATGCCTCTTAAAAAAGTACCAGTTAAAAAACATCACAGATGAGATTATGTATGAAGTGTTTTACATCATTAACATCAGTTGAAGAACACTTGAATTCCATTTATTTACCTTGCGAAAAATGGAGATCAGCAACTTATTGCTTTTGGCAAAGCTCCACCCATTCTGCATGGCTATGGCTTCTGACACTGAAGAAATATGTTTGCATTTTATCTTTTACTGTTTCACTTTGTCCTTCAGCAAACTGAGTCACCATGATAATGAAAGGCCGGTAGCATTGTGAAAGAAAATGGTAGACAAGAGTATCACCATCAAATGTGATTAACTTTACCTGTGAGGCGAGGTTTATAGGTGAGAGTGTGTGTGAGGGAGTGTGTGAAGAAACGATGTAGAGCTTCTGGTGCTACAGACACACCACACAACGAAGCATCAAACAACTGAATCCTGTGCAAACAGGGAGTGCGTGGGAGTGAAATAGAGAACAGAGGGATGTGGAGACAGAGCCACAGGCAGATAGATGGAGAACAATAAAGCAGTTAAAATATGTGTTTATCTATGATTCACACTGCTACTGTCTTGATCAGACCTCTCTAAATAACGCACACCCATTTCCACCAGACAAGTTTTCTGCCATGTTGTGTTTTCTTTGCAAAACAGTTTTTGCTAATACTCCAATCAGTTTTGTCCAAACCTCACTGGTACACATTTTCTCTGTAGTCATGTGATCAAGATTTTTCAAATTCTATCATGATTGACTTCCAAAGTTTGCTGGAGGCCCGTTTTCGCCATGCTACATTCCCCGCTGGTATATGCATAGTGTTTTCTCACACACACACACACACACACACACACACACACACACACACACACACACACACACACACACACACACACACACACACACACACACACACACACACACACACACACACACACACACACACACACACACACACACGGGGGGGGGAATATATATATATTTTTTTTTACTACTCCTACAGATTCTGTTATTCTGATATTGCAACAATATCGATATCAATATACAGGTATTTGGTCAAAAATATTGTGATATTTGATTTTGTCCATATCGCAGAGCAGTAAAAAAAAAAGAGTTTCATAACCAACAAAAACAACACTGATAACAAACTAAAAACCTCTGCTAAATGCTTCTCTCACCATAGCTCAGCTGCAGTTCCAGCAGACTGTGTGGACTGTTTGTTATCCAAGGTGTCTAAAACCCCTGAAGGAGATGGGAAATAATCATCATAAGGTTAAAAGCTGGATTTACAAATGCAAACTAAATTACTTTAGTGTTCACTAGCGCTCAGCTTCGAGGATATGGAGATTGAGAATGAGAATGGCGCACTCACAGGAGAGCATGTCGTCCAGTAAAGAACAACAAAACAGGGAGAGCCTCCGGTTGGTTGCACCTGTGTCCTGGATCTCCTCAAAGGCTGTTCCCACCAAGATGCCTAACACAGCTGAAACACACACACACACACATACACACACACACACACACACACATACACACACACACATACACAGATTCATGACTCCTCAGCCATAAGGGACACGGTATCAAAAAAAGCAAGTGCCTTCCTCAAAGGCAACTTTATTAACTCATACTCTGCGATCCCCGTCGAAACCGTTGATTTCCCGCTGTACCTCTCTGCGATGCCCGTCGTTCCCGGAAATTTAATTAGCTTTAATCATTATGAAACAATTAAAAGTATGATCGCTGTATATGGCCGCTTCGGAGTCTTAGGCCCGCCCCCTAACTGTATCCTGCCGTATTTCCGGTCTGGACCGAATCTAGCTTTCCGTATCCTGTCTGAGCCTGGGCCATAGTCCCGCCTCCATTGGTTTACATTGTAACAGAAGAGGAAGCTACTCGGTGATGGAAAGCTTGTTTTTCAATCCGATTTTTGCGTTTGGAAACTTTGATCCAGTCTCTACACGCCTGGATTATGATCCCCGCACATATTGTGCGTTTTGTGCGCGAACGTGTCCACGTGTTACCATAGCGCACAGCTGGCTTTTTTCAATGTTTTTTCATGTAAACACTGGCGGATAAGCAGGGATACAGCGTGGCAACGGATATGTCTATTTCAATGGGGTTTTTTTTATTCGAAAGCTGTCACCGAGTCTACACGTCTACTAGATGGGTCGCGCACAGATTGTGCACGATGCGTGCGCGTGCCCACGTTAAAAGGTAAGGACAATTTGGCAGCTGCTTACTACAGCTATGTTTAAAATGGCAGCAAAATTGTTAATAGTAGGTAGCCTTCGCACAGTCAGGACTACAACGGTTTATTATTAAAATGTAATAACTTAATTCGTATTAGCCTTTCATACACAGATAACTTCCCAAAGAAATATGCCCTACTATAGATACAAACATGAGGCCAATAGATAATAAGTAGAAAAGTGCTCTACTCTGAGCTCTTCTATTAATAATTATTATTAGTTTGACGACCAATTCAAATGTACTATGACATCTGAGAAAACACTGTGGTGTCTTACTTGACAGAATTGTATTCTGTTGAGCCTGTCTCCCCTCCTGCTGGTCTTCTGGCGCTGTCCAACCACAAAGAGCTTTCAACTCAGACAACAACCATGACTTCACCCCTTCATCACTGAAGAGAGGACAATGAACAAGATGAAGTACAAAGGAAACGATAACAGTATTATTATGTAAGTGTAAATAAAAAGTTGATATACTGTATAACACAAACTTAAAATGTAAGAAATGTTTCTCTCCTTTACCTCTCTAGTATGTACTTGAAAGTAAGTATGTTGTAAGAGTGAAGATGGTGTACCACCTCCAGCTTGGGCTGCGTCTGTATGAAACAGCAAGTACAATACAATTAGATCATTCATCCATCCATCGATAGTTTTGCTTCCATGTCTGTGTCTGGATGCATAGTATGGATGGATATACACATGGCATGCATTTATTCACACATACATAAAGTACTCATGCACATATGTCCACACCTGATTCTTCCAGTACTCCTGCCAAAACAACTTGGGGCAGAAGGCTCCAAGAGATAACAACTCTCTTGTGGTCTGCAGCAGAACATTCAGATGATTCTGGACGAGAGAGAAACATACAGAAAGGGAACGCTCAATGAATGAAAGAGCAGTAGTGAAAATGATTTAGATTTAACAAAACTACTAACTAGGGCATTCACGAATAGTGATTTTTAGTATTCGAATTATTCGACCTCAAAGTATTCGAATAGTCGAATATTCGACAGGACTGGCAAAATTAAGTAAGCAAGAGGCGGACATTGTGAAAATAGCCGATCTACATGCTCACAGAGCATGTAGATCTGCTATTTTCACAATATTTATCTGCAGAACCGAGTCACATTAAATGTAATACCTACAAATCCAAGTGCTTGTCAGGGTGGGGGTCCCCAGTTCAAATATGTTTATTTTGGGGGTCACAGCCTAAAAAGGTTTGAGAACCCCTGGTAAAGAGCATTAACAAATTCATCCACCAGGGGCATTGACAACTCATGACTTCCTATCTAGCCAAACTTTATAAACTATATATTTCTTAAAGAGAAAACAATAAAAATAAGTGAATATTCGACTTCGGTGAACAACGTCGAATAGTGACTTTGATATTCGAATATTTGGTGAATGCCCTACTACTAACCCGCTTGGAGGAGGTGAGCAGAGCTCCGCTGTTCACCCGTTCCTCCTCCCCATCGTCTCCAGTCACCTCCACCAGTCTCTCCACCACCAGTTTGACTGACAGAGCCACCACTGGGACACCTTGCTGCCCGGCCTGACGTCTCAGCTCAGACACTGGGAAGTACAGAGACACACTACTACTATATGATATGCACAGACATTAAAGTACAACTTTTGTTTTTTTTACAACAAGGGTTCATATTTTAGATAGATGAGTGTTAAAATGTTTTCATTTACTGCTTTCTATTGTTTTATCGATTTTAGTATTTTGATTTCAGTGGGTGGGGGCATGCGTACAAGTGGCTAAAGTAAGTCATTTACCATGAGAGGGAATGGGTTCTTGGCTGATTTACCACTGTTTCAGGGTTGTGGCACGAGACGAAGCCGAGTGCCAAACCACCCTGAAAAAGTGGTAAATCAGCCAACAGCCCACGACCCTCGAATGGTAAATTGCTTTTCTACCACTTCTACCATATAAATGAAAGAAAACACAGTTGTAACTTGCAGGATCTTGGAAATGTTCCAACTGCAACACAACAGTGGGCAGGGTCCATGAGCCAACTCAAGGTTGTTGACTGATTTACCACTGTTTTAAGCCAATCAGAAATTCAGAATCCAGTATCTGAACATGTGACCACAAAAAGTGGTAGAATATGTCTTTTTAAACACAATAAGCCGGCAATTTCTTTGTTACTATTTACACCAGCCCCCATAAGTCACACACCCAACCTGGGGGCATGCATGCAAATCTAAATCGTTAAAATCACTAAAACAATAGAAAGAACTAAATGAAAACATTAACATTAACACTCATCTTTTCTTTTCTCCAACGACTATCTAAAATATGAACCATAAAGAGAAGGACAGATAAATCACACACACACACACACACACACACACACACACACACACACACACACACACACACACACACACACACACACACACACACACACACACACACACACACACACACACACACACACACAGCAATTGGACGCTGCGTTCAGGATTTGAAGCAATCAAAATGGGCCGTACTGCAAACTTTGGAAGCCAATCAGGATGGAATATGAAAAATCAGACAGATCCGTCTTGATCACATGACTATAGAGATAATGTGTACTGACTGGTGTGGTTTGGACAAACTCTGTAGGAGTAATATGACGAAAATGTGTTTAGCAAAAATCTATATATCCTACATATAAATGGAGAGTCTAACACTCTCAGTCAGTCAGCTCAATGCATTTCCACGTTTATCTATTCACTCGCTTCAGCAACTGATCCCAACTTTCCCATGGCATTATATATATACGATTTTCATTTTCCCCAAATTCAAGCTGTTTATTAGCGTTTTCTTCACACTTCTGTTCAACTCTATGGCTGAGTCTGTTGTCAGGGTTACGGTCCTGTCCTCCGGGCCATGGGATCTGTAGCCACACACCTCATCTCACCTCACCTTACCTCAGCTCACCTCTCAACTCACCTCTCACTCACCTAACCTCACCTCAGCTCACACATACATACTTAGGATGCGTGGGTCACACATGCACTGAGTGCATTTGATGTGTTGTAACCATCTCATCTTCCAACGGGTATGGAATAACTATGTGGAAGCAAGCGCATACATAATCCCCATACTGCTATTCACCTAATTTTGCTGTTAAATTATTTTTATTCATCATAAATATACACTCCTCCATGGACTGCTCCCACATATTCTCATTTTTCCATAACCCACACTCTGCACATATTTTGGAGCATATATCTTCGAACGGGTAAAGTAGCTATAAACGGATGGACAGGGGTGAAAACATAGTCTCAAGCCAAGCCTTCGGCCTGGCGGAGACAACAGTCAGGATGGTTTCACCAATGTTGCACCAACACCATTATTTGTGGTCAGGGTAGTACTTCACAATATAATTTGCAGACTGCACAGTTCCAGTTTAAGTGCATGCAATCAAAATGGTCACACCTTAAAGCCTTTCAGTTCATATACATACACAGTACACGCACGCACGCACGCACGCACACGCGCACACGCACACACACACACACACACACACACACACAAAAACAACTCGGTTGCATCAGTGTTATTGCATTACTAGGACTCACCCAGGAGTGATCCCGCAGTTGGTAGTGTGAGGCCCCCAGGGGCTGTTACTTCCACTCTTGCTTTCTCCTTACATACAACATTGGATGGAGTGGAACTCTATACAGAGTGGGAATGGAAACATTAAGAAGGAAAAGATGTGTAGGACATGCATATTCGATGTGGCAAGCATTCCGAATGCACAATGTCATAGACTGACTTCAATGAAAAGTACAATGAAATTAACAAAGTACTTTGATAACAGGAACAACAGTTATTACATAACCATGGGGCATGCATTCCAAACAGGCATTGTCCTAGTACAAATAATTGTGATTAATGATTTTATTGGTGTTTTTGGCATTGAACATTGGAACATAATATATATAAACCAGTAAGACGCCTAAGGGCGAAAAGCACAAGGCGGGATTCGCACAGGACAGAATTCATTTGCAAGTGTGATTCGAGTTGCGGTTGGCTGCGGGCATTCCCAGATATGGGCTTAATATTGATGGCATAAAAGGGATTCTATTAGTGTGGTTGCTCTGCCTGCATCATCTTGGAATCAGATGTAGAGCAGGGATGTCCATTTATGGGCATAAACGGAACAAGGACAAATTCATTTGCAAGTGTGACTCGTGTCGCGGCAACCACACTGGTTAAACTGACACAATATGTCCATATATGGGCATTCCCAGATATGGGCTTAATATTGATTGGCATAAAAGGGATTATATTAGTGTGGTTGCCCTAACAGAGCATTATCTGGGAATGTAGAGGTCAGCTCCATATATGGAGATCTAGGTGATGATCCTGTCGTCTCCATTTATGGATATCCAGGGTTTCCCTTTTCTGATAATTTTGTCCACCTGTTTTTATGTGACATAGATCCACATAGAACCCACGCTGTTGTTAATCGCTTTCTTTTAATTACGGCGTGGCTCTGCAGGAGGCTAGCATCTAAGAAGGTTCTTGTGTGCGTTTCCTCTGAGCTAATATTGCATACCGCTGGACCAAACAACACCAAACTTGTAGTGTATGCTGTCAGGAGGCAAAAGAAGTAACTCAAAGCATTTTTCACGACTATAATATATATATCGTCGTTGTCGGGTGGAAACCTTGTATGTCCAAAACCGTTCGTTTTGTATTTATCATTTTAAAAATGATTTAACTAGTGAAAACAGACGATCTACAAGCACATAACGCCTCGCACCGCGAGGCGTTGTGTGCTTGTAGATCTGCTGTTTTCACTACTTTTGTGCGACGGCCTTGTATGATGAAGCAGGGCTTTACTTTGCGAAAGTATGTACAAATTTGAAACTTGGAGATACGAGGTTTCCACCCGACAACGACGATATTTTAATATTTAATATATTTTCAAATATTTTACTTAATTTTATAGTGGAAGTAAATGGGGTCAGATTGTCTGAAACAAATAGTTCATACTAGATAATATATGCAACAATATAATAATTCATCATGCAGCCTTACAGGGGGTTAAATTTATAATAAGACTTAATCAAACAACAGTCTCACTGGTCCACACACCCCGACTTCGAGGAGCAGGCTGGCAAGGTTCTGGTTCTGGGTCAATAGCTGGATTGCCGCTTCTTGTAGCCGATGCGAATCTTCTTGTTTAGGTCTCTTGATGACACGATCAGCTGGGTGTATATACATGGAGGAGCAACACAATCATTATGATGACGCATGCATTTGTTTCCTAGTTCTTGGTGTATCAGTTACAGTGTACAACGCAACGTATATGATACTTTACCGTAACTTTATCTGAACAGAGTAAAAATGATTTTGTAAATATTTGATGGAAATACTATTTATAGGGATGGGGTTTGAAACAATATACCGTCATAGGACTGAAATGGAGGACTGGCGTGACTCAGTCACAGACAGTGTCTAGGACCACAAGACCACAAGTCATCGGTCTTGTATCAAGGCTAAGTGTGTCTTTTCTTATGTTTAAAAATAGCTTGAAGTCACTTTACTTTAGAACAGTGGTTTTTAACCATTGGTCCGGGGACCACCACCAGTGGTCCTTGACTGGGCCAGTTGATGGAGTGTGGTAAACAAATGGACCCTTGTAGATCTTTAACTCTTGAGAGAGTAAAATTAAACATTTGGTTTCATTTTACGCTCTCAAGAGTTCAATTATTGTAAAACATCTGTATTACTCCATTTACAATAAGTCTACACAACTAGAAAATATTGTTCCTTCGAAACAATTGTGGGCTCGCTTCAAGCCAGAAAACAATGGCTATAAAAGTACACAATGTCAAGATCGCAGGCAGTGCTCTCTTTGACGTTACTGACGTCAAAGATTGGTCCATTTTGTTCCAAAAATGTGTTGTGCAAAAGTTGACCTGCTGGTGGCGCTATAACAGGCCAATGTGAGAAGGGTGGTATCTGTTCCTTGACCTATTGGGAATGTGCTTGCAAGATGATTTAGAGGCAGAAGAATAATTTGCATAAAACTGCAATATTCATTGAATTATTAAAAAAGCATGTTTACATTTTAAAGAAATCCGATCTGACAGATCTTTAGATATCGGTCCAAAGTTCACGTAAAAAAAGTTTTGTGCACGTGGAGCGAAAATTCCAGAATAAAAGCGGGTTTACGCGTTTTACAAACTGCTCAAAATGGCGGAAAATCGAAGGGCGGCGCTTACTTAACAATGACACAGATGTCTTCCGCTCGAGTCAAAGCACGCGTGTAAGCAAGTTGCATGACTTCAAACGAAACGAGTCATGACTTATGCCCGTTTGAAGTTTGAAATTTCAAACGCTTCGTATAGCGCCCCCCTTTGGCCGATTGGAATAAAATTGGTTTCAGTGATACTTTGACTAACCCTCTACATCTTTGCCAAATGCCATGAACGTGTAACTTTGCATGTATGATTTAGAGGCCGAAGAATAATTTGCATAAAACCGCAATATACATTGAATTATTAAAAAATTATATTTCACTTTAAAAGAAATCCGCCGAGATAAATCTGACCGTATTGGTCCAAAGTTCATGTAAAAAAAAGTTTCGTGCGCGTAACGAAAAAAAACCAGGAGGAGATAGATTTTTACTGTTTTTCATATAATTCCGAATTGTGGGAGACCTAAAGGTCAGAGGTCAAAAGTTAGAGGGTAAAAGTTGTTCGGCATGAGGAGACGCATAAGTGTATACAGGTTTCATGGCTGTATGTATAACACAGCATGAGCTATACCTGTTCAAAGATCGCACTTTCGAAGGCTTCCTACAGCGCCACCATTTGGCCGATTGCTATAGAAAATAATAGCACACTTCGCCACTGTAAACTGAACACATTGATGTTTTTATTTTCATTTTCTCACTAAGTATGTAGGAGTAGAACGGAACCGAAGTTCCCGTCTACAGTATGCATGATAGATAAATAATGACAAGAACTAAAGTGTGCTCGCCTATAGGCGAGCCCACAATTAGAGAATGTAGACGAATTGTTATTTTGGTCAATTCTTGCCTGTCATCTCTCTTATAGTATTGTATAGTATTACATCAATCACATCACAGCATGGAATCGTGGATGAAATCTTTTAGGTTTTGGGTCTGAGAGGCTACATCTCATTGATTGATTGATTGATTGATTGAAGACTTTATAGGTTTGCATAGGAAAACTAGACTACTGGTTTTATCTGTCTGTCATTCAATGTTATATGAGTTTTTAAAAACAAGGATCTCAATGTAAATAAGCCATGTGCCTTCCTGAACTTATCATTTTAGTTCAAGTGAACTGTACTGTCATGACTGTACCTTATCCTATGCAAACTTCTATCTATCTATCAATCAATCAAAAACAAGGTCAACTAAAAAGATTAACACCACAAGAATCAAACGGTGGTCCGTGGCTCAAATGCCGAATTAATGGACCTTGATAATTTGAAAAGGGTTGAAAACCATTGCTTTAGATTTAGAAGTTTCGAGTGCAACACACAACTCACCAAGGAGGCTGGACAGCGTCCTTTTTTGACAGACGGACTCACACTGAGACACACTCAGTGACATTCTTGCTTTGCGTATATAAAAAAACAACAACGATATATTCTAGTTACTGTGTTGACAGCTAACACAGCATTTGGTTACAAAAGCAAATAAGCATTTACTCGATTATTATCAGAC
The DNA here is from genome assembly GCF_963921795.1 of Nannobrachium achirus. NCBI lineage: Eukaryota > Metazoa > Chordata > Actinopteri > Myctophiformes > Myctophidae > Nannobrachium > Nannobrachium achirus. Next base: position 13,241,071 of record NC_137820.1, on the reverse strand, counting down.
GAATTGAGTGACGAACTGGAGATAAACTGTTGTTGTCATTTTCTTCCATACTCCCATGTTTCCTCGCGCTCTTCTCTCCCATTGGTCCGTGTGAGCCAATGGAGACAATGCAGAAACAACATCACGTCCGGGCAAGCAAAAATTAACCCCGAGTTCGAGACGGGTATGGCTGCAGGCCTGGAGACACCTCCCTCAGCAGATCTTTCTTGTCAGACCTTTCGTCTCAGAACGGAAGTGTGTGTCGGCGCGCTTCCGGCGCTTACGAGTGACGTCACACAGCAGACTTACAAGCTCACAAGGCTCACAACGCATCACAAGCGCAACGTTTTGTGGGCTTGTAGATCGGCTGTTTTCGCCAACCAACACTGCCACCGGTACCCAGTCGTTTTTAGAGACAGCTACATGGATAAATTATTATTGCAGAAAATTCCTCTTCAAACCATTATTGAACACTGGAAAATAACACATTTCTTAATAATTAGTTAATTTATTTTAATAAATATCAGCGGCGAGGCGAGGCGAGGGATCCCCGGGGACCCCCTCTGAGGAGCGGCGGTCCGCAAGAGAGCGAGAGACACTCCGGTGGAGGGTCGCCGGCGACGGTCAGCGGCCCCGTGGTCAGCGGCGAGAGACCCTCGCAGGGCGGCCGACTCACGGCCACCGTGCGGGGGACCGTCGCCGGCGAGGCGGCGACCCTCCACTGGGCGGGGGTCTCACGGACCGTCGCTGCGGTCGCCCCGTGGTCGGCGGGCGAGCCGGGCGAGGGACCCCCGCAGGCCGGCCGACTCACGGCCACCGTGCCGGGGTGTCTCTCGCGGACCGCCGGTCCTCAGGGGGGGTCCCCGGGTGTCCCTCGCCACTAATATTGATTATTAAAAGTTATTTTTCATTATTAAGAACTTTTTCTTTTTTTGTAATGTTATTTTCCAGTTTGAATAAAGGTTTGAAGAGGAACTTTTGGCAATAAGAATTAATGCAATAGCCTACTGTTATTTATTATTAAAAGTTACTTTTCATTGTAAAGAAACGTTTTATTTTCCGTGTTCCAAAAAGGCAGACAAGCCACAGTACAGTGGAACGCAGCTTCCTTTAAGATTTTTTACCCTGTAGACTTGCCGTTGTTATGGTTGTACCTGAGACGAGAGGTCTGACAAGAAAGATTTCTGCTGAGAGAGGTGACTCCACCCCTGCAGCCATACACTCTTGCCGAGTTCTGTCTCTCACTACCTTTCAGTGGTGGAAAAAGTACTCACATTTTCTACTTAAAGTAGTAGTTCGCCCCCAAAATGACTTTTTTTTCCTATTGATTACTCATGCCATAGAGACTTGAATTCAATAATTATCTAATTCCTAACGATAAAAATGTGATTATAGTAAATTTACCCCCAATGATTCCGGATGGGGACCCGAATGCAAGGCCCTGGATGGGGACCCGAATGCATGGCCCTGGATGGGGACCCGAATGCATGGCCCTGGATGGGGACCCGAATGCATGGCCCTGGATGGGAAAACCATCAGGGTAAGTTTACTATAATCAATTTTTTGTCTTAGGAATGTGACAAAAACCAAAAAAGTCTCCATGGAGTGAGTAATCAATAGAAAAAAAGTCATTTTGGGGGTGAACTACTCCTTTATGTAAAAGTATAAATACAGCAGTATAGAAAACTCTTCTTTACAAGTAAAAGTCTGGAATTCAAAATGTACTTTCAAAATGTACTTAAAGTACCAAATGTAAAATTAATCATTATGCAGAATGTACCATTTCACGTTTTCTTTTTTTTATGTTTATTTCTTTTTCTTTTTCACACATAACACAATACATACACTCACACCCATTCAATTCAATTCAATTCAATTCAAAGGGCTTTATTGGCATGAGAAAACATACGTTTACATTGCCAAAGCAGAAGTGTACACAATACAATACAATCAGAACAAAATATGTACAGGTGAAAACAGTTTTCATGCATCACGGTAACGTGCAGGCAGAGCAGGGATAGGCCTATATACAATGGTTTTTATTACTTTTTAAGGTGGTTGGGTTCCATTTGATATCCTTCTCTTATCACAGCAGCTCACGAATCTTGCTGCTGTGTTTGCACATTGTTTTACTTTCACTCACCCCCACATACACAGCCTACCCCCTGCACATGCCCATTAAAAGTCACCTTGTTTACAAAAAACAAAAAAAAGATTACCATTACCATTGTGAATATGCACATTATTTTCAAGTATTTGTCTCCACAGCACCCATATATACCTCCCAAAGCTGTTCGAAGTAGCTCTGTCACGTTTTCAAATAGGCCTATATATTTAAATGCTATGCAACGTACGCATTGTGAGCTAGTAGATCTGCTATTTTCAAATACGAAATGTATATAGGGCTGATGTGGGCTGAATTGGTTAATGTATGGTTTGTAATAATAATCAAAATCTAGAAAGTAGTAACTAAAGTTTTCAAATAATTGTAGTGGAGTGTAGTAAAAGTATATATTTTTTTTCTCTGAGATGTAGTGAAGCTGAAAACTGGAAATACTCAAGTAAAGTACACATACCTCAAGTATCCACTGGTCATGGATGATGTATGTGTATCATACCCCCTTTTACCCCCTACTATCTTTTTAATACTGTGTTCAAACATTCACATCAGAAATCCTGTTTCACTTTCAACATAGAAGACGACTGGAAGGAAGAATCTAGATTCTAAAACATGCAGTCAAAAGAAAGGAGTAGGCCTATTGCTAATTGGTCTGAAAAGAACTGTAAAGCATAAAATCAATTTAGCCAGACAGGACAAGAGACAAACAGATCAATGAATAACAGAGCTGGCAGGGGTCACATTTCAACCCCACTCCTCCTCTCTGCAGTGCTCTCACTCATCTCCACCAGGGACCAGGCTGAAGGTGAGATGGTTTTCACCCCGTCTGTCTGTCTGTCTGTCTGTCTGTCTGTCTGTCTGTCTGTCTGTCTGTCTGTCAGTACACCATTTGCTGCATTTTTTATTTTTTTTTGTCTGGCTGCACTTACTACTTTGTTTTTTAATTTGGACAGATATTGTAAATTCCTGCCCTGATTTGTGTTCCCAGTCTGGCCCTGTACTGTACAAACATATTTCATTTGACACAATTAGGCTTTCATGACCAGCATCTTTGGCCTTTCCCCATCCACATTGCCTTGTGCCTTTTCATACACATGAACAAACACAGAGGCAGCACTACAAGACGATGTTCAACCCAGAGTCGATTCAAACAATGGATCAAATTAGTTTTCCTACTATACCACTAAAATGTGGAATGCCCTACCGAAGGCATTAAAGGAGTGTAAATCCCTAACTTCTTTTAAAACCGCTCTGAAAAACCAGTACAGGCGGCTGCCACTCGAAACTGGTTACTGGTAACTTAAACCCAACCTAAACTTATCCTCCCCTGACCCTTCTTTGCAATTACTTTTTGTTTTCTTTTGCATTGTTGTTGTTTTTTTGATGATATCTACTGCATAGTAGCCTACTGTGTTCTATCTGTTGACCTTGTACCAGTGAACATGTACTGTCATGAAACTGTACCTAGCCCCCATCTCCCATTCACCCGCACTGCCTCCCCTTTTACTCCTCGGCTCTGTCAACTGGCAGGCCTGGTGCCCCAGGTGTTTACATAATACCATTGATCGCTTGAAGGTAAATAGCACCAGCCAGTCCATTAGAAGCAAGCACGCTGCCACGATGATGGAAGTGTCTGCTACAGCAATAATCGCACTACCTGTATCCCTTTGAGGGGATCACACTCCTCGTACAACTATCAAAGAAAGAGTGTGTACTGTATGTTGTGTGTTCTTATTGCGACTGAAGGTCGCAGTTTACTTTGAGAAACGTTACAGCTTGTCAATGTCCGTGTACACATTTTTACGGTCTATTCGTTTGCCACTCTGACATCACACTCTGGCTTCACTGTGATGTCACACTAACAGAATCCCTTTTATGCCTATATATGGAGTTCCCTGATGTCATCAATATTAATGATGCCCTGTTAGATCCCCGTTAAGTCAGGGGAAACAAATCCCTTTTATGCCCATATATGGAGATATGGAGATCCTTGCGATGCCAGGGGAACAAATCCCTTTTATGCCCTTATATGGAGATCCCTGATGTCCACTGCCCTGATGTCCACATCACTGTGGCGCGACCTCGCTTGTCGCCCTGAGGCGTCTTACTAGTGTTCATAGATTTAAAAAAGAACAGCAACAAGATCCTTTTCCAGGATGAAATGGAATGAAACATCTTTGCAAATCTGAAACCCATACAAACCTTTGTTTAATTACTCTTCCCTGCACAATGGGTGAACATGAATACATGCACTAGTTTACCTTGACCTTTAGTGGGAATTTATAGTAGTTTTGAAGCCTCTCTGGGAGTATCTCCCTCCCACATCCGATGCACATTTCTTGAACATTCCAGCTTTTAACACTGCGCAGAAAGCAGGAAATCCATCACATGGGAGGGGGTGAAAGGAACTCATGAAAGCTTAATGCTATCCGTCTCATGAATTTTTAAGGGCCGTCTCCCTATTGTGCCGCTAATGTGCAGAATATACTGTAAATGTAAACAGGATTGCTGATATAAACAGGCTGAGTCGAGGGCTCAAGCACACACATAATGCAGGACATCATCTGTCAAATCTAGAAAGCACAATGGACACTAACACTTGGGGCAAGACAGCTGGGCAGCCACCCTTGCCCCCTTCAGACAAACACATAACAGTTTCAGTGGCAACTCCTTTCTGTAACCGGAACAGTGGGCACCTCAGAACTCTGGGCACACTTTTTATTTAGTTTTAGTTTTTTGTTTTTCTTTCCGGAAGAGGTGGCACCTCAGGAACAAAATGGTTGTTTGCACTTTATATCTCTATAAGGAGATATCTATCCTTATCCTATAAGCTCCAAGGCGAACGTCATACTAAAGAGAGTATACTAGGCTAATCATTTCTTTACACTCGTTCAATTGAGACACAGGCACAGCACACGTTGCAAACAACTTTTTCACATACTACTGTATGTATTATTCCACGCAACCCATATTCTATATTCACATAATGATACTCATAAATGAAGCTAACATCTCATTGAGGTGCCCAGAGTTCTCTCAGGTGCCCACTGTTCCTGTCTCACTCCTCTCACCAGTATAGTGACTGACATGGTTGGCACTTGAAAGGCTGACTGAATGAGTGCTTGACAGAATTTTACTATATATAGAGCACAACTCCTTTGTAGATGTATTTGTAGACCGTTGTATTTAGTGTCAGACTCAGGCCTGAGGAAGTGACTACAAAAACAAGGCTACAGTGGTGTCACAACAACTGTAATTTCTTCTTTTAAAACCTGTTTCCTTCGTGTTTTAAAACCAGTTTTTTGTGTGAATAGCAATCTGCCTCAAGTGGATATATATCTGATATGAATATAGAAAACCAAGTCTGAACAAGCTTTAGCTTAAGGGCATGTTCTTGTTCAAACCTTGTGGACAAGCTCAGAGCAGAGCAAATAATAATTTTACAGAATACAGACACTACTGTAGTCACTAGTGTAAAGGCAAATTTGAGAAACAGCATATTGTGACTACACTAAATGTTTGAAACTGAAAGTAATTTAAACTGAGTAAGAAAACTTGGGTTGGTTGTGTATAAAGTCTGAATGAACAAACTAATCAATGATTGACTATGTTCTTGATAGTAAAGTGAACAACGAACTGCCACAGTAACTCAGCATGACAAAACAGATTGCAGAACTTCCGGAGTTTCAAATGCCTCAACTGCCAGTACAAATGACCAGACAGATATACTGTAATGATAACAAGAAACTTGGCCCTCTTAAAAATAACTATCAGAATAAGGTGATATTGATATGCGAGGGTAAAGAGTGTGGGACTGAATCACAGCCCAACTTATTCTACAGATAAGGTTAATTTATAAATAAATACAAAATACTGAGAAACCAAACTTCTTTCACAACCAACCCACATGTCAATATTTACAAAGTCTCTCTGTGTAGCCTGTGGTTCTTACAGCAGTGTTACATTCCTTAAGGATCCAGTCACAAAAACTGGGGGAAACAGCACGTTTAAACTATTTTCCACTACAAAAACTCTTTCTTTTCCTAATGAAAAGTAAACCAGTCTGCTGCTCTTAAAAAACCTCTTTAAAAATGGACAAAGTAAACAGGAAACCACACTCTTACATAAATCTACCTTCTATACAAAACCCTGCCATGGCCCCTCCTTTCCTTCTCTCCTCCCGTGGACTCGAGCCATTACGTGGCAATGAAACAAATGCTCATGAAGCCATTCTTGACAGCTTGTGCATAAACCTCATTTTGCACCTGCTGACAAATCCTCATCATAACTAATTTATACTGTCAGAGTAGACATTCTCTCGCTTATCTTACCTATGAACTGTAGTAGGCTCATAAAATAATAATCGTCTTCCATAGAACGCAATTACTAAACCTATAGTAGCAGTGCTAAAACCCATTCATTTCAAGAGGCCTGGGAATTTCAGAATTGTACCATTCCTCTCTGTATTACAGTTGCAAAACATACAGGACGTGGCAGACAAATGCAAAATATTAAGAACTAGAATGAGAACTAGATTATTTACAACACACCCCGATTCAATTGGTTGGTTTCCAAAAATACTCCTTTGACAAACTAAAGACTGCTTTTGTTGATGCATTTTATTATTTTATAATTCTCTTCATTTTAATATTCAAGTACATGGATTCTTTACTCCAGGAAACAAACAATCAGTAGCAATTACTTTCAAAAAAATATTGTATTCCCAATTTTGGAAACATGACTGTTGAACAGCATTTCCATATTCAGTTCAACAATCTTCCAAAATGCATCCTCCACTTCTAAGACACATGGACCTCTTGTAAACATGATATAAATCAATCTTTTTACCCCCCCCAATTAGAAAACAGAAAACCTGGTAGAAAAATATCTCGTCTCTTATAGGTATTTCTCTTTTTTTATATTTACATCACGTAGTACCTCACAGTACAACCAGATTAAAAAATGACATACTGTAAAATAAACAAAAGTCTTAGAGAGGTAAAGGCCTTTGGTTTTCATGAAAAAATAAACAAAAGAAGACAAAAAGTCCTGCACTGTCATGTGTACAACAACAGTGATGATTGGATTTTTGATTGTGTCTCTTGCCATGATCTGTGTGTGATTTGTAGCCTGGACTATTTAGGGCAGCATCGTTCCACAGGGTTGTTTTTGTAATAGCTCAGAAGAAAAAATAACAGGCTACAATCATCAGGTTTCAGTCCTGGGGGGAGAGGGCCCACAAAACCTCCGGTGGGCAAAGTTACCCAGAACAATGAGCAGCATCTCTGAGGTGCTACTGAGGGCCACAATGAACGGTGCCTGTGATGCAAAATCTGCCTCCACCCGGCGGAAGGACAGCTGCATGACGGCGAGGGCCAGGAGGCTGTTCTGGACGCCCACCTCGATGCTGACCGTCTTTCTCTGCGTTAGCGGCAGTCCTGCCAACCTGGCCAGGACCGCCCCGACCACGAGACCGAACACAGGAACGGTCACCCCGGCCGCCACGATCTGGGGCCTGACGTTGGCCAGGATGGACGCACCCATCTGGTAGGCCATGAAGATCCCACCCACGATGAGCACGAAGCTGAAGGGTCGTATGAGCGACAGGAGGACACGGGTGAGAGCGGGCAACCGCAGCTTTATCAGCATGCCCAGGGATATTGGGATGGCAATGAAGAGGAGGGTGCCCAGGATCTTGAGAAAGGGCACGTGGAGCGCAGCATGGACCCCCAGTAACTTCCCATACAGTGCTGATGACAGAGGCATGGCTGCCGCTGCAACTACCGTGGAAACCAGTGTCATGGAGATGGCCAGGGTGACATCCCCACCTAGCAACAGGCTGTACAGGTAGCCCCCGCCGCCCCCAGGTGCCGAGCAGGTGATGACCAAGCCCAGGGACAGAGCCTTGGGCAGCGCGGTGAGCCTGGAGAGACCATATGCATACAGTGGCATCACCAGGAACTGACCTGCCACCCCCAGGAACAATGGCACCGGCCTCTTCAGCAGACTCCTCAGCACGTCCACCTCCACCTTGCACCCGAAGGCACACTTGTTTATGAAGATGAGGGGCAGCAAGGCGAACAGGACAGGGTTCTCGGAGAAGTGGGACAGCCCACCCGACTGGATCAGCCGGGTGGCTGGGTCATCAGTACCAGGCGCCACCCTGATGGAGTAGTCTGTCCTCTCCTCGATCAGAACCGGTACAGAGTCCTGGTCCAGGTCAAGCAGCTGGATGAGCAGCGGTGCCGTGCCGGGCAACCCAGAACGTATGCTGATAATGTAGCTCTTTACCGGTCCTGTGTGGCCGCTATCGGTAACGTTCAGGATGGACAGAACCTCCGGGTCCAGGGAGCGAACGCTCACAGTCTGCTTCAAGCTCTCTCGGCCCTTCCTGCTCGCGGCACCGCTCCGATACCGACTGGAGATTACAATCACGCCGTTGGTGTTCTCGGGGAACTCGAACTCCTGGTTGGACCCGTCGCCGATCTTAATGTACCTTCTGCTGCTGTCGGCCGTTACGTTCGTGTTGTTGTTGCTGTTGTCGTCGTGTGTCAGGGACCTGTCCGTGCCCGGCGTCGTCCCCTGGTCCGCTTCCCCGCTAATGAGGAAGAGACAACAGAATGCAAATAGCGTCCTCATCGTGTTGACGGACAGGGGGCAGAGGGGCGCCGCATAGACACGCTTCTTCCCCCTGCTAGCGGGCCTCCCTCCCGTCCCTCCCCAGACGGTCTATGCCGCCGCCCTGCTAGAACAAGTGATTAAACTTCTCATATCCTCCGGTGCAAAACAACAACTGCGTCGGCGGTGGCGGCCGATGGCTCCACGTTCCCGTTCCTCCGCCTGGTTCCCATTTTCTCGCTCTCTTTATACCGGAACCTAAACATCACCCCGCCCTGTCGGTCGGTCTGACTGACTAGAGCTGCTTTGCTTCTCTGTCTCTCTCTTCACTTCTCTCTCTGTCGCCCACGGCTACAGAATGGCACCATCAAAAAATCCCTGCCAAATCCTCAGCACACGCCACGCCAAATTTCACTCTCTCCGAGCTAGGAAAAGATCTCGGCAATCCGACGCCTCCTCCTCGCCTTCTCCGGTTTTATTGTCTCTCTGTCTCTGCTTGATGTCAAGTATCACCATCGTAGCCACCGTTTCAACCCCCCCGTTCGCTCCTCTCAGCCCCCTCTCAATTGCTAAGCCCCCCCCCCCTCTAATCCAATGGGAGCAGCCCGACGCGTTAAAGCCTATGGTTAAAGCCTGACCCTTCGTCGTGCGGCGGTGTCGCGCGCCCAAAATAGCCGATCTACAAGAGCACGACGCGTCGCCTCGCTGTCTTGCTTGTGAGCTTGTAGATCCGTTACTTTCGGAGAGCGCTGCTCTCCACGTCCGAAGGGGGAGAGCCAACAATCTATTAACGGGGGTGTGCTGGGTCTCTCATGATAACACAGGGAATACCACCACTTGTTCCATGGGGAAGCAGCAAGGGATTACCCGACGTCCACACACACACACACACACACACACACACACACACACACACACACACACACACACACACACACACACACACACACACACACACACACACACACACACACGCACACGCACGCGCAACGCTTTTGTTTATATAAGGCTGACTGACCAAACCAAAATTGTGTTGTTTTTTTGGGGGGGTGGAGACTGAATCCCGTAAAATCGAAATATTATCACAATATTTAAAAAGAAACATGAAATGAATTAGAGATGCAATATGAAGCGGGGAATTACAGTATCACAGCTCGTTAACTTCTTCTGTCTTTATTCAGAGGGCGTACAACAATGGGTGTTGAAACTGTACTGTACCCACCCACCCTATTGTTCAACCCTCCTCATTGTATTTCTCTTTTAGGCTACTGTAGGCCTACTACTGCCTCTTCTGATTGGGAAGAAGGGTTGCAATAACAACAAAAAACATTGCTGTGCTTCTCTAACGAGGCACTACATTTATTTAGGCAAAGTAGTCTATTTGATTACTGTAACATTTTTTTACAACCCCAATAAGCAAGTTTAGCAAAACGTGTATGTTAAACATGAATTGTTTCAGTTTCAGCAGGCCTATCAGTGACAAAATGTTTGCTCACACCTGACCTTCGGCCCACTGGCTATTAACCTTTCTGATGGTTGTGAGAAAACACATGTAGTCACAGTATCCACTTCCAGTCACTTGCCAAGTAGGTTGTCCGTTGTTGCTTATTGTCAAACACAACAATTACAACAGTGAAATTGTATACCGGTCTCTGTTATGTAACCTCAGGGGAAATCCCTGTCAGCATATCTATCTATGCCATCAATATAGTCTATCTTGACTCTTACACTGACTGATCATGGATGTCCTTTGGACATTGAAAGTTTGAAACAACACATTTTCAAGGTTGACACACTTGTTTTCTTCACTAGTGTAAGAGGTCAGGGAAGTTGAGTCACTTGGTATTTTTGTAGTGCCAATGCACCCAGGCTTATCTATCCATTATCACTGGTGTGTTAATTACTGTGTTCAGTGTAAACAAAAACGTTGCTCGAGCAGTTTATCATGTATTGTGTTTCGGTTTTGTGTGGCCTGGCTACATTCTGTCACCATGGCTCAGTTCTAAGAGAGGAGGTGGAAACACTTGTGTGCACAGACTGCACACCAAGGCAACTTGGAGGGGCTTTCAGTACTGCCCTTAGTGACCTATGGTGATGTGAGGCAGCCAAGTGCCCTGCCTGGTATTTCTTTCCTGTAACCCATGGGTGTCTACTTATTTGACTCGACTGTGGTACCGTATGTTCATTTAACTGGCAACCCCTTTCACACGCAAATAATAAAAGATAAAATAAATAGGGCGAGGTTGAAGAGGACATTCTTCTCACTCTTCACACTCCTACTTGACTTTTGCAGTAACACCCCAGTGACGATTTAATTACAGGAACATTTGCAAAAGCAAATTGTATTAACTGTGAACAGTGAGTCATCCTTGATGATTATGATGATGAGGTTCTTATTTAGACTGTTATTCACTCATTGGTTGACTTTTTGGAGCCCCCCAATTACAATAACCAAGAAGAGTAATAAGTAACAGATGGATAAACAGCATAAAACCACTCGTTTCTTTGCTGCTATGTTAAGCTTCCATTGCCTTGCTAATGTGAGTGTTGCTTTTAACCCTGACAGATTGACTGTGCTTCTGGCGACATCTACTGTTGGTTTAAACAATGAACTTGTAAGGAAATTGATAGTCAATGCACCACACACACACACACACACACACACACACACACACACACACACACACACACACACACACACACACACACACACACACACACACACACACACACACACACACACACACACACACACACACACACACACACACACACACACACACACACACACACACACACACACACACACACACACACACACACACGTTAAAGAATACATGTATATAGAAAACAGAAATTATTAATAAAAACAACTTCAAATATTTGAAGTCAAATGACAGCCTCTGCAACAGAGGGCAGATTTATTTTCAGATAAATATACAAAACAAAAGTACTGCAAGGTCTGTGCAACCTTTGAGTATAAATAACCCCTCCATGTTAAAATAAAAGAAAGGGTTAAGGGTGAAGTTGATCATAGGCGTAGACCTGCCTCAACTAAATCAAGGGCTCAAAGAAGGACGCATCAATACAAAATACAAACTACTAGTATTTTCTGATAAAAGAGCACATTAGAGATCCAATAGGCTTCTATGTAGCGCAAAGACACGATTCCATTAATTTGATGCTTTCTTCAAGTTTTCAAATGATCTGAAAACTATGAAGCCCTGTGCATAAATCATGTAGAAGTAACAAAAAAGCAAATTCTTCCAAATACCAAAGAAAACTAAATTATAGAGATCTATGTTGAGTCAGATAAGATGGTTTCTTTTCAGATAAACCAACAAATTTAAAGGCAGAGATGTGGTCACTGAGTTCACCTACTTAATCACCACAAGCCAGACTCGCCAAACTAAAAACAGATCAGCACCTATGGGCAACTTCAACCCTTTAGAGAACACACGTATACCGTATACAATAATATCCACCAATGAATGTAATGGCAACCAGAGATTTCTCAAATACTTCTGAACAGAAATCTTAATCAGAGGTGGCCTTATACCTCTGGTAATAAAGACTGAGATGTTCAGAGAACCACTGAACTGTTCAAAGCTCACAAATTCGCAGTCTGTGTGGAGAGCCTTGGATAAATGACAGACCTTGAGAGCCGACAGGAAGTGGTTTAAGACGGAAATGACAAAGTGCAGGTTCCATTACCTTCTATTCATTCTCTACACTAGTGTCATTCAGGCACTGAGAGGGAAGCACATGCATTGCAAATAAGGCGTACTCAAAGTAAAAATGAAGAACACAGGCATGGGATATAATCAATAGAGCTGGACAAAAAAAATATAAGATGAGAACGAAAATAAATCTTTAATCAGAAAACTATCGAGGATTGTCCTTTGTCTCTTAGAGTGTCTCCAGAAGCCTTCAGGTGTTACGATGAAAACAAAACAAAAAAACTAAACTTTTTTTTGCTTGTGTCTCTCCCTCATTACCGATTCCTGTTAGTGTTATCAACATGCCATCGTGCCTTAGCTCCCTAGACAATACGAGTAATCATATTAGCATATATCAGCATATATCAGAGTACATATCCCTTTCCCAATCTACTGCATGTGATTTCTGTCTTCCAGGAGAATTAGCATGGGCTTCGCAGAATTGCGCAGTATGGAACCACCTCAATCATACGTCACAATCTGCATAATGTCTGACAAACAAAATAAAACCCCCACATCTTCAACCCACCCTACAACAATTAAGTGCCAGGGAGAAACAGACTCCCTTATATTAATATTTCTACTTATTAAAACTCTCTTTTGCATTGTACATTATGTAAAATGCTTCTTTACAAAGGAAAGAACACATCCAGATATGTGACCAGAGCTTGAGATAGAGAAACCAATAAAAGATTTTCAGAGGTGGTGGGATGTGTGTGTATATGTGAGCGAGAGAGCGAGCGCTAGGAGAGCGCAATGAAAAAAGAAACCGAAAGAGGAAAAAAGGTTGACTGAGATAAAACTGAGATACAGCAATAAAGTGAGGGGAAAGTGAACGAGAGCGAACCCAAAGAAGAAAAGATGTAAAACAAAAGCAAGAGAGAAGGGAGAACCGACAGGATGGTAAAGTCTTCTCAGGTGTTGCCTCTAGCGTATGAAGAGTGTATTTATAGCCCAGGGGATGTAATCAATGGGTTCATTAACTCCTCAAGGTAGAGCTATTTTAATAGAAACACACACACACAGCGCTTGTTGGTGTCTTTACAATTTGCCTGTCTCAAAGCATCTGTTGCAAGCCCGCCACACCTCCTTCAACCGGTCTTCAGTTCCGTAAAGCGGCCAACCTGCATGAGAATAAAAGCAGAGCAGCATTGAAAAAGAAGACTTCACACAAACTTGTTCTATTTCTTATAAACAATGGCTACAGTACTATCTATCCATCTATCCATCATTGTCACTGTCAGATGGAAACCTACTTTTCAGGAAATCTAAAAAATAACCTGTGTTCCAACAGATCCAATATAGTTATTAGTCAAAAGCTCTTAATAATACTTTTTTGTATTGGTTCAGTATTTATAAAACCCACAGACAAGACACACAACCTCTTTTATTTCCGTTTCAAAATGTTTACATGTGTTTATCTACAAGCTCACAAGGTGTCGCGATGCAAAGTGGCTTATTTTTGCGGCTTTTACGCAACACTCACGGAGTAGGACTTTGATTTATGGAAATTAATGAAATATGGTTTCTGACAGCAACAATATACAGTTTATATTGCACTAATGGACCATACATGTTAAAGCTATACTGTGTAAGTTGTTCAACTAGTGGTCAGTAGCGCTATAGCAAACCGCGGTCGCGTCTGCTTCTTTCGGTCGTTTTTCGCCGCGGACCGGGCCTTCAGACCACCGCGTCCGCCTCGCCGCATCCCTCTCCGATCAGACATTCGGGAGTTACGGACTCCTTCACCAGCGTAAATGCTGCGTCACCGGTTCGATTCCCAATCCGGTCGACCTTTGCCGCATGTCACTCCCTGTCTCTCACCATTTCCTGTCAGTCTACTGTCCTATCCAATAAAGGCAAAAAGCCCAAAAAGAAATCTTAAAAAGAAAAAAAAATATTAGTTTTATTGGAAAAGTTACATAGTATAGCTTTAAATATTATACAAATATGGCTCCCTACCTTCGGGACAGCAGATCCTCCTTGTCCTGCTGGCGTGAGGACTCGCCACCCAGTGAGCTGGCTCCAGCAGGCAGCTGACTGAGTTGGTCCATCACCTCCAGACCACCCTCCTCTGCTATCTGGTGAATCAGATCATCCACTTGATCCTGGGGTGTGGTCAGCGTGGTGGCCGAGCTCATTGAATCCTCCATCACCTAGCGGGGAGAGAGACAGGGACGAGAATTGCCCGAGTTGATAATGCAATAGTAGAACCAAACCAAACAAGGGTGTCCAATAGGCTTGCTTGAGTCTGTGCTGCTCCTGCGCTAAATGCAGGAGTCACCAACCTTTGAGAGGCTGAAGGCTACCTGAATGGGTTGATATGATGGGTTACTTGTTTGATATAATCGCCTTCGCCTGGATAATATACATTTGCTCGATTTACCTTTAAATAATTAATATTATGTATTTAATAGTACATAGCCCAACAGGCTATTATAAAAATAGCCTAATAGGATACAAATGATCACACATTTTTAATTCCTCACAATCATTATTAATAATGTTTTACCAGGTGCCAGGTGATCATAGGAAAACATACATATTATTTAGACATGCCAGTTTTACGATTTCTCTATTTATCTCAGCATAAATCTGTTTCAAAATTTTAAAGTGATAACATTTAAACATGATCCTGATACAAATACACATTGTATATAAAATGACACACAAAGGGCAATTTCCATCTCTGCCACACCATCTAGGCTATTTTTAGAACACACTCTACTGGTGACATGCTATTTTTAGAACATGCGCAGGGGGTGCCTCATTCGCCCCCCGCAGGCAACCAGGTGCTCACGAGCACTATGTTGGCTACCACTGACTGCGCTACAGGAAAAGCCACCTTGGAGTCACCAAAATCAGTAGGGTTCATCCTTGAATCTCCCACTTAGCTTATGAGATGCTGTATGTTGAATCAAGGTGATATTTTGACCTGAGGGTGGCGCTAGAGGATAAGTCATTGGGTCACTCCAATAGTGTTAATCTTCCAGGGAGCAAGAAAGTGCTGACCAAGTTTCATGGCAATTTGCCATAGACTAATTATCTCTGCAAGGCCGGAACGGCCGGGGGCGGGGATTATGTTTTCGGCCCTGTCTGTCCATTATGATAACCCGTAATTGCCGGACCATAAGCCGCGTCTTTTTTCCCATGTTTTGAATCCTGCGGCTTGTACGACGGTGCGGCTTATATATAGATTTTGCACCGCTAACAGCCAGTTTGTTTTACAATGGTCTTTAACAAGGATTTATATATAGATTTTACAGCTAACGGCCACCAGGGGCGCTCTAGCGGGAAGCAGGAAGGACACCTGCGGCTTATAGTCAGGTGCGGCTTATATTATGTAAATATTGTTTTTTTGTTCTAAATGAATTATCCGGTGCGGCTTATATTCAGGTGCGGCTTATAGTCCAGCAATTACGGTAGCTTCTAAAGTTTGCCATAGGGGCCCAATTAGCAAAGGATGCCATAAAATCCTGAATGCAACATCGGGTTTTGCCCACACATCGAGGGGCCTTTAAACAACACAGAGCAATTTCACATACACACATTAGGGAGCTTCACAAATGCTAAGATGTTTTGTTCCAGAGACCCCCCACACCGAATTACGTATAAATGGTCTCGTGAGTCATGTGACAGTGTGCGCAGCTTCTTTCAAAGTCCACATCACCAATGATATGTTTTGATGTGTGTTGTTTGTTGATGCTAGATGGCGCTCTTCACTAACAAAGTGAAACCAAGCTCATTCAATTCCCCATAACAATGGAACTAATTACCACAACGGCACAATTTATTTTGTACGATTCTCTGAGATTCTACTATGCGTTTTAAAGCGACCCGTGCATGGATTGTTGTGAAGAATCATAGTCTATGATTTTTCAAAGGTTCTCTTGAACTCTGTGAATCCTGCTAGGGAAAGAGGACAACTCCGCACTAAAAGACATCAAGGCTCATTTTCCTACTTATATTGATCCCAAATGACTGTCCATGGGTCTATTAGACAGAAATGCCCCTGTCGTCCAGTTTCCCCAGCAGACCCCAGCAGCCCTCATAGCATTGAGTTCATACTCTATACTGTTTGTTGGTAATTGCCATCACAAACTTGTTCCTTCACAAACTTGTTCTATTTCTTATTTTAAAAATGGCATATATAATGTACACAACATCCAACCATACCCAAAGCGGATTCACAAACTTAGTACGATCATGGAGATCGTACTAAGTTTAATGGCAATCTGTCCATTCGGTGAGATGAGGTGATATATGTCTTGGCCCAAAACATCATGGAAGGTGCACAGAAAATTCCATAGCAATCCAGCCAGTCGTTTTTGAGATATAGGTGGTTAACAGACTGACAGACAGACACAGCAAACCTCAGAGCCCTGTGGCCAGTGGGGATAAAAATCTAAATCGAAAGCTGAAATTGGATTTCACTATGTGAAGACAGAAATGCGCTGAAAGGGGAGCTTTGATGAAGGCTTAGTCTATAGGAAGAAAAAAGAAACTTAAATCTAATCATCGACACAAATTATCAAGCCTTTAAATCTATTTGTTTGTTCTATGGACAGGAACAACAATATAAAAACCTCAACCGGGATTAAAACAGCAGGTCCTCACAAACGCTGGCAGTTGACCAAATAAAATGTTGTGACCTACAATTACAGTATATTCCCTGTACATATTTGTATTCATTCAATGTCTATTTTTAGCCTAGAATGGTGCTAAACTAAATTCTGTTGTACTGGTAGGTACAGGTACAATGACAACACAATACACATATGCACAGTGTCAGTCAGACCAAAACAATCACACTGATGGGGACAGTCCCCACTCACCGAAGTGTGGACATCAAGGTTCTGAACCTGCGTTTCAAATTTATCCATAACAGCAGAGACTTTCTGCAGGTCCATAGAGCCCAGAGCCTTGTCTAGGGCCTTTGTCACTTGTGTCATGTTCTTAGTCACCTGGAGGGCGAAAAAAATAGATTAGTGGAACATAAAGTTTGGATTCATAATAATAATAATACATTTTATTTATATTGCACTTTACATTTGAAACAAATCTCAAAATGCTACAGTACAGAATAAATAAATAAAAAACGTTTGTATAAAACAATAAAAAAAAAAAAAGAAAGATTAAAAAAGAAGCAAGGGTAGAAATGAAAACCTAACGGTAGTGTGGAATTTTAGGTGAGGGCAGAGAAGAAGAGTTTCTTTTCTCAAAGATGCACTTGGGTTGTTCTGTTTTTACCGTCTCTCCTCAACTTTTGAGAGACACTTTTGTGTAACTATCTGTTAAGTCTGCTTTAAAGCCATAATTATTGTTATCATTTTTACACAAAAGTACTAGGTAAGATTAGGAGGTTAAACACACTAGGCTTAGAGGTGAGTGCCATCCATTGTAACTTTTGTTTGGTGGAGCAAGCGAAAAAACAGACAACAAATACATCAGTCTTTTTCCTTTTTTTCTTGTTTGGCTTTCCACAATGTGTGTAGCTCCAGTACATTGTGAGCGTCCCAATGTAAATAAACAAAGATTCAAATTTCCGCAATCAGCAATCTTTTCCAGTTCATTTACTAGATATTCAGTCCCTTAAGCCTCGAACAGAGTCGGTGTAGTGCGGTCTGCGGTGTAGTCTTTTTGAGTCATAAAACTACAACGTTAACGCTCAAAAAGACTACACCGCACTACACCTGCTATCCACCGCGGACCCGACTCTGTTCGAGGCTTTAGACCACAAGACTGGCATGTACAAAAGAGAAATCTAATTCAGAGGGAATGCAAGGGATTATGTGATTGGATTATTTGAAAATGGGTCATGATCAAAATGATCTAGCTGAATCTCTATATGCCATTGTTGGTATGACATAGTCCTATAAAATATAAATGAGCATAGCAGATGTGCAGGACAGTGGCACAATAACCTTCTAAAAATAGTAACTTACCCCCTTCATGGTGACAGCAGTCTGTACTTTAGATGCCACTGCGTCAACACGAGACGCCATGCGCAGCCAATTAAGGCCCTCATTTTTCTTCCGGATAGCGTTCTCTGCATAAACTCTGGCAACTTCCACATTCTTCTGTTGGAGAGCCTGGTAATGGGACAAACATACCGTGACCTTAATACATTGAATAAGTAGCGTGAAAGCATGTCTTATGTGTTTGTATTCTAAATATGTATGACTTAAGGAAACCATGATGTCAAGTTAGGACTACTCTCTTTACCAACAAGCACACAAACTGCATGTTCCATAATGAGGGTTCCACTACTGTGACAGAAGTACATCTTTTGGGTGTGTCACAAAATCGCTCGTAGCCACGATGCAATATTTATTTTATTAAAAATACAGAAGCCAACAGGATAGTCTTCCTCAGGGTTTTGATTCTATCCTGTCAAAATATTGGCTTCTGTATTTTAAATAAATCAATATTGCATCATGGCTACAAGCTGTGCGTCCTCCTCCTTTTTTTAAATTGTAACAAGACTTCAGACAAAAGTCTTAAAAGCCCTACCGGCTCCATCTCGAAGCCATTGTTGACACTGAAACCAGCCCAAATGGGTTTGAACCGACCGAATCTGCCATCCTTGGATCCAGAATAGCTTTAGTGAAATAAAATAAAGTACTATACTTAAAAACCTAGAAAGTGCCTCAAAGCAGAAAACATTTAAATGTAATCTACCTGTTAAATTATGAAAAGTTGATATTTTGTCCTGAGGATAGCGAAAGAGTAAAGGTCATGGGGTAACTAAAAGGGCTAGAGCTGCAGTGACTATGAATACACTTAGCAAGTCTCATGGCAATCCTCCAGTCAGATTCTGATATTGTGTGCAAGTGGAGAAATTAGAGTCAATGCTATCGAGCATGAAGATACACTCCAAATTCCAGGGCAATCCAGTTGGTATAGCTTTGAGATGCGTTTGTTGAGATTGATAGCAGCAGGGCTACTGCAGGATGCCTGGTGGCTTAGCTAGTATTTCTTTATTTTAAATGTTCTCATAATGATACCAATAAAGACAAACTTTACAGTATTATATGGTGGTTCCATTGATCCAAGCTGAAACACAATTGATGAATCAATTCAAATCAACTAACTCTGATTGCTGAAGTGGTCAGTTGGTTGGGCTGTGAAGGCTTATGATTTTCAAGTGGTCCCTGATCCAGAAAGGTTTAGGGACCACTGTCTACATTACACATTTACTGTCTGAAATTATTGTTTGCTTATTTCTCAATTCACCTATTTGTTAAGGATTTCATGCACATTTTATTTACAATTTGAGATGCCACTAAGTGGCAAGCAAAATGCTGTAATGGTAAGGCAACAGCCTAGAAGACCAGAAGTTAAATTCCTGGCTCTGTGTTGGGAATGTCCTGGAACAACACAAAAGCTGCTTCCAATGAGCACTTTTGTGCCTTGCAATCTTTTGTAACCTTTTTCATTCATGTCTGCTTAATGTTTGAAATCTTAACCTGGTGCTTATGTGTTATGGCAAGTGCAAAATAATATTACAACCTAGAGTCTAATCTAAACAGATGATATCATTTTCACCCATCCATGAAAATACATTTAATATATAGTGAGTGAAGTGAAAGATTATTCAACAGGGACATAATTATCTACCCAGTGAAACAACAAGGGATGGATTACTTTATCACCCCTTTGCTACATAAGTAAGTGATGTAATTTCGCTTTTTATTCTGTACTGATAAACAAATCAGCTGGAAACACAATTTCACTGTTTCACATTAATTTTTGAGCGGTGCTAACCGCTCCTATAGACCGCTTTTTTACCAAAACTATGATGTCACAAATGATGATGACATGAGTTCGCTAGACCAATGAAACACTTCGATTCTGTTGATCTGTCCATGATGTCATAGTCACAGAGGCACCCGATTGGTTAACCCTGATTTAGAACGCGTTTAGGCCGCGTAAAATACGTCATAACGCGTTTAGGCCGCGTAAAATATGTCATAGCGCGTTTAGGCCGCGTAAAATACGTCATCAAAAATTATTGAGCGGTGCTAACCTTGAATTTCAAAATTGTATTAGATGAATATCACTTATAAGCGATAAAATAACCACACTTTTAGACAGACTGTGGAAAATCTTACAGGTTATAAATGATAGGCAGCTAATACAAGTTTAAAATACAAATGAACAGACTTTGAAAAACTAAAATATTCATCTTCTGGCCTCTTCTCTCTGGAGGCCTCTCTGGAGGTAAATAAGGTCACTTATCATTACACTACGACACTCTTACAAGTTACAATCCGTAGCTTGGTCAACTAACTGATGAGAAATGACGATAAAGACTTATATAGTCTGAGCAGACCTCTAGACTGACATCATACACAACAAAAACAATATTGCCATGCATGCCTATCAACACTGATTCGCGCAGGAATTAGTTTGCACCGCTCACTTCGCACGGGTGCGATTTTTCAATAATCGGCAGCTTTCTAGACCCAATGTGAGGAAAGCAAGGTACCTTAAGTAAACAACAGTAATTAGTGGGCTCCTTCTTCAATAATAAACTTTGAGTGCCATCTGCTGGCTAATGCCTACCACTTCTAAAACTGACACGTGGGTGCCAGCAGAACATACTATAGATCTGGAGCTCTATTTAGTACAAATTGTCATATCTGTCTTTGGGGTATAATTATTTGAACCGTCTTATTATTAAAAAATAAGTAAAGTCTCCATAGGTCCTAAAGAACAGATGAATGACTCAATGTAAAATACCAAATTGCCACACCCAAATGCCTCTGCATTTAGACACCTAACACAAAGTCACAAATAGTAAAGACACACACACACACACACACACACACACACACACACACACACACACACACACACACACACACACACACACACACACACACACACACACACACACTCGTCGCGCGCACACACGCGCACACACACAAAGTACCAAGACGAAGACTTATGTAGAAAGAGTTTAGCATGTCATATGGGCTTTGGATGTTGTAACAATTTACATTCAGGTGGTCCAGAAGAATACACTTAGTTTAACATGATAAGAATATCCTCCTGACTACCAAGAACCAACCACAAAATGCCCATTGGCTTCTGTTACAGCATAATTACCTGCACTACATCACACAATGGAATATAAATTGAGTTTTACTCACCTTCTTCACTTTGGCCTGTTCTTTCTCTGAATCCTTCTCTGCCTTTTTGGCAAGCTTCTCCAGCTGCTTGGCTGTAAACTAAAACACACAAACTCATTTAAAACAAATTAAAAAAAATGGTTTATTTCAAACTTAAATCGACCAAACATTTTCTCAAAAATGTACCTTCAACTGGAAGAGCGTTTCTGTGGAGAGGGAGAGAAATGGAATGAGGAATCAAGATTCATCATTCTGATTTTCAATCATTCTGTATCGTCATTCATTTTGTTCAGTAATGCATTTCATGTATCTATGCAAAATGTTAGCCTACATATTAATGTCTACATAAATCTCAATGGGACGATGGGGATCCACATGTTATAGTTTCATGTTTGTCATGTTATAGTTTCATGTGTTTGTTAATGTCAGGGATCACCATCATGGGTCCTTGGAGGGGTTCCAGACTTCCAGGAGGACCCCTGCTAAATTGATAGGGACCTAATTGGACCTTTAAGAGTGTACTGTACAAAATACAAATGGAACCAAATGGACCCATAGAGGTCACTCTCAGAGTTAAATGAACAGATGAATCGATCAGAGATAAGAATCGAATCAAAAGGGGGGAGGGGTCCGTGGCCAAAAAATGCCTATCAAACTGGGAGACCTTCAATGAAAAAGTTGACAATCACTGGTCTACAGTATGTCAATTTCTAGCCCTGAATACAGGACGGTCATGTATTGACCGTCCTGTATTCAGGGCTAGTCAATTTCAAACACTACAAAAACATGCCACGCCACTTAATTTATCATACTTTGTAGGCCATGCTTCAATGCTTGTCTGACAGAACCTCGCTTGTGGTTGAACCGAACCAAAGAACTTGCATGGTGTCAGTGTCAAGGCTCTTTGGCCAACTCGAGTAAAACAGATTAACAAGTAACAGGGAATCAAAAAGGTAGTGATTGACAAAACACAGTCACATTAGTGAGACGAAATCAACGAGTGTCAACTAAATCTGTTCGTGTTCAAGACAAAGTAAGATATGTAGCATCCAGCTGAACGTTAGCTAACTAGCTGTCACGCTGAGACTGATCGAAAACAAAGGCGAACAGTAGAATATGAACTCTTCGGTGGAAGCCCAGGCATACATACATACCATCCATGTCGAGGTGGTGCTAAATTTCGAATTTCGATTGTAATTAAATTCTCTTTGACAGCAAACAGTTATTGATCTCTTGTTTTGATTCCTGAATCTGACTCTACACTTCCTGGTTCAGCGGTGGTCACGTGGTTAGGGGCGGAACCAGATCGGGTTTCTCTCTGGGTCGCTCTGGGACTGGGTGGAGCCCAACACAACGAGGCAGCCCACCCCGTCCCCAATGAAAACATACAGGAGGACGATCCCGACCTGATCATCAACAGCCAGACTCTCCCAGAATGGTGATGCCAAACCTGCTGAGGACGCAGAACGGTTACAGGATGAGACCAGACAGACCGCCTCGGCCGGTGAGGGAGAACAAGCGGAGGATTGCTCACGTCTGGAAGTGGAAGAGGAGGAGGGAGAGAGTTGGGAGTGGGACACGCTGTTCAACGATGATGGGGACTGTCTGGAGCCACATCTTCTTGAAGAGGTGAGTGCTCTGCCTACGTTTACTAAGTGGTGCCAGGTGAAAGACTCCAGTGATCAATCTGACTTATGCAAAGTGGAAGAGAAAACTGACCGTAAAACTAGTAGAAAACTATTTGTTAGGAGGTTTGCTGAACATTGTCTCTTTCTTCATCCTTGCAAATTGTATACACATACACATGTCATGGCCCGTTATCCCACACCCCAGGGCTGCTGTGGCTCAGGAGGTAGAGCAGGTCATCAAACTAGTAAGACGCCTCAGGGCGACATGCAACCTCGAGGTCGCGCCAATCCTTGGCCATCTGGCCAGTGATGTATGTTGGACCAGTTAACCATATATGGAGACCCCTGGTACCCATATATGGAGATCCATGTACTCTATATGGTATATCCCTTTTATGCCCATACATGGAGGTGGAAATCTTGCTCTTTCGAACGACCGTCATTTCAACAAAGGAGTGTCAGGAGGGTTGGCGACTCACCCCATGGAGGTTAGGTTTAAGGGTTAGAGTTGTGTGTCGAAAAGATGACACGTACGTCACGTAGTAACAGCGAAACGGTCCCTACATGGAGATCCCTGTCTGAACCAGCCACACAGATATGGGCTGTCTTCCTCCATATATGGGCATTCCCATTTGAAGTCCTGTTAGATATGGGCTTAATATTGATGACATCAGGGATCTCCATATATGTGCATAAAAAATAATCTTTTAGATTGGTTCCCATGACATCACAACATACAATCCCTTTTATGCCCATACATGGAGATCCCTATCTGAACCAGCCACACAGATATGGGCTATGTCTTGGCCATCTAGTGGCCAGTGATGTATATCATATATGGGCATAAAAGGTATTCTGGGGAATACCCATATATGGACTTTTACACAGTGATGTGTCAGGGGAACGAAGTACAGCGTCAGGCGTGACCTACATACAGACAGAGATACGCGGACAAGATGTGCCGGTTTTCATAGTAAACTTGCAACCTACAGTCGCAATTAATGATCTGTGGGTCGGCGGTTCGAATACCGACTCCTCCTGTCCACATGTCAATTGTTGAAGTGTTCTTGGGCAAGACACTGAACCCCACATTACCTCCAATGCGTAGGTCGGTGCTAGCTTGCCACCATTGGTGTGGGAATGTGGGAAGGGAGGACGCTGGGGTATACTGTTCGCTGCTTCACTTCCCAATGTATGAATGAATGAATGGACCCAAAGCTCTTTCTCAACTTGCTCATTCTCAACTTACTTAGAAAAGCATAATAAAAGTGCAATCCATTATTATTATTATCTGTCCTTTGTTGTCTCGTCATTCATTCAGATGGGTGTGATGGAGGGCAGGAAGAAAAAGTCAATCCAGGAGGCCAGGTTTGACTACTACAACTACAACATGGACAGAGATGAAGATGCAGACATCGACCTCCGAGAGGACAAGCTGTCTCACATCGTAGAGATCTACGACTTCCCAGCTGAGTTCAAGACAGGATCTCATCAAGTCATTTCAGTCCTACCAGTAAGTACAAGATGATTTGGCTGTACTAATCGAAGCATTCATGTCTCACAAGGCTTCAAGTGTACGCAAGTGCAGAATTCCTACATAATTATGCCCTCATTGTGTGTGTGTGTGTGTGTGTGTGTGTGTGTGTGTGTGTGTGTGTGTGTGTGTGTGTGTGTGTGTGTGTGTGTGTGTGTGTGTGTGTGTGTGTGTGTGCAGAGAGGTTTTGACATCCAATGGATTGATGACTCGCATGCACTGGGCCTCTTCTCCAGCCCCATAGCAGGTTGGTTTAAAAAGGACTGTGAAGAGTTACTTTTTGAATGTAACGAAGTGTAATGTGTAATTAATTCTCTTCTATTATATAGTCTTGTAGACTTGTACATGATCTCAAAATAGAAATACACTTGTTATTGCGACCGTCAGGGAGCAGTTTACTATGAAAACCTGCACCGGCCGTCCGTCCGTCGGTCGGTCACACGTCACACGTCACACCTTTGCCCTGCTCATATCTCCGCATCAGTATATAGGGCTTGTTTGTTTATTGTATGACATCACGCCACATCATCAGCTGTGGACTCTGTGATGTCATCGTATCGCATCAGTATATAGGGCTTGTTTGTTTATTGTATGACATCACGCCACATCATCAGCTGTGGACTCTGTGATGTCATCGTATCTCCATATATGGCCATCTCCGTATATGGAGATATAAGTCGTCCATGCCCAAGTATGGGCTGGTGAGGTCAGACTTTGTGTGATGCGTAGGTTATCTCCATATATGGAGATTCAACATTCCAGGCAATGCTCTCTTCCCTGGTGAGAATTGCCCCTTTATATAGGGCTTGTTTGTGTATTGTATGACATCACGCCACATCATCAGCTGTGGACTCTGTGATGTCATCGTATCTCCATATATGGCCATCTCCGTATATGGAGATATAAGTCGTCCATGCCCAAGTATGGGCTGGTGAGGTCAGACTTTGTGTGATGCGTAGGTTATCTCCATATTAACCTCGCCTCACCAGGCTTTCCTGAGAGAAAGCCTGGTATTCGTTTACTAAACAGGTCGTCTGATCCGGTCTAGACCGGATGATATCTTACGTCATTTTGTATTCAAACGGACTACACTTTGGCCGGAACTACCGACCGGAATCAGTTTTATTCAAAGTTAGCGCATGCGCAAAACCAGGTTAAAACTGATTCCGGTCGGTAGTTCCGGCCAAATTGTAGTCCGTTTTGAATACAAAATGACGTGGAACGTCATCCGCTCCCGACCGGATCAAAAGCCCGAAATTGGAAGCGATCCCAGGCTATCTCCATATATGGAGATTCAACATTCCAGGTGTAACTATGGCTACCCGTATGACGTGAGAGGTGGAGGTTGTGATATTTGTGGAGATAAGCGACCAACGGTCGCTTATCTCCCGATTAGGGAGTCTTACTGGTATTAAGAGGCACTTAATGATATGTATGATTGAATGTTATTCTTTGTGTCAGCTCGTGAGGCCCTGAAGTCCAAACATCCGTTGATGAAGGTGCGGCCTCTCTCCAGATCGTCTGCCACTACCAAGGCCAAAGCTCGTAGCTGCTCAGGTTTGCATCACATATTGGTTTAAACATATTCAGAGATTCTCTCTAAGCATATTGTGAGCTAGCTCAGATTGATAAATTTCTATGCCAACTTTGGTAGGAAAGCGTTTGTTTTTAAGTGTTAATTAACATTATATAGAGTTAAGGCTTTTATAGGTATTATAAGTATACTATCCTAATGGTTATTGGTCCTTCAATGCTGTGATATTCTGCTGACATCGAACCTAGACATTGTCATGTGATCATTTTGAGACCCTTGTGGTCCTGGAAGAATTGTATTCTAATACACTAAAACAAAACAAAAATCTATACATGGACATGGTCACAAGATCCAGATAATAATACCATCTGGATCTTGTTTATGTACCAGTATGTTAACTGTGTTTTAGAGTTTTTATTATCTGCTGTAACATAAATTGCCCAGTTTAGGACATGATAATAAACTTGACCTTGACACATTTCATCAAGGTACCTGGTTTTACTTATTCACGTGCTCTGACATTTGACAGGATCAGGGATTCTAACTGTAATTGAATAAGAATTGTGTTTTTCCAAAAGTCATGGATACACAAGACTACCTATTCGCCAAAAGTGAGGTGGTGATGACTACAATTTCTTAGATTTAGGCATCATAGCTTTGAGTGTAGGCACCGCCCACGGTTGAATAGTGAAAGTCAAGAGCAAGTGATGGTACAGAGTTTTGTACATGATTGTTATCAGTGCTCCTGTGTCCAGAGCGGCTCTGCGCTTTTATTGATTTAAAAGGAGGGTGGATCATTGTTTTATGGTGAAATACTTAATTTCTTCAGGACAGCCTTTTGTGTATCTAATATGCAGTACTTTGCAGTGCAGAGTGTTAAGGAACACATAGCAGGAGGTTGAAATTTGTAGCTTGAAATCGCAGCTTAAACGAGGCGCCATGACATGCAACCGAAACAAAACATCAGTCGTTGCACTCTTGTGATTGGTCACATATTGACTTATGTGTATTATGTTGCTTTAAATGTATTGGTTGTGACAGTAATGTATTAATCTGTTCCTGTGTCAAAGATTATGAACCTATAAATGATACAGTTTGGCCATACTGATGTACATTTGATTTTCAATGGGCGAATGGGGAAACTATACTATGGGGAAAAATCACAGTGGATGGGACCGTAAGGCCCATTTCTATTTCTATTGCATCACTATTGCATCCGTATTAACAGCAAAAAACAATCGTATCTTTTAAACCAACCTCCAGACTACCTCTTGCCTGCTAAGGAGCGACCCCAAACAAGTGCAGCGTTGGCCCGCAGGCTGGTGATCGGAGCCCTGCGTGTGAAGAGCAACCAGACCAAGGAGGACCGTGAGTCTGAGAAAAAGAAGCTCCAGGAAGCCAGAGGTAAACATAGACATATCATGGTACATGTTAGAACATAGATATCAAAAGTTAGATACCTCATCCGCCGCTGCAGTTCATTGGCACGACTGGTAAAACAGGACTGGCGGAACTGTGCACGCTTGAAACAAATGTATGTTTTTTTTTTTTTTTATTTGGTCAAATGTATCAAGCATATTTGCTTTCAGCTTCTTTGGGCGTATGTTCGGTGAAGAAGAGGAACTGCTTTGATTTTTTTTTAAGATTTGTTTTTGGGCTTTTTGCCTTTATTGGATAGGACAGTAGACTGACAGGAAATGGGGGAGAGACAGGGAGTGACATGCGGCAAAGGTCGCCTGGATCGGGAATCGAACCAGCGACGCCGACAGGCATTGATGCCGAAATGGCAATGCCTATATGGTATGCGCCTGGTCCACTAGGCCACCAGGCGCCCCCTGCTTTGATTTTTTAAATGGAAATATAAGTGGGGCAGAAACAGTGGATCATCGCGCAGACCTCGCGGTGTTAAGCTGTTTTTGTGAAAGCCGATCTCTTTTTGTGTGTTGTTGAGTTGAGTCGTCCCGTTAATCCAGTGTCATGTCGCCACTGATGTTTATGATGATCATGCAATATGACTGCACACGCTATATGGCGATCAGCACCGCGGACAGCGACCGTTCTGCTATTCCATCCTCACCAATTCTCTCGTCTGAACCTGTTATGTTAAAAATACAGACGAGCGATGTCATTTAATTGCGATTCACAGCTTCCCACCCTCACTATCTGTACGAAGAAAAAAATATATAATACAAAAAATAAGAAGCTTTTGTTGTAAAAAATGTTTTGTCAGTTTGTTTAATCCTGTTTTGCTGAATTGATATGTTGTGAGTTGTAGTGAAATGTTGTACCATCTCCTTCCCAGCTTGCTTCCATATCCTGGCTGCCAGAGAGCGAATGAGAGATAAGATAGTATGTCCAGTACTGGGTTCAGGTCCAACACGCAACAAGGCAGAGTGGAGTCCACACAGCTAGAGTAGTGATTGATCACATGCTGAGTGCTTGTCCTCTATGATCCAATATCCCTAAAGGCAACAGCATCTGCCGTTGTTTGCAAACATTAAAATTGAATGGGTACGGGGATGGATTCCGTAATACGACAGTGTCACTCGCCAAAAAAGAACTGCTACAATCTAACAACATGTCATGATGCAACATATACATTTGTGTAAATGTATCTTTCCGGGGATAATGACCTTCAAATTAATTTGAATATGCTTTCTGTGTGCTGTTTGTCCTCTAGTTCCACAACCTGCAGGAGCTGAGGCATAGTGCATCGCTGGCCAACAAAGTCTTCATTCAGAGGGACTACAGCGAAGGCACCACCTGCAAGTTCCAAACTAAGTTCCCCTCTGAACCGGAAAGCAGGGTGAGGGGGCATATAGAGAAAATCTTCGTTTGTTTTCTTTTCAATGGCAAATGTGTGTGATGAGTAGATGTGTGTGTATTTGTGTCTGTAGTGTAGCTCAGAAGTACGATTTGAACCGCTGCTGCTTGTGGCAGGGCCACTCGGTCAGCACTCAGCAGTATTAAAATATTTGAAGACAAGTGAGGATGTGTGTTAAAGTGTGGATGCATTGAATTACCTACTTTCGTAATAATGATAGCGTCACTTGCAAAAATAAGTTATCAGCCAACGACACTGTCGTACTGCTGGGGCTTCTGCTCAGCTGCTGCACTGCTGTGGAATGCCCTCCCTGACCACCTGAGAGCACCACAGTCAGTCGATACTTTTAAAAGGGGACCGTATTATTTTAGCTGTGTAATATACGTGATCCACCATGTGCTTTTAAACCATATCTGAGCTGTGTATAATTGTGCACTGTTCTTAATTTACTAATTTAAACTGCCTTTGACCATTTTAGTCCCTTTTAAATCTTTTTCTTTGCCTTTTTGAATGAAGCACTTTTGTTTCAAATATATATTTATCATATTATTTCAACCCAGGCCCTAACTTGCCAAGGCCCTGCTTGGCTTTACTAATTAACATATGTCTTATGCCCATATATGGAGATCCCTGTCCCAATGTCATCAATATTAAGGACATATCTGGGAATGCCCATATTTGGTAATGCCCATATATGGGCATGTTTTGACATAACCTTGTTGTCTTTCATGCAGGGGTCTCCATATATGGGTAACTGGTCCGATATACATCACTGGCCAGATGGCCAAGAATTGAGCCCTGAGGCGTCGTACTAGTTATTATGCAATGAAGTGAATAAGGGTTTACTACTCAAGCTTTATTATGAGTGCAAATTAACTACCTATCGGTATCTGTCAACGTTTGGATGCACACTTTACTCGCAGTAGCATAACATATTATACTGTATGCTCATGCTTGTCTCCAGATTGAGCGGACACTGTTTGAGGACCCTGTGAAGACGTTGAATAACTACTACACCGAGGCGGAGAAGATTGGAGGCCAGTCCTACCTGGAGTAGTCTCGCGTAGCCAGACAACTATTCCACAATCTCTGAATGCTATATAGAGTCTGGAACAGCAGCTCCCTAACGGCGAGTAATGGAAAAGGGCATTGCCGTTCAAGAAAATATATTTTAAAATGTCATTTCTGCTAAGCAGCAAGCTAAACATGCTTATATGATTTTTATTTATATAATGATAAATGTGAGCGATGTGAGACTGAAACGGAAGTGACGAGGGGGCTTCACTTCCGCTTCATCTCGCACTCATCGTTTCTATTTCCCTTTACCAGACTGTATGCCGGGAGCATTTGACCAAATCGCGGAGGCAACAGTCTGGCCACGCGAGACTATACATGTACCTGGAGGGATGCCTGGCCTCATCTTCCTCTGCATGGAGACACGCTATGAGAAAGTAAGACTTGGAGAAGATGTCTCACTCTCTTACTGGCCCAGGATTACCTGGGTTGATAATCTTTTGCCATTTGTTCTTTCATTCTCTCATGTCAACTTGCCATTATGATCTGTCTGTGATTCAGGTACTTAAGAAGATTGGCAAGTATATTCAAGAACAAAATGAGAAGATCTACGCTCCCAGAGGGCTGCTCATCACAGATCCCATTGAAAGGGGAATGAGGGTTGTATCCTTACGTGTGTGTGTTTGTGGGGGGGGGGGGGTGGATTCGGGCCCATGGTGGAGGGGTGCCTTAATTATTTTATACTTTAGCTATTGAAAAATAGCAGATCTACAAGCTCACAGGGCGGCTCTGCGAGCTTGTAGATCTGCTATTTTTGAAAAGTCGTGGAAATGTGAACATTTGTAACTAAGGTTTTGCTTCTGGGGGGGTCCCTCGAATAACATATTTTGAGATGGGTGTCCGTTTTGGGGGTCCTTCACATGAAAAAGTTTGAGCAGCACTGACATAGAAACATAGGTTTTTCAAAAAACCTTAGAATGATTTAGAAGACATTTATAGAAGACACAATTTCACGCTTAAAAAAAAAAGAAAATAGCAAATCTACAAGCTTGCAGTGAGCTGTATATCTGCTATTTTTCAATAGTTAAAGCACAAAATAATGTTAATAATGCGTTACCAGTCTAAATGGGTTAAACCCCCCCCCCCCCCCCTATGAAGAACATTCATGGGGGGCCCGCAGTGAATCCTTGTACCCAGGGCCCAGAATTTGGTGCGACACCCCTGGGGGGGGGGGGGGGGGTGTATGCATGTCAGCATGTATTACCATGTGTGATCATTGATCAACTTTCACAACTCTTATGTCGGCAGCCCTTAACTCCTCTTTCATTACATTGAAATCTCTATTTACGAGGACCGAGGCTCCAGTGGTTCCAGCTCAGGCAGCAGCACAACATCCGGTAGCACCGGTCGATGACGAGGCACACACACAACCACTCAACCATACCACTAGGCCCGTTTTTCACTCACCACCATGGATGGTCCACCCGGACAACAGACACTAGAGCTCTTGGCTAAGTTCCCATAAAGGCTATAGCATGTAAAACGAAACACAAGGCCAGGCATGTTGCTCCTCATCTCTCACTGCTAAAGTTGTCCTGGTCTGACTCATGTGCAGGCTGCTAGGGAGGGAAAGAGACTTCACTTGAGAACCCACCTAGAGTCAACCAACAGAAAGCTCATTATTGCAGCTCATTACCATCAACTGCTAGGGCAGGGGTCTTCAACAGGGGGTCCTCAGAGTTACTACAGGGTGTCCTCCAAATCTTTGTGTGTGATAGGAACTTTTTTTTCTCTACACTACCACTTACCCTAGTTTCCCTATTATGTGTGGAACGAATATCCAAGCTACAAAATAGCAGATTTACAAGCTTGTAGATCTGCTATTCTTGGCAAAGAGGTTTGGTGTAGAGGGAAACAAGACAGTCAGACTTAAGTTTTGATGGTTCAAGTGGTTAAATGTCTAGAAATACACATTAGACCAACAACCTACACTGATGATAGTGCTGTCAAACAAGTCTACTCTGTTTAAACACATGGTAATGAGATGTGTACTGTATGACCAACATCAAATAAATACTGCTTCATCACCACAATATTAAGGTAATCTGCTTTCTTTTTGTGCATCTTTCGATAGCCAGTAGAGGTTTATAATCCCCCTGAAGATGTTGATTGGAACAATTTGAATCGAGTTTGGTTCCTTGTGTTCCAGGAGTGCAACACAGTTGACATTTAATGACAAGCAAATGGAGTAGATTTCCATATCGTTGTTGTCGGGTGGAAACCTCATGTACAAATACCGTTCGTTTTGTATGTATCATTTTAAAAATGATTTAGACTAGTGAAAACAGCCGATCTACAAGCACACAACACCTCGCGGTGTGAGGCGTTGTGTGCTTGTAGATCTGCTGTTTTCACGATTTTTGTGTGACGGCCTTGTGTGATGAAGCGAGGCTTTACATTGCAAATAAACATGCACATTTGAAACTTGGGAGATACGAGGTTTCTGCCCGAGAGTGACGATATGCAACATGGAACAAAACTTAAAGAGAGGAGAGGGACCAAAAGGAGAAGAGGGGTGAAGGGAGGAGTTAATTTGTTCTGGGCTGAATGGGGTCATCAAAATGCCACCTGGCCCAGAGACCTCCAAAACCTTCACCCATTATTGCATGTGAATTAATAGGAGATTTATAGTAGGAGATATGAGGCTCAAGTTCAAGTTGGGGGCTTTGTCTCAAAAAGGAAACTTGAAGCTACCTATGCACATTAGAGATATAGATATACAAGATAATACATCCTTTTTTATGGCGGAGATCAATCGATTCTAGATCCGTTATGGAGCAAGATATTTAAATAAATATATACCTCCAGAGAATAGATAAAATTGTATCCTGTCTTGCACACACACACCAGAGAGGCACTGTGTGACCTTGCGGACTGAGACGTGACGCACTGTGTCCAGGGCCAGCAGCAGGTCCAGCTGCCCATCGCTGTCAAACTCTTGTCACCGTGCCACCTGTCACCATGGGAGACAAAATACTTTTCTACGAACCATCTTATGAAACAGTCCAAATGGTATGTTTATCTAGCATTTAGATATAATACAACTCCCATACCCAGACCTGCAAGGAGGCAGTACATTTAGTTGTGTATAGTCATCAGTCAAACCTCAAGCCTGTAATAAAAAATAAATCAACTGTTATTGCAATCTTCAGTTACTGGAATGAAGCACTTTGCATTGCTTATATTTCACAGTAAAAGTCAAAGAAGAAAAGAACGAGATGAAGCTTGATATATGATTATCAAATAAAATGCATTATTTATTACACAAGCACAACTTAAACTGTATAAGAAAACATTTAATGTATAAAACAAGATAATTAAAAAACATGTGTGAAATAAAAGATTAAACCATTGTCAATGTACAATATAACACCAATATTTACAGAACTCTTCTTAAAACCAAATATGCAATAAAAAAATCAATGTGCAAAAACAAAGGATCATGAAAATATACTTTCTGTATAAAATAACATGACTATACAATTTATTTGATGAATCAAAAGAAAAACTAGGACCCATCTCGTAGTGGTGTCCAATAAGAACTAATAACCAAAATAACATGACTATACAATTTATTTAATGAATCAAAGGAAAAACTAGGACCCATCTCGTAGTGGTGTCCAATAAGAACTAATAACCAAAATATCAAAGGAAAAACTAGGACCCATCTCGTAGTGGTGTCCAATAAGAAGTAATAACCAAAATATCAAAGGAAAAACTAGGACCCATCTCGTAGTGGTGTCCAATAAGAAGTAATAACCAAAATATCTAACCCATGTAATGTTGGGAGCTTGTCACTAAAATTGAAAAAGGGCATAAGTTGTTAATTCATAATATATGGTTGTGCTCGAAATTATTCAACCTACTCTGAAAATTAGGTTTATTAGTGTAGCCACTGTTCCTTTAACTTTGAACTTGTGAACTACCGGTATCCTCAAAACCGTACTTTTAGGAACATTCGTTGCTTGACCACCGTCTGCCCACCATCCTTATGTGTAACATTAAAAGTTATTCAAATAATATTCAAGTTATTAAAAGTTATTAAAAGACATGTATTTGTCATACTAACAATAATCTATGGTCAAAAGTAATGTAGCTATTCAACCCTGTTACTGTCATTTCAACCCTGTTACCATATCATTTTAATCAAAATGAAACATAAATTACTTAATCAGCACACAAGAGTTTGATCTATTGTCTTTTAAAAAGCTTAAAAAAGGAAAAGGATATTAAACATTGCAAAGGCACTGAATGTTCCTAGAAGTACAGTTTTGAGCATAGTTCACAAGTTAAAAATCAAAGAAACAGTGACTACACTAATGAACCTAATTCTCAGAGGGGGCACAACTGTAGTAGGCTATTTTTGTAAGATTGGGTCTAAGAGTCAAAAGTAAATTTCTATTTGAAATGAATTGCAGTGAAAGTCAAGTGCTTGGAAGGGGAGAAAAAAATAAATAAACAAAACACACTCCAAAAATGTACTCGAGTACTCTACTCAAGTAAACGTCCACGTGTCCATAAACGCCACTGTGGCTCAAATGTCCTGTAGTTCAGGGATTGGAGCTCCTGGCGAGCGGTGCCTGCATCTGGGCTCTCAACAACCTCAATCGTTGGCAGGGTCCAGGTGGTCTCTTGGAGGCGACGCCAGCAGATGGTCCCTGTGGATGGAGAAGAAACACAGGTGTTTTAGTATCAATGTCCAGCTCTTTCTCGACTACAATGCGTAAATATCTTGCCACACAAGTAAATCATACATAGAGTAAGTTATGTCTCGCCATAACTAAGGCAGTTACTAGTTACATACATTATTATATATTCAAACAATGCAATTCACAACTACAACAAAACATTTAATTACAATATTGTTATCCTTGTTTATATTTATTTTAATTTCATCAAGCTTACCATTTATGTACATATTGTAGCATTAGCCCTAAAATTAAGCTTTGTTTTGTGCTCGTATAGGTCGGTAAGCTCTCTCATTAAAGAAATTAAAATAAAAACAAGCACATTTCGCACTTTCATTTAGCGTTCGAGTACATAATTTGTGTACAATGTAACCAGTAACTATGTCACTTATGGTAAACTCTCTATATGAACGTTTTGCCTCACCTTCCTCCTCTGGGCCATCCTGCTGTTGTTGGGGTCATCGATGGCGATGCACGTCCTACTGTTGGCGACGTAGGTCAGCAGGTGGTGTTTGGGTGGCGGTGACCTCACTCCTCTGCAGGCAACACCTTGGTGGCATTCTCCCTGGCAGGAGTCTCCCTTGCAGGTTCTCATTGTTGGCCTACGATTGGCGCCTGTGGTCTGAGACACGTACTTCTGCTGGAGGAAGCCTTGCATACCCCTGCAAAAAGAGAGAGATGACAATAAGCAGAGGGTTAGGGTTATGAACTCCAGTCAATAAACAACAAGGTAAATAGTCACATAAATACAGCACAGAGTAACCTCGCCCACCAGGCTTTCTGAGGGAAAGCCTGGTGATTGTTGATCCGGTCTAGGCGGAAACCACAAACCGAAGAAGTGGCATCGCTTTGTTTTGTTTCCCTCCCCGTTTGTTTCCCCAATCCCTATTAAAATGCTCGAGTAGCCCAGTGTAGTCTTGCCAGTCGCTACGAGTTGGAATAAAAGATGCATATCCCAAACACATTTTTCAAAAGCAAAACTACGCTGCATCAAGGAGTTTATTAGGTAGGCCCTAAAAGTATTTCCTTAAGCACAGGGGAATTATTTTGGGTTAAAACTGAATCCGGTTTGATAGTTCCGGCAAATTGTAGTCCTTTGAGTACTACAACATGACTTAAAGTGGTTTCCTCTTCCGACTGGATCAAAGCTCGAAAATTGAAGTGATCCCAGACTAGCACAGAGAGAACAATGTAGTGCCTAAGGTAACCAATTAACCTAGCATCTGTCTATACAACATGCTAAATACCATCTAAACATGATTCTTAAAGATGTGGTCAAGATAACAAAACCATGAGAACAAGCCTTACTTCAACCAGCCAGTCATGGGTGCACGCTTCTTCTTGGCCACGGCAACTCTCTTCCTGGTGGTGACCTGTGGGGGAGAAGAAAGAGGAGAGTCAGTTTCCGTGTCTGAACTGTCGGTCAGACACGGAAACCAACTCACCTGTTGCTTGGCTGCTGCTCCTGCTGAGGCATCCTTCTCTGGCACCCTCACCCTGGGATTCTGGGGGTCATCGACCAGGGTACACGTCCAGTCGTCCTGAGGGCGCTGGGTCCAAACCCTCTTCAGGACCACCCTGGTGTTTGATGGGTTGTTGGGGTCCTGGATCAGGGCAGACGTCCAGGTGAAGCTGGCAGCATCCTATGGGAGGAAATGGAGACATTAGTAAATTGAGTTCAAGTACTAAATCAATGTCCAAAAGTGATACTTTTCAGGATTCAAATGTAGATAGATAGATAGATAGATAGATAGATAAATAAATGTATCAAACACGCCACTTCTTCGAGCTTGTAGATCTGCTATTTTTGATTCTTCTGTTCTGTGAGAAGCTGTATCAAGTAGGGTAAAAAAACAAAAAGTTAAGAGGACTGACAGCATTTTTGTTTTTAACAATAATGATTAGAAAGAATGTATGAATGAAACTTAGCCAGGAGCCATAAGCTCCTTCATGTGGAAAAGGTTCAGGCATCTTTATCTATTCTCTGGAGGATGTTCCCGGTGCTGCTCTGGGCATGTCCCACTGGAATAGACCCTGGAGAAGACAGAACCAGATGAGGAGATTATATCCCCACGCTGGCCTTGGGAACCCCCAGGATGACAAGTGGCTAATGGTGCCAGGGAAGAGTCTGGAACTGTGGTGGAACTGTTGCACCCTCAACCCGACTCCAGATAAGCAGTTGAAGATGGATAGAACATTATACAGTTGGTTATTTGCACAGTAATCCTCAGTGTTCATGTGTAACTCTGAGAGGGAGTAACTGTAAACGTTTACAGGTCCATTGGTTAGAACTGTAGGGGTCCTTGAAGGGGTCCCCAGCACAATATAGTAAGTAGGCCAAACAAAATCAGTTAATACATAACTGATGTACAAACTCACTATGTGTCATGACTCATTATGCTGCTATAGGCATTGTGAGCATGTAGATCTGCCATTTTCAGGACAGCTTGAAAGAAATGTTGAATTTTAACACAAATCTTTAAAAAAAAAAAAAAAAAAAAAAAAACATTTTCGGATGGGGGGGGTCCATAGCCAAATAATAATAATCTGGGGGTCGTTGACATGAAAAAGATAACATCCTCGTTCGGTCGTAAATGGCCGTTTGTAACAATGAGAGTCAGTCAGTTAGCCCCGTTTGAACCTCACTCTACAGCCGAGTGACTCGGTTCCAAACCGGACCAAAGAGTCAGTAATGTAACCGTTTACGTTTGGTAACATTAATATTTGAACCAGACAGTCCCTTTGGCTAAATTAGTTTTCCAGAGTTAAATTAACATTGAGTGAAACGAACAAACAGTCAGTCGCTTGAAAGATGCAGTACCATTTAAAACGACTCATTATTACAATTTACAATGTAGGCATTTAGTAGACGACAAAAGTAAACCGACATTAATCTAAACGACATCGAACGAAAACCTCATGCTAACGTTTCAAATGAGCCGCCGTTTCAAATGAGGGCCAAAACAAACCGTCTATCAAACAATGTTTATAGTAACGTCTATGCTAGCATACCGTATGCTAACTAAGTTTCCAAATTAGTCTAATACCAGATAGGGCCTAAACAAACCGTCTGTCTAAACAACAACGTGCGCTAAAAACAACATAATTACACGTTTACAGTACATAATAATAAACGGTTAACATACCATCTCCGTGGTCTCAGGTGTCGTTGTTGTTGAACTCGAACTTGTAGTAGAAGTAGTAGTGGTAGGTAGTTGTAGTAGGAAGTAGTAGTAGTAGTAGTAGGAGGAGTAGTAATAAGAGTAGTAGTGGTGAAAAGTAGTCTAGTCAACTGTTAACTCTGCTTGAAAAAATGAACGTCCAGTTCGCAGTTGTCAAAGTGAAAGACTAACGAAAGACCATAGATGACAGGTTCATATTATCAGCTGAAAACGTACCCGTCGTCTGATTGGTTCATTTGACAGCTAAGACCCGCTGTGATTGGTCAGATCGGGAACCGCCCCCGTCGCGTGCGGAGAGAGAGAACTACAGCGGAGTTAGCAGACCTACAAGCTCACAACGCGACGCACCTGCACCGCTTTGAGAGTTTGTAGATCTGCTGTTGTTGTGTTCTCGGTGCAGTTAACGCGATGTTTGTTTTTAAAATGCAACATGTTGTTTCCCTGGTTGTTTCCCATAATGCAGGTACGCACTGCTGCCACCATCCGGCGGGCGGAGTCAGGTTAGCATAGCACGGTACTTTTCAACTGGCAGAAGTTCGTCAACATTAACAACACTGTTTAGCCATTATTAGTAGTAGTAGTAATAATACATTTCCCACAGAACTTGGGATTCAAATGTGTGTCAAGATATACCAAGAAAGTGAGTTGTATGTTGTATGCTTTTGAAATTGATATTATCCTAGTCTAGATAAAGTACTATGTCTATGTTCTATCAGTCTGTCTTTCAATGTTATATGAGATACTTAAAGTGTGGTTCCTGTGGAAATAAGCCTCGGCTTTCTAGGATCTCCTTTTAGTTGACCTTGTACCAGTGATTTGTACTGTCATGAAACTGTACTTGTTTCTATTGCAATCTTCTAATAAATTCTTCAATCAATTCTTCAATGTGTATGTGGACAAACTAAACACACCTATCTGACAGTGACCAGCAACTGTTTTCAGTGGTGGTAAAAGTAGGCCTACTCAATGTTTTAAAAAGTAGGCTACTCATGCAGAATGTCCCATTTCAAGTTTTCAGTAATTATTGTATAATAATCTTTTGAAAATAGCAGATCTACAAGCTCACAATGCTTGCTTTACTCAACGTTTAGTTTGCATTACACACTGAGTAATAAGACTAGTTGTTGAACAACGATGATCACAGCATACTGTTTTTTACTCAACTGATGTGATAACATGTTGAGTTTTTAAGAAATCTGCCAATCTGGACCACCAGTATGTGCTGCTGGGTTTCTTCCTATCATGAGGAGAGGACCCACAGTACTGCTGGTTTTGAGCTATATAGGACTATTCTGCCCGACATGGGCATTGATTTATTTCATGCCCATACATTATATGGAGCACTTTTGTTTCTGTCTGCCTGTCTCTCTTTTATGCCCATATATGGTGTTCCGTGTCCAGGCCAGTCTGTGACGTCACGACTATGATGTCAGAGTACAGACAGACATTTGGTAAATTAGACGCCTTACATGCGACCTTGCCCTTGGCCAGTGATGTATATCGGACCAGTTACCCATATATGGAGAACCCTATATGGAGAACCCTGGTACCCATGGAGATCCATATATGGAGATATGCTGTGAGAGCCCAAACATGCTTACTCAGTTATTTGTTATGTTAAAGTCCTATGATGTCTATGACACCATACCCTTTTAGGCCCATACATTGAGATCCCTGTCTGTAGAACCAGCCACACAGATATGGGCTGTCTTGGCCATATATGGATTATGTTAGTGTGGTATGTGGCCGATGTGGCCTCCATATATGGGCATGCCCATATGAAGTCCTGTTAGATACAGGCTTGCTTAATATTGATGATCAGGGAACTCCATATATGGGCATAAAAGGGATTCTGTTAGTGTGACATCACAGTGAAGCCAGAGCGTGATGTCAGAGCGGCAACCCCTTAGAATTACAGTGTCAGGCGTGACAGAGATACATACATAAGGACAAGCTGTGACCGTTCACATACTAATCTGCGGTTGCAATTAAAGATCACATGTTTGATTGGACTTGAGAGTCTAAAATGCACAAATTGCGCATTCAATCAATGTGATTTTGATGATAATTTGTCCAGTTGTCTTTGTCTAAAATTCTGTTTTAATGTATTTT
The DNA here is from genome assembly GCF_963921795.1 of Nannobrachium achirus. Taxonomy (NCBI): domain Eukaryota; kingdom Metazoa; phylum Chordata; class Actinopteri; order Myctophiformes; family Myctophidae; genus Nannobrachium; species Nannobrachium achirus. Next base: position 13,200,923 of record NC_137820.1, on the reverse strand, counting down.
TGAAGGTTTTCAGAGTACCACTAGAGAGCCTACCTCAGTATAATAATGAACACATGGGGACATACCTAGGTAAGTGGAGACAGCTTATTTAAAAAGGCAGACAATTATGTCTGTTAATGTTCCTGTTAAAAAGTAGTAAGTAGTAGTAACTGAGTAGTTATTAAAATGACCCCAAACATGTTTCATGGTGAAATATTCCATTAACTGTTGCACCCCTACATCAATGTCCTATTCTGGGGTCCTTTGTGTTTAGCTGACCCAAAATGTATTTTCTCTCTACCCTCGTGAACAAGGAGATGGCAAGATGGAGAGCAGTGCAGTCAGCAGACATGGGCTTGAGGAAGACTAAGAGTGAGTGCAGAATGCAGTTGTTGGACATGTTGCAGGGGCAGATGGAAGAGCTGTTTTCCCTCAGCCAAAAGGCAAGTTATTGTCCTGTCAACAGATGGCTTTGACTTTTAATTTTCACATTTCATTTTCAGTTCTCAATATTCTTTTTTTCAAAATGTCATGTAAATCAGTCAACTTTTAATACATTTTGTTTATGTATACATTGTAAATTTATATAGTTTAAACAAAGTTATTTTTGTTTTCTCTTTCATTTCATTTGGAGTCATAGTGAATGTATTAACATTAATATCCCAACATAATTAATATAATGTAAGATCTATGGAAGAAGCAAACACTGTGCTCTTATTTTAGTGGGTCAAATGAAATAATTTGAATAAAAAGATCTTCCAGGATTAACTTCTTGGATAAAAATATCAAGTTATGATTCACTCTACTACCACAAATGAGAAGTGCATGTTATCATATGAAGGTTTCGGCATAATTATCTACAATTTTCACAGGTTTTATTTCAGACAGAGGCATTGGCCAGCTCTATTGCTCGTTTTTGCTCCTTCACTCTCTATAATCATGTAAACGTTTTCCAAAATATGTTTCTGTTCTAATAGAGAACAGGAACAGCTTTAATACTTGCTGTAAGATGCATGTACTGTACAACACCGACAAGCAGACAGACAGGCAAAACAAGGGACAAGCAGCAAGGGACTGATAGACAAAAAGATGTACAGTAGTGATTCTGATTTATGTCACGGACCCCAACATTAATGTGTTTGACCCCATACAGATGTTTAAAAATGTCAAACCAACAAGAAAAAAGGATGTACAACACATGTTGCTTACATTGCCAAAGCAAGTGTCAAAATAAAATAAAAACAGTTGAAAATGGGGAACATTTTATATACAGTTTGAGGGGGTACAGCATTGTGTAAACAGAGCTATGTCGCATTGTCGTTTTATACAGGGTATAAAGCTTTTGGGACAAATAGCAGATCTTTTTCTCAATACGATTTAAATACCGGTAGTATAAGAAAAGGAAAAACTCTGATTTAAAATGTGTTTAAAGCTAGCGGCTTTATTTAATACTGTATGTGCAGTAGGTCTAGATGTTATTGTCAATCAGTGATTTGGGTGGTTGTGTTCCAGTCTCTAGCCTTCATTTATATCGCAACAGTCCACACATCTTGCTGCTGTGTTTGCACATTGTTGTATTTCTCACAGTAGGTATGGGAGTTTCTTTTGTTGTTGGTCATGTTTTCGAACTCACTTTGGTTGGTAGCCTATATCAAGGCTTGGTACAAAATTCATAATACACAAAAGAATATTTTCACATGGATATTATGTTTGCAGGGGAGGCATCACATCAGTGTGATCTCTGTTAATGTTGCAATAATGGATAACAGATATCTGGAAACCTGTAACAGCAGCACATGTTTAGATGTATTCTCATCTTGACCACCGGTCAGCAGTGTTGGTTAATCCACTTTCTCTCACAAAGTCTGTCTGCTTGTTATTACTGCTTACAACGGTGTCGTGTGCCAAAAATATATATAGGAGAAAATGAACTTTTACACAATAGATTTTTATGGGTCCCATAATTTCCTACACTTTGTTTTTGATTATTTCAAAGCATTTTCAATAAAAAAAAAATCCCCAAAAAGCTAATACTTTCATGAATTAAAAACAAAATTCAAATAAATCTATTTTCACTAGTTTGGGACCCGGGCAAACGTCTAATCGCTCTTTTGGGTCTTGCAGACACGACTTGAGGACAGTCCTCTTATTTTGTATTTATTTAATCAACGCCCTCTGCAAAAAACGGCAGAGGGCGCTGTTCCCCCTTCTGTTTGACGATGAGTTCCCAGATTGGCTCGAACTCCGGGAAAGGATTCAGTTGTCCTTTTCGTAGGCGTAGCTCAAACTGAACACGATGGCGGCGCCCACAGTTTGTTTTGTGTTTTGATCATAAATCGTAATCATGTCTTGACTGTTTTTGCGCAGATTTAGAGTAGACGGGGGTAATCTCAGAATGGAGGCTGCTGATGACGAACCGGAGCCTATAAGGCTGAAATCCATAAAGAACAACAGAACATTTACTGTCCCTCAAAAGGATAGGGTAAGGAAGATAACCAATTGTTTTATTTACTGTCGCCGTTAGCTGAGGAAATTCTGTTTGGCAAGGAACTGTTTGTCTGTTCCATCAGTACCGCTACAGTACCCAACTCGTTTTAGAACCCATTTACAACCACTTAGGCAAGTGGTTCTCAAAGTGGGTTCCAAGGAGCCCTGGGGGTCCTTGGACGAGGTTCCAGGGGATGCCCAGCAAAATAAGTTAATAAGCTGCATCAAAAATAGTGCTGCATGACATGACTAAACCCAAACGAGTCAAAAACATCACTGACCAACTTGCATGCACCTGGGTTAATATACTTTTCTTTTACTAAAATGTGCTTTCTAAAGAAGAAAGTCTTGGGAAACGAAAAATATATACGTAATAACAAAGATGTAAGCTCTGAATGCAGCAAAACATTAACAGTTCACAGTTCATCTAAACTTTTTAGATGCTTTTCCTTTTTTGTAGTTTTCTTTTTTTTTTTTTTTCGTTAAATGAGTATTTGTTCCTTTTTCTTGGGTCTGACTTACTGGCAGCAGGCATTGCTACCAGTTTAACTAGTATCTTAAAACATTGTTGCCCATTTGCTGTATGTTGACAAGACTTTATCATTATGTTCCTTGCTTTTAAGGAGGTGATAGCTTTTTTCAGTTTTGGGCTTGGCCTTTTGGGGGGGGCATCCATCCATCCATCCATCTTCAACCGCTTATCTGGAATCGGGTCGCGGGGGTAACATTTCCAACTGAGACCTCCAGATTTCCAACTTCCTCCACTCCCTCAGGGAGTATACCGAGGCATTCCCAAGCCAGTTTGGAGATATAATCCCTCCATAGTTTTTTTCAGTTTTTTCAGTTTTGTACGTTTTTTGTGGGAAACATTATTCTACATGTTGCTTTATAATTAATTTCCCGGCACACTTTCCCTCTCCCTTTTCAGTTTGGGAACTGCAGGAGTGTCAAAGAGTTTGAGAAACTGAACCGAATAGGTGAAGGAACCTATGGCATTGTGTGTAAGTTATTGCTGGTCAAGTTGGCGTACATTTAATGTACACCAGGGTTCCCCAATTACTATTCCCCAAGGGCCGAATTATGTCTAGAGTACCAAGCCGAGGGCCACAATATTGCAGGGGGCGACGGTGGCGTTCCCACTACTCCAGCGACAGTTCAGTGATCCTTGTTGTCGGGTGAAAATCTTGTATGTATGTCCAAAAAACATTAGTTTTGCATTTATCATTTTAAAAATGATTTAAACTAGTGAAAACAGCCGATCTACAAGCACACAACCGAGGCGTTGTGTGCTTGTAGATCTGCTGTTTTCACTACTTTTGTGCGACGGCCTTGTATGATTTGCGAAAGAACGTACACATTTGGAGATACAAGGTTTCCACCTGACAACGACGATATACTAGTGTTGTTGCTGCTCTTATACCACCATTATTACTGGGGTTGGTGGGGGCCAGACAGTAGCCCCCCGCGGGCCGCAAATGGCCCGCAGGCCACCTATTGGGGAACCCTGATGTACACCATACAACATCAACTTCACTGGACTTGCCTGATTTGGAACTGTTCATTAGATAACACACATGTTCCTCCCTTTTCCCGCAGACCGAGCCCGGGACACCAAGTCAGATGAAATAGTAGCACTGAAGAAAGTCCGCATGGACAAAGAGAAAGATGGTAAGACCATTGCTGTAATAAACTTAGATTTCCTAACAGAATAACCTCAAAGCTCATGTTCTCTATGTGGCAAGAAAGGTGCAAACAATGGAGAGGTGTGTGCGTGTGTGTGTGCGTGTGTGCGTGCGTGCGTGCCCCAAGTTTGTGCATCTACCATTGTTTGTGTTCAAGAATTTCTTGTTAAATGTGAACGCAGATAAAGATGTTAAATGTGTGTGCCTATTCGTGTCTTTATTTGAGTGTGACATTCCTGTATGTGTATTATTGTTTATTGTCTATGTGATGTGTTTGGGATTTCCATTCTCTCGCAGGTATCCCTATCAGCAGTCTCCGGGAGATCACACTGCTCCTGAGGCTGAGACATCCCAATATAGTGGAGCTGAAGGAGGTAGTCATAGGAAGCCAGCTGGAGAGGTAACACACGCACGCACACACACACACACACACACACACACACACACACACACACACACACACACACACACACACACATATACTGTACACAAAGACATGTACAGAAATACACATGATCACTGCACACAAGGGCATTTCAGAGAGAGAGAGACTCCAAAGTAAATCTGTGAGTCACATACTGTATGTGACTGAATGTGTATGAGAGAAAGAGAGAGATCCTGGAAAAGACCAGTTTCACCGATATGAATAACCTTTTTTGATTTGCAGAGTGACCCCCTCACTATTAGGTTCAAGCATTCAAACCTGTACCATTTTCTTGCTTAACGGCACACATACACTTACCTGCCGGTTTTGTATTCGTCTCTGTAATGAATCAGGATTTTATACCTGAAAGCTCATTGATGATGTTAGTGTTTTGTTGGGTAACAGTGAGAGTTCTGCTGTTTTTAGCTTACATCAAATCTAACATCACAAATTCATGTTGAGATATCAAAGAAAATAAATAAAACATATTTTGTTTGTCTTGTTTAGCCTGTTTCTGGTAATGAGCTACTGTGAACAAGACTTGGCCAGTTTACTGGAGAACATGCAGACTCCATTCACTGAGGCTCAGGTAGGTCAGAGTGGAAAATGATGTCTAGATGTCTATAAATGACACAAACTATTGTTTCCTGTCTTTCAAGAGGTATTCATATTTAAAGGGGACATCCAGACTAAAACATATCCCCCTTAATTTGCCTTTTTTCACAAATGTTCCTACCCGGTTTGGTGGATTTCTGTTATTGTTGCTCCTCATCCGAGTTTTGACGACCACCTCCTCACATCTAAAATGGGGCCGGATGGAACTCGTCCAAAAGCGCTTATTCTGGCCGCTCCAAAGTTATTTTTTCTTCATTAATCGTCTCTTTATAGTTCCCTGAGACCACACAAAGTGTTTTCAGTCCACATATTGAAGGGGATGAGAAACGGGCTGTGTTTACTTTCCAGAGAGCTCAGGCGGGATTCTAGCATATCGCGAGACTTTTCGGTTACTACGCTTTTAGCTTAACTTCTTTTAGCGCAAAGAAGGCTTATTACAGCCATTAAATACACAACAAGGCATTGTGGTATAAATAACTAAAAAATGGCAGCAAAAGAATATAATTTAGTTTGTCTGTTGATCGCTAGAATCTAGTAGTATGACTGAGAAGATAACGTACGCTTCTTGCGCAGTAAGCTTCTAGAATAGCCTTAGTTACGTACCTACGTTATGTAGCTGCGTAGCTACGTAGTTACGTAGCTGCCCTTTAATAGCTGTTGTTTGAGAGTGTCCTTGGTCTTAAGAGCACATTTAGTTTGGGTCTTTGTGTTCAGTTCCATGGTTTTGCTTATTACGACTGTGAACTAATGCTCAATTTACTTTGATAATGCCAGGTGAAATGTATTGTCCTTCAGTTGCTGAGGGGCATAGAGTATCTCCACCATAACTTCATTCTACACAGGTATGGCTGACACAAATCATGATTATTTCATTTTACATAGCGATTAATTGTCCCTCAAATAATTACGATTATCGATTTAATTGTTTCGTTGAACATCATGATAAAAAATTACATTTCTGTTTGGCTTTTAGGCTTCATAAACAAAAGGTGCACAGGGCAGATATGATGAATAACATAATTAAATAACTTTATATAAAACGTGCGCTATTTCCACAAATGTTTTTATTCCACTCAAATAATTGCAATCAGGCTATATGTAGTAATTGTGACGGGCCTATTACACAGGTTGGTCTCTGACACTCACTGTTATTAGAATTATTAGATTGTGGATCACAGGAAGGCAAAGTATGACAAAATAGTGGGAAAACCAATGATGAATTGAGTTTTCTCTGTAGGCTAGTTAACTATATATTCTGACTATATTTTTAACTGCCCCATCATTTTATTTTTTCTTAGTCAGTTCTTTATTTATTTATATCGGACAATCAAGAGAAAGTTTCCTAACAGCAGACATAGGTGGACATGCAACACAGGTCGCCTAGTGGAATCAAACCAGGGATGTTGTGACTTTGATTATGTGGTCGACACTATCCGGTGCTCCCATGAAGATTATAATGTATTGACTCTGTGCTGTATGTCTTGTTACCAGGGACCTGAAGGTGTCTAATCTGCTGATGACAGACAAGGGCTGTGTAAAGATAGGTGAGTCATCATTATAACATAATAACTACCACCATCTCTTAACCACTGGTGGTCCTTGCAGGGGACAGTGGGTGTTGTTTTGCTTTCTTTATTAAAGACCGTGTGTCATGCCCCGAAAATTAACATTATGATACAGTAGGTCACGCGTGGTCTCTGTACATTCTGAAAACGGGGCGGGCTGTAACGCTGCTCTCTGGCACTCCACGGTGTGGACTCTCGCCATCGGAATGCTTCTCTCAGCTGACTGCTTATGACGTTTTTTTTCCAATAGCCCTGTGTGCCAATGACGGCTTATGACGGTTTTTGTGTTTTTTACATAGAAAAAAAAAAAAAAACATTTTTTTTTTTCTAAAGATGTCAAAATGACCTGAGATCAGAGAGATGCTTTTCTCTGTTTGTGTGTTCGCTCCCTCGTTTAGCTGATTGAGAAAATGTGTGTTCATGTGTGTCCATTCTAGTGGATGGACACTTTTTTTCATTCAAACAGCTCTATCTCTGGAACCATTTGTCCGATTGCCAAAATTCTTTTTGCCACTGAATCACAACAACTGTGTCTGTTTCTGTGGGGAAAAAAATTATGAAAAAAAAATCTTTTTTTTTTCATTGCATAGTAAAGAAAAACATACAAAATCTCGGCACAGCTACCTTGGAGCCATTTTGGCATCTGGCACAGAATGAGTTAACAATGTTGCTGTAACTAAGATATTTGAGTAGTAATATATCATTTTCATATACACAAATCTAGTAATAAAAGAAGGTTTTTTTAGTGCAAGGAAGCTGCTGCAAGCGAGTGGACTCAGGGGAGACGGGGCGACGGAGCGGACGGACAGAGTACAATATACAGTACAGTTGTACAGCTCTGTGACATCATCATTCATATTAGCTAATCAGATTTACCCTTTTTTTTATGACATACAGCCTTTAAATGTGGGTAAAGTCCTTTGACACTGTAACAGTGATGAAGGGCAGTGCAAATAAACGTGACTTGACTAAAAGGTTTCTCACTTTTCTCTCTTCACAGCTGATTTTGGCTTGGCCCGTATGAACGGCATACCCATGCAGCCTATGACCCCCAGAGTGGTCACACTATGGTAAGTGGTGTGTGCGTGTATGCATGCTCCATAGCTAAACCTTGTAATTAGATTGTCCTTGTACTGCCCTTATCCTCTTAATCATTCTAATTAAAGGACAACTTTTAGTTTTTTACAACAGGGGTTCATATTTTAGATTGTAATTAAAGAATATAAAAGATGAGTGTTAAAATTGTTTCATTTACTTCTTTTTATGGTTTTAGAGAATCTTATTTCAGTGGTTGGGGGCATGCGTACAAGTGGCTAAATATGTCATTTTACACAGAATAAGCACATTCCCAAGATACAACGCAACCTTTCATGGTTGGATGTGACTTATGGGTCTAGAAGTGTTACTGTAAATAGCAATAAAGAAACTGCTGGCTTATTGTGTCTAAAAAGACATATTTAGCCACTTGTACGCATGCCCCCATGCGTACGCATGCCCCACATTTTAGCACGGTAAACGCGATAAAACAATAGAACGAAGCAAATGAAAACATTTTAACACTCACTTTTTCTTTTCTCTAATTACAATCTAAAATATGAACCCTTGTTGTAAAAAAAACAAAGTTGTCCTTTAATTCATGCTCATCAGCTCATCTCCCGCTGATTCTCTGATTGTCTCTGTGTCTCAGTCTGACTGTCGCTCATCATTTGAATGCCTGTTGTTTGACTGCCTGTCTTTCTCATTGTCTTAATGAATTTCTCTGTTTGTTGGCTGACTGGCTCACTTATCCAATGCCTTCCCCCTCATGATACTGACAGCCTGGTTGACTGTGTTATTTGCTTGCCTGACAATTGATCTTTACATTACCTGTCTACTTTTGTCTATCTGCACATCTGTGTCTCACGCTTTACGGCGTGGCTCCTAGGGGCTGAGCCATCTATGAGAGTGTCTATGTGCGAGTCTGGGGATAATCTTGGAAACTGCTGGACAGATCAGTGCCAAATGTTAGGTGCACACTGCCAGTAGGCCAAGGAAGTCAATTTCATATATAATAATATTTAACTTTTTAAAACCTTTATAATTGAAGTCAATGGCTGTCGAATCAGGTTCAAACCTTGCTCAAATATGGAGATGGCAGATGTAACAATATTGACATATGCAGTTCAAGATACACAGCGAGAACTGATCTTCAACTGAAAAACCTGACCAGGGATATCAGTTATTTCTTACAGCAAAGTATAATTTAGGCTTTATCTGTCTCTTTCTCACCAGGTACAGAGCACCAGAGCTCCTCCTCGGGACCAAGACACAGACATCAGCACTGGATATGTGGTGAGGCTCCACGCTCTAACATCATTAAAAAGCAGACATACTGTATACTGTCTATTATATAACACTAGCCCTTACCCGTTCAAAGATATGAGCTCCGAAATGATGTGCAGTGTGTGGGTTATGGGATGTGCACTGTGCACACAGTATATGAGGGATGGAAAGTAACTTTAACTGGTGCTTGCATGCTAATATGTAGGAGCATCAATGTAAGAAATACCCGTTCCATTTAACGGCTACAGAGATACTGTGTACCGATCTGCATGATTTTTGGACAACATCTGTAACAGGGCCAGAACCGCCCCCCCCCGCCCGCCCGCCTGCACCCCCACCCCCCCCCCCGTGTGTGTGTGTGTGTGTGTGTGTGTGTGTGTGTGTGTGTGTGTGGGGGGGGGTTTGTGTGTGATTGTGCATGGCCTGAACAACAGCGCCCCTCCCTTAACTCTTATACTGCTTTGAACGTTCCCGTTCGCCCCATTTTTGACGGCCCGATAATGCCAATTGTACGTTCTTTGGCTCGTTCTTTTGTACCTTGGTTTGATGTCTGTAACCTGTTGAGGTGTCGCGCGGGTGTCTACCGTTGAAACAGCTCCCATAAAAGTACTCTTAAAATCCAACTGGACGTTAACATCAATGGAGTCACAACACTGTTCCATGTGTTTTTCTCTGGATCTATTGCTCTGTAGCGACTCATCAGCCTTGAACAGCCTTGACAAGCAAGCGTCGAGCTGAGACCATTTTCACATTAATTCTTGCATGAGGCTGCCCCCTACTGCTGGTAGAGCCACGGCACACTCTTTAAGAGAACATTTCAAAAAAAATAATAATACACCTTTGTCTATATCATCGCAAAGGTAAGGTGCTTTTGCTGGCACAAAACCCAATAATAAATAACAACATCTGGCAGAATAAGAGTTAACATGTGTGGTCACAAAAGGTACTGTAGGCTAAATAGATATAGATACACCATAAAAATGCTAATATACAGCATACGATTTGTGAACGTGACAAACGGGCTTCACAGTTATGTCAGGTGTGTTCATATGCTGATGGTGATGCGATTTCAGATCAATTGCTCCAGCCACTGAGGAGAAACGCTGTGACAGACAGACAGACAGACAGTCACTCACTCACTCACTCACTCAGACATTCGCAAAATTATTATATAACATGTAACACAAGGAACCTATTTTTGACTAAAGAACAGGCATTTCAAATAAACATCCTTGACTCTGTGAAGGCCTAATCTTAGTGTGTTGGGGCTTTTCCTTTTTTTCTTGAAACATTTTTTAATTGAAATGAATGAAAAGTTGTGCTTTTTTTGGTTTTAAACTTTTAAAAATCTTTTGAAATAAGATAAAACGAAACAAGAAAGGGAGGGAAATCTACTCACGACCCACAAAAATTGGTTCCACGACCCACAAACACAGTTGGGAAACAGTGTGTTAGCTGATGTTGTTTGTCTGCAGGGCTGTAGGCTGCATCCTGGCAGAGCTGCTGGCACACAAGCCCCTGCTGCCTGGTAGCTCTGAGATCCAACAGGTGGACATGATCGTTCAGCTGCTGGGTACACCCAATGAGAGCATCTGGCCTGTAAGCATTCAACCCTCTGAATATGGATTATGTGTAATAATAATGACATAAATCAGTCATGACCAGATTAACCTAGTACCCCAACGCTTTAGTATTTATGATGGTAGATGCATTTCATGCACCATATTATAATGTTCTTAATTCAGAAATAAATATAAGGTTCTGAGGCTGATATTCGCTACTAAATACTAGACAAAATGTGTGTGCGTGTGCGTGCGCTTGTGCCTGCAGGGTTTCTCTCGACTCCCTCTTGTTGGCCAGTACAGTCTGAGGAAGCAGCCGTACAACAATCTGAAGAACAAATTCACCTGGCTGTCTGAAGCTGGCCACCGAGTACTCAACCTGCTCTTCATGTACAACCCACAGCGAAGGTACCGACTCTACTCACACATACACATCACACATAGGTACATGCACGCCAAATAAAATCCTGACCTCATGTCTTTTTTTTTTAAATTAACTTCAGGGCTACTGCCAAAGATTGCTTAGAGAGTTCCTATTTCAAGGAGAAACCTTTACGTAAGTACAACAAAGAGACCTGTTGATTGCTCAAATACAAAAGGTGACCCCTAGTTGTCAGTGTGTGTTGGTACTTAGTCAGCCTGTGTTCTCTGCTCTTTCCAGCCTGCAAGCCTGAACTGATGCCAACCTTTCCTCACCACCGCAACAAAAGGGCTGCTCCACCAGTAGAAGCACATGCAAAGCGAAGCAAAGTGTGATTGTGACAGCGATATCAAATCACACAGGACTGAACTCATACATTGATCGTCTTTTAGACGACTATTGCATATATGCACAGACGTTTTTAATACGTTTTGTTGTGTTTTGATAAAATAAAGTATTATGTTTAGTTTATATACAGATATAGAGCAAATCAAAAGTCTAGGCCAGCTGGTGGACGGTGGCACAGCTCTGCATGATTCTGGGTCTGGTAGACAGGTCTGTGTTTTAGGCACGATTCAGCTCAATACAGTACAACTTGAGCAATTAAAATGTAAAATGGCTCAAACAGCTGGACAGTCCGAGGACAAATTCCAAGTATGTGCAAATGTACCTTGCCAATACCCCTACAACAACAACTAGGGGCTACATTTATTATTTATCATTACCTTGTATTTGTAACCAAGGTAAGGTATATGCTCTAATACACAAATACACTGCTTCAGCAGTTGGCTCATTGCTGTATATTTTTGGCCTGTATATTTAATAAGGAAATGGTAAGTCGTTTTGTGACAGCTTTTCTGAAGGGCCACATTTGGACCAGCTTTTGGCTCTAGGCTTTGTTTTGTGGGGACCAGCCAAATCAAGTACAACAATTAAGTAAAATGTGCGAACGTGGATTGATTCAACAACATAGAATGCTTGTCTTTTGTCTTCCCACTTTGTCTGCTACTTCTGAACTTGACTCAGCCATAGATGTAAGAAAAAAGACAATTATTAAATTGGATGTGTGTTTTCTCTGTTCACCAGATTTATTATAATAAACGTTTAATTTAGTTTGCTGCAATTGAGTTTTTTCAGACAGTTTTATTTTTGCCAGTCGCTGCGAGTTGGACTTCGGGACTAAAAGATGGATATACCAAAACAAACTTATCAAAAACAATAAGCTAAAATATGCCGCATCAAGGGTTTTATTGGGTAGGCCCTAAAATGATGTCCTTGAGCACAGGGAATTGTTTGGGTTAAAACTGATTCTGGTACTGTAGTTCCGGCCAAAGTGTAGTCAGTCTGACATGGGCACATGTGACCCATGGGGGCTAGTAATGTTACTGTAAATAGTAATAAAGAAATTGCGGGCTTATTGTCTAAAAATACATATGTGATAGCTGAGTGCTGAGTGTCCACACCTAGGACTCCGGAGGCCCCAGAGGCCGCAGGTACGATTCCCCGCTCCAGCTACCACTGCTCCCCTTCCCCCTTGCGCTCCTTGTGGGCATCACTGGGTTGAGTTCAGCTGGGTTAAAGCTGATAAAAAAAGAAGCTGGGTTGGGCTGCGATATCTGAATTTCCCCCGTGGGATAATATATGTAACTATTATTATTATTATTACATATTTAGCCACTTGTACGCATGCCCCAACCCACTGAAATCAAAATCGCTAAAAGTATAGACAGCAGTAAAAGAAAACATTTTAACAGCCTTTTTCAATCTAAAATATGAACCCCTAAGTTGTCCTTTAAATGAATAGCTAACTGGTTTATAATCTTGCCTTTACTTGGCCAATCCAAATATGCTAGGTTTAAATCACCAGCTAGAAACTATTCAACAAAATGTCAAATTTTAATTTGAAATGTCTGTTTTTATTAATTCAAGTTAGATTAGTAGTCATATGGTTACATGGCCCAGCAATAAAATGGGGCCCATTCTGGACCATACACAAACAACAATACTTGTGGGATACCTCAACGAGCAGGATTACTCAATTAGGACGGTGACCATGAAATAATCTAAAAGTAGAATTTGCAGTGAGATCATTGGTTGGTACGGCTGCATTACACAAAGAACCAGGCAGTGTAATATTGAAAGATGACAAAATAATTAAGCTTTGTTCAAAGTTATCTGGTGGTCTAATCCTACATCTTGATACAGTCGAGGGCTCGCTTTCCCACACGTTTTATGGGATCCATTGTTTGCAATAGGCCAACTTCTTGAAAGAAAATAACTCCCAAACATTGAACTCAGTGACATTACATGGTCAACAGAGGACGTACCCAAGTGTAAACAACTCTCACCTTCAACAATGAGCTTATGAAGTGGGGTCAGTCTATCATACAGTAAAACAAAATGAGCAGATTAAATATGTGATATAAAATAAATACATTATAAATAGTGCTAACACTGTTTGCAAAGACCAGGGGGGGGAAATGAATTTGGAAATAACCTGAACTTGATATATTCTCAATTTGAATATTCAATAGTTTCAGAGGCAGAAACATGCAAGATGAGAATCATTACATTAAAATGATAAATGAGCTGCACTTGTTATTTATAGCAGTGGTTCTCAAAGTAGATTCCAGGGACTCTGGTTTCCTTTAGGGACGTCTAAATCGACCCATACAAGTCTGTAACTCTGACAGTTTACAAATGGAACCAAATGAACCCCATTTGGTTCCATTCGTACACTGTCAGAGTTAAGTGGAGTCCTTGAAATGTGAAAGTTTGAGAAACAGTGATTTATAGCATTCTGTGTCAAATATTTGTGACCTTTTTTTACTTGGAGAGAAATCAGTTGAGTTGAAACTTGAAAGTGAAATGACTCCGGTGGTTTATTTTCCTCCCAGGTCATTGCTTATGGAGAGCCAGTTCTGCTACAGCATAGCTGTAGAGAGATGTTGGGCGAGTTGTGAATCCAACATGACCAAATGAACAAACAGAGCTGTTAAATAATACCACATAAATACATTAACACAAAATGTAATAAAAACAAAATGTATAGCGCGTGCACATATGCGCACAAACACACACACACAAAAAAAACGTTTCCTTCAAAAGTCACAGTCCTTTGTGATGATCCAAAACAAAGTGCAGAATGGCAACAAAAAAAAAAGTCCTTCAGTTGACAGTGGAGGTTCAGAGAGGGAAACACTTAATTATTTGTTTAAATGCTCTTGCCAATGCAGGTTTGATGTAAACAGTTAAATATGCTGTAGTGCCTGCCTACTGTCTGAAATGGGGCTGGACAGGTACTGTATATCAGAGTTGACTAATCGCTTTCTACCAAATTGTATATATATCTTTTCGATTGCACTTGTTCAACTTCCTCCATGGATTAAAAAAAACAGGACTGGTGGATTAGAAGTACAGAATACACAATTCTTCACCGTTCCCCCTGTTGCTTTTTTTTTTACTTTAAAATCCAGCAAAGGCAGTGAAGCAAGCACACGCTTGCAGAAAGCGTGCAGCACGGTACAGCGGTCAAGATGTTGGGGATGTATGTGGTACTTGAGGGTGCTTGGCCCTTCAGGCAGACCAGGGGTCAACTTTCTTTCTTCCCATAATATGGGAACATTAATGTCTCTTCTGTCACTTCAACCCTCCATTCCAAAGTCGTCTGTGAACTTCTTGACCTTAAACAAGTCCTCACTGTTGACCGTGGGGCGAGTGGTAGACAGAGAGCGCAGCATGTCAGACTGGAAAACACAGAGAAACAGTCATTACGTGACCGTCTATTCGCAAATTATTTGAGATAATCACAATTATTTTTGCATACAGTAATTGACAATCATTTGCATGTTGAGAAACATATTTTATATATAATACCGTATATATATATAATATATATATAAAATATAATATAATATATATTATATATTAAAAAAAACAGATCTACAAGCTTACAACACGTCACAAATAAACGCACTGTAAGCTTGTATATCTGCAATTTCCGCTGTTTTAAAATGTTTTATTTTAGTAGTATAAAATTATTAAATATCTGTAATTAATTTTTTTATGTCATATCTGCCCTGTGCAACTTTTTATAACGGAAATGATTTATTTATTCATGACAGCCCTAAAGAAACACACAGCAAATGTACAATAATATGAAGGTTAATGGGAAAGGAAAATTGGACCGCAGAAACCAAATACTGGTATAAAAAACATACTGGGTCTGTATGCAAACCTTGGTTCCAATAAAGTAACCGCTCCTCACTGGCCAGTATGCAATTACCATTAAGCCCTATTACTTGCCCCAGGGAGGGAGGGACTGGTGGAGAAGAGTGTCATTTTATGTTTGGTTGCTCTCAGGTGTTGTGTGCTGAAAAATAGCAGATATATGTGAGCTTGTAGATTGGCTATTTTCAGCACACAACCCAGTGTAAAATCAGTCATTACGATGCCATCAAGGCCTGCCAAAATACATTTCATTTGACTAAATCAACTGTAGATTTAGTCGACTACAATGAGACTAATACTTTTCAGGTGACTAAATTATGACTAAAACCAAGTTACATTCTATTCAAAAGACTATGACTAAAACTAAATCAGAATTTGCTGTCAAAAACAACACTGGTGACAGACAACAGCTGCTTCATTGTAGTGTGTTTTGTGGTGGTCATCAGAGTTGTACTCTTAAGTGTGACAGTGTGTGTCACTCACCATGCACACGATGGGTTCCAGTAACTTGTCACTAGGCACCTCCATCCAGGTCATCTCTATGGCAGCAGGATCACCAGGGGAGCACGGGGTCAGGAGGTCATCCACCATTATCTGGTTGTTACTACGAGATGGACCGCATACCTACAGGTATAGGACACACAAACATTTGTACAAAATCGTATCCAATCTCTAGTATTTAAGCAATATTACACGAGAGGGTGTGCATTAACACGGTTATCTGGCACGACAACCTTACCGTAGGAACGAGCCGACAGGCGAGTTCCGTAGGCAGGGCTGAAGTGCCAGATAACCGCGATAATGCAGACCCTCGAGTGTAATATTGCGATAATACAACTGTTGCCCTTAAAAAAAAACACGACAACTTCATTTCATTGTAAGTAAGATATTCGATAGGAATTTGTCATTTTTAATGCCACATTTAGCTACTATGTCCCTGAACGTCACATGAAAACCGCTAGCCTAGCCGCCCAGCATAGTGTGGGGACTGGGGAGAGAGGAGCGCTTGCTGTCTTTCGTGACCAACGCAGCCGATTTCTTTACTTGATGAGAGACAGTGCAGTAGTGCTTGTTATATGCACGGCTGGAGAGCCTGTTTTCCATTGAGAGCCCGACTACCAGTTGTATAATTTATGTTTTACGCCATTTTGTTTTCACTTCAACATGTCATAGAACAAAAACGGAACAATGAATATACAGTGGTTGTTCAAATAATCAATACTGACACATTCACATTCACCTATTAAAACTATCCAATTTAGTTTACAGCGATAATCCATACTAATTAAAAACAAATGACAAAGTCATAGACATGGTGGGATCTAACCTGGGCCACAGGCACCTAGGATGGTAATCCAGCCCTTGCAGCGTCGCTGGTTCGAGTCCCGATCCTGACGACCTTTGCTGCGTGTCACCCCAGGAGAGTGTTTTTGCAGGTATTTCAGTCCGAGTGTATCAAAAAAGCAACTGGGTTAAGGCAGCGGAAGCTTGTGATTGGCTGCGCGAGGTGACGAAAGTCTGGGGGATGGAGATACACCTAAACCTAACCTTAACCTCAGTAAAACTAACGTTGGTGAATGCTAACCTGGTGAAATGCTAACCTGCCGACACGGGTGAATGCTAACCTGGTAAATGTTAAAGTGGTCGGACCAACAGTGCTTAACCCAGTTGCTTCTTTGATACAGGACTGAAAAACCTGCAAAAAGCACTCTCTTGTGTCACCCCCCCCCATCTTTCTACCCGTTTCCTGTCAGACTGTACACCTATCAATAAAGGCTGAAAAAGCCCCCAAAATATAAAAAAAAAAAAAAAGACATGGTGGGATCCGAGATCCCAGAAGTGATATGCTTTATTTATACTCCGCTGTGCACCGGCCCCACATTCCCACTTGCGGAGCGGAAGTGTCTCTGTGATGCTTTACTCCCTGCAAAACAAACACACCTTTTTGAAGTGCGTGGCCGACTGGACCTTCCTGACGGGCTGCATGAGGGCGTCTCGGACGATGATACTGATGTCGGCTCCAGAGTAGCCTTGTGTCTTGTGTGCCAGCTGCCGCAGGTCCGACTCGCTCAGGCTGTGTGGTGTGTTGCCAAGGTGCAAGCGGAACATCTGGGCCCGGGCCGGCTCCTCCGGCAGAGGGATGTAGATGCGCTTTTCAAACCTGAGTCAGAACACAAAATTATTGAATGCTTTAAAGGGATATTCCACTTTCAACAGGGAGCAGTGGTAGGGCTTCTCTCCACATACAAACCCATTGTAACTTCAAACTTCATTTTAACCATGATAGATTCATTAAAAACACCCATTATTTTTTCTGGTGACTCATTTTACCTTCGTAATACGTGAGCAGGTCGTGTTTTTTCGATAACTTTTTTCATTTATTTTTAATAATTATTTGGAAAAATGGAAAAAATGTAATACAAAAAAAATAATTATTAAAAATAAATGAAAAATGTTATCGGAAAAACACGGCCTGCTCACATATTAGGAGGGTAGTATGAGTCACCAGAAAAGATAATGTGTGTTTTTAATGAATCTATCATGGTTAAAATGAAGTTTGAAGTTACAATGGGTGTGTGTGGGGAGAGGCCCTGGGCCTGGAGGGCCAGGTAACATTTACATCAAATATCTAAATATTCAATCAAGCTAATTAAAAACTGTTCAGGGTGTTCATAAAAGCCTGATTAGATGATAAAATTACCAAAAGTTTTTTTGAAAGTGAAATACCCCTTTAATTTGTCAAGCTAAAGATGAATATTTTCCTACCGTATTTTCCGGACTATAAGGCACACTTAAAAGCCCTTAATTTTCTCAAAAAACTACAATGCGCCTTATAGTCCAGTGCACCTTATATATGGATCATTCATTGACATTGACATTCCCTTTAGCACAGCTCCATCTGTTGGATGCATAACGCAACGGTAGCGTCTATTATGTGCGCCTTATAGTCCGGTGCGCCTTATATATGAAAACAGTTCGAAAATAGACCATTCATTGACAGTGTGCCTTATAGTCCAGTGCGCCTTATAGTCTGGAAAATACGGTATTTATTTTGCCTATATTTTTGCCAAGAGAAAGAAAAGAAATCGGTAAGGTTTACAAAAGATCATTGTGAACCTAATATCATGATTCGATTCGTATGAAGGGACTGACTCGTTACATGCTTACTGTATACACACATGAAACTGACACACATTCAAACACGGTTTACAGTGTCGTACCGACCTTCTGCGGATGGCAGCGTCTAGGACCCAGGGGATGTTGGTGGCTCCCAGGACCAGGATTCCATCGTTGTTAGTTCCCACACCTGACGGATCAGAGCAGGAGTCAATAGGACGACGTTTGCTAGTGTCATACTACAGCAAAGACCTGAATTAATGACACATTAAGTGCATGTATCAAAGTATACAGGGTTCCCACACATTTTTACCAATTCATTTCCAAAACATTTCCAGAATATTTAACCCAATTTCCAGGACTATATAACAATAATTCAGCTCAATAACAGGTCGCTTACTCCTATGCGCAATGCCCAAAGACAGGTAGTGTATGCCAGTGGTTCTCAACCTTTTCAGGCCGTGACCCCCGGAATAATCATATTTTAACTGGGGACCCGGCTAGGGTTGGAGGCGGTAACCGCCGTACCGCCGTACCGCGGTATACCGAGGTCTACCGCGGTGTCATTGTGCTTACCGCGGTAAAAAGACAAAAAAAAAGGTCTATTTTTTATTGGAAAACAAGCGAGTTATAAAACGGGGGAGAAGCGAGGACCGCATGCGCTCCATGCCGCTCTGCTCTGGGCCGTGTACCACACGTTGGAAGCCACATACGTCACTCAGACACAGACCTGCACACGCGTGATTCCTAAACCCACCAGGCTTGAGTTAAGACCCGCCTCGTGGAAACGCGAGGTCTTCCAGGAGTGAGGCGGGTCTTAACTCAATCCTGGTAGGTTTAGGAATCACGCCCTGCACACAGTGCACAGAGCAGGGTACGGAGCACAACTCTATGACGGAGCAGCAGCATACACTTTCTCTGTAATCCACTCGACACAAGGATGTTAATACATACCTTGTGTTGTGGCATATCTTTTTTTATTCATACGGATTACTGGCGGAGCGCGGGCCGCGTGGAGTACCGAAAATGAAACTATTTTACTTTCTCACCGCGTCGCACGTTGTGCCCCGTACGGCGCGTCGGCGATTTTATAACCTTTTCTGTCAAGTCTTGTAACTAAAACCTGTATATAGCAGCACTCAATCACTGCGATTTGAGAGTTGAGACGTGACGTGAGTTTACAGAATCACTGTACACGATCTGACTACCCTTCCTCTTCTGGTTTGTTCACACAGCTGTTTGTGTCTGAAAAGCCCAAGTAGCTAGCCTACGTTACTATGGTAACCCGACAGTGCAGATCTAAAAGCTCAGAACGCGTCGCGGATGCGATGTGTTGTGAGCTTGTAGATCTGCTCCTTTGAAAGCCAGACCCGCTGTGCTGTACAGAGAAGTATAACTCGGGCAGTCAGGCTGTGTCTCCTCTCCACTGTGGAGAGGCGACTTTTGGGAAGATGATTGCAATATTTTGGCTTATCGCCGAACCTTAATTAATAGATACGGGGGTGCGGTAATTACCGCAGTACCGGCGGTAAATGGGAAGACGGTAATCGCGGTAACAAAATGTCCATACCGCCCCAGGCCTAGACCCGGCACCCTGACGAGCACTAAAAGTTGAGGAATTTTGTATAACACTGTTCTATTGTGAAAATAGCAGATCTACATGCTCACAACGCCTCGCGTTGCGAGGCGTTGTGAGCATGTAGATCGGCTATTTTCACAATTTCTGCCTCTAATATTTGACAATTTGGCCCATGCTTAATTTGTCATTTCAGAGGTATTAAAAAAATCAATAACCAAAGACAATGCATAGCTATTTTTTTCCAGGACCTTCCAGGACCGTACTGGAAAAATATTTGTCTAATTTCAAAATATTTCCAGGAATTTCATGACCGTGGGAACCCTGAGTGTACACACTGTACAGTATCTCACCCTGCATCTGTACCAGGAACTCGGTTTTGATTCTGCGGGCGGCCTCGCTCTCATTCTCGTTCCTGGAGCCGCACAGCGAATCCACCTCGTCTATGAAGATGATGGAAGGTTTGTGTTGGCGAGCCAGATCAAACAGGTTCTTAACCAGCCTGAAAGACGGGAGAGAGGAATTGAAGGATGGGTGGATAGAGCAAAAGAGGAAGGTCACGGAAATATCTGCCCAGGGCAGAGAGCTTTTGGGAATGAATGGGGGTGGTGACTGTCTGGACAATTAATATGTTTAATACCAATAGGCCTGGGCCGTGGTCCCGCGGTCCTGGCACCTAGGCACATAAATAGCCTGACAGTGCATCGTCGGTTCGACTGCGTTCCCGACGATCTTTACATCATGTCTCTCCCCATCTCTTTCCTGTCCATCTCCACTTTACTCTAAAAAAGGCAGAAAAGCCTAACCCCCCCAAACATTTTTATGATTCAACTCCCAAAAGCAAGTCATTGTTAGAAATGCCCACAGTTTGGCTAATGTATGCCATACAACCTTTAACAGTTTAAGAAAGGCATGGGTAAGTGTATTTACTGCAGCATTTCTGCTACACAATTGTCCTTTCTTTTTATAAGTTCTTCCACTTTGAGTTAAATTATCACATTATTTACAGTGTAGGCTGGGTTGGTGATCAAGGAACAATACCCAATAGAGATTTCTATTTCTTGTAGGTAGTATGGAAAATGCAAAATGTAGGATTCCTACAATTGGGAACTGAGGTGTTCCTGTTTGTTTTTGAGGAAATTGGCTGAAAATGGGGAGAATCCCCAATAACAGCCAGTTGTAAGAAAGACACCCACTTCTCACTCTCCCCGAGCCATTTGGACATGAGGTCTGAAGAGGAAACGGAGAAGAAAGTAGAGTTGTTGGCCTCTGTGGCTACAGCCTTGGCCAAGTATGACTTCCCGGTCCCCGGAGGACCAAACAGCAAGATGCCTCTCCATGGAGTACGCTTGCCTGGGACAGACGTAGTAAAATA
Organism: Nannobrachium achirus; assembly: GCF_963921795.1. Taxonomy (NCBI): domain Eukaryota; kingdom Metazoa; phylum Chordata; class Actinopteri; order Myctophiformes; family Myctophidae; genus Nannobrachium; species Nannobrachium achirus. Next base: position 13,179,568 of record NC_137820.1, on the reverse strand, counting down.
GTACATCATTACATAACTGGAATATTATTATGAACAGAACAAATGATGTCATGATAACATTGTGTGTCAATGTAGCCTTTTGCATCCGACGGGTGGAGTTTTTAGTCACTTGATAATGACAGAACAGCAAAATGGCCACCGTGTAAATATGGTCAACCCTACAGCATAGTACCTGTAAAGAGATGAGGAAATTTGATGGGCAGGATTACAGCTTCCTTGAGGGCTTCCTTGGCCCCCTCCAGTCCAGCGACATCATTCCATCTGACGTTGGGTTTCTCCATTACAATGGCACCTATACATAGAAAAACACAAATGCAAAGTGTTATAGAACGATATCATGCCATCTGACTTCAGATTAGGCATGACACCTGCATAGAAAATGGGGAGCGTTGTTGATCAACTTGGGCATGGGACAGGTGAAATAAAGAAGTGGACAAACCTGTAAAGCCTCTAACATAGTCCAGGGTGAAGAGCTATTCACTTCACCGCAGTGTAGTTTTCTAGCTATCACCTAAAAATACATAACAAAGCCTAGGTGATAGCTAGGAAACTACAACGCGGTGAAGTGAATAGCTCTTCACCCTGGACTATGTTAGAGGCTTTACCTACCTGTCATATATATTGTAGTCATATGTACAGTATGTATTCTATGATGGTAAACATTTTAACATGTACCTTACAGATTACTGTGCACACACTCACCCATAAGTTGCTCCTGCAGTTTCTTCCTCTCTGGGTTCTCACCCTCGCTGTCGCTGTCACTTCTAGATAGGATATAGGATGCACACATTAAGAAGAATGCCAAACATCTTCAACAGGTTAATGTCATCTCGGCTGTTTTGTCTTTTAAATTTTATTTATTTTTCTTGTATTGTGCAGTCTTGTGGAGTATATGTTTTGTTCTGCATTAAAAAATTCCCTCCAAAACATTTGAATAATAAGAGCAAAGCAGTAGAGTGAAAGCATACTTGTCATTGCCCTGTGCCTCTTTCACAGGTTTCTTGCCACCTTTTTCTTTGTTCTTCAGGTAGTCTTTTAGCTTCTCCGCTCTATCCAGGTACTGCATGCACTTCCCTCGTATGCTTTCCTTTGCTTTGTCACTATGGGCTTCATCTGAAGGAAAGAAAATACACACGATAAAACAAAGGAACCCAGAATGTTACAAAGAAAGGTCCTATCTGATGTAATTTGAGGTGATAAACTCACCACTATTGTGGTCCTGTGTATGCAATTTCTAAATATGTATTTACCTACAGTATTCTGTCCACCATGGCTTGCCAAGTTGGACATTTTAATTGAACATAAGCAGGATGTTGAGTGCTTCCTAAGACAACTTGGCTCACATGCTGGCGATAATGAGCACATGGTAGAGTGCTCGAAAACAACTTCGCTCACATGAAGGCGATAATGAGCACATGCAGGTGAAAATCCCAGAAAAGAACACGCAGGAAAACGCTTCACAAGAGTTTATTGACAAAGTTGCCCATAACATACAGTAACAGTGGACTTCTGTGAAACCAAAGGCTTTCATATAAGTGGATAATCCAAGAATTGCAACTTATAGGTTGTAGTACAACGCAAACACCCTATAGGCAAACATGATACTGTGGTATTCAACACTGCAGTACCCTAGGCCTAGGGTACTGCATTAGCTCTGGTCCATAGGGTTAGAAAGAGTTCTCCTTAACACTATGGTGTGGAGTAGCTAAAACTTCAGGTGAAATATTTTATTTCCTGGCCAAAAAGTGTATTTTTGACACGAGTTTGGGGGCTACGAATGTTCCCAGAACTTCCCACTAAGGTAAGTAGGCTTTTCGGAGCGTATCTTCTTCCCAGCTAAGTCCTGCCCCATGCAGGATCTCACTATGTCCATAGAAAACACCCTGGTGACTTCAGTTCCAACTGTAAAGAACCTTGGTGTGGTCCTGGACAGCCAGCTCTCATTCAAGGCACACATTGCATCAGTCACCTGATCCTGTAGGTTCAGGTTCACACTCTATAACATCCGAGAATCAGACCCTTCCTCACCCAGGAGTCAGCCCAGCTCCTCATCCAGACAATCAGTCATATCAAAACTTGACTACTGTAACTCTCTCCTCACTGGCCTCCTGGCATTGGGGCGGCCATAGCTGAATGGTTAGTGTCCATGCCTAGGACTCAGGAGGTCCCAGAGGGATAATATAGGTAATTATTATAATTATTATTATTATGTGCAGCATCTCCAATTGATCCAAAATGCCACAGCACGATTGGTCTTCAACAGCCGAAACTCTCATGTCTCCTCCCTTCTCCGCTCCCTCCACTGGCTCCCAGTTGCGGCCCGCACTGAATACAAAACACTGATCGTGGCCTTCAAAGCAGCCAAATGTATGGCACCTCCATATCTCCAAAGCCTGATCGATCACTACAACACCACCCATTCACTCAGATCAGCCAACACAGGGATGCTGACAGAACCCTCGCTAAAACCCCCAGGACAACGATCCACTGTTGCTAGACTCTTCGCCCTCCTGGCCCCCAAACTGTGGAATAAACTCCCTGTTGCACTTAGAACAATAGACTCACTCCCTAGCTTCCACCGTTTTTGATTGATTGATTGAAGAATTTATTAGAAGTTTGCAATAGAAAAAAGTACAGTTTCATGACAGTACAAATCACAAGTGGCCTGAAGACTCACCTCTTCAGACTCCACCTCGGCCCATAGCACATACCATAGCACTTGCCTACCCTCAATGACCATACATGTAATTTAGATAGCATTTTTTAAGTATTGCTTGGTTTTTATAACGTGTTTTACTGAATAGGGGCATGGTCTACCTACGTTTTTTCTTAGATTACTATTTCTATGCATTCGATGTATTCATGTATCTTGATGTATTGATATATTACCTTGTATTGATGTTGATGTATTGATGATGTATAACCTTTCTTATCGTAAGTCGCTCTGGATTAAGAGTGTCTGCCAAATGCCTAAATTGTAAATTGTAGGCTTTCAACATCTTAGAACCCTCTTTGTTTTGGTGAGTAGCGAAAGTGTAGTTTTTATTTTTTACTACAGACGAGAGGCTGAGCAGCCTGGGCTACCGTGGCTGTGAGCGCAAGGGCTCCTCGACGGTGACATAGCGTTAAGAAGAACTCCATACGCCAGGGTTCCCCAATTAGTTTTCCCCAAGGGCCGAATTATGTCCAGGGTACCAAGCCGAGGGCCACAGCATTGCAGGGGGCGACGGTGGCGTTCCCGCTACTCCAGTGACAGTTCAGATATCGTCGTTGTCGGGTGAAAATCTTTTATGTCCAAAACCGTTCGTTTTGCATTTATCATTTTAAAAATGATGTAAACTAGTGAAAACAGCCGATCTACAAGCAGTGCTTGTAGATCTGCTGTTTTCACTACTTTTGTGAGACGGCTTTGAATGATGAAGCAGGGCTTTGCTTTGCGAAAGAACATAAACATTTGGAGATACGAGGTTTCCACCTGACAACGACAATATACTAGTGTTGTTGCTGCACTTATACCACCATTATTACTGGGGTTGGTAGGGGCCTGACAGTAGCCCCCCGTGGGCCGCAAATGGTCTGCGGGCCGCCTATTGGGGAACCCTGCCATACGCTATGGACCAGACACCAGAGCTAGTGAATGAACATTGTACTCACATTTGATAGCATGCAGGAAGTACTCCACAGCATGCTGGTAAAGGCGCAAGGCCTCCTCATAGTTCTTTGCCTTGTCCTCCTCTGTGGCTTTGGTTACAAGATCAATCGCTTTCTGCAATAAAAGATACATAGGCGGAATAGATAATGTACGTGTAGGTGGAGTGGTGGACAGAAAGGAATGTGAGGGGGATGAAACAAGGTTCACATGAGAAGTTTCTCATGAGAGTTAAGAATTAAGAGTTAAGAATCAGCATACAGTATGACCTAATGATGTAACAAAACGATGCAGCAGTGGTTGGTTGTCTTATAGTTTAACGTTATTTAAATTGACTCAAAACATACAATAACATTTTCTTACATACCAGATTGATAGTGCAACCTTTTAAATCTATTGTAATCCCTTTTGTATTATTATTACACTATTATTATTTTTGCTGTTTTTAGTATTTCTTTATAACACACTGCGATATGTTTTATATTTTTGTTAATGTATTTTAAGGAAGATCCGTTTAAACAAACAAACAAACAGTAATGGGACATAAGTTATATTCCCCTAGAATGCCAATCCTCCTAATAAAGCACACAAGCATAGGTTTGACTAGTCAGCATTATACCATTAGCCTCTGATCAAGACTATCATAGATGTATTTTATCAAGTCGTCCTTTACTTTCGTATCATGGATTCATGGATATGCAAAATGTCAAAATCGATCAAATACATTTATGATAGTCTTGATCCGAGGCTAAGTCAGCATCAGCATCATCTGTGTGGGCACTGCCCTGCTAGCTCACAACAACTTGAGCAGCTGACTACGATACGATCACAAGCTACGCTAGCATAGAATGTGGCAATCGTTGGGTGCAACCGGGTGCAACCAGCCACGATATGCTACGTGAAATTGTAGATAATAAGGCCATGCAAACAATGTGTCCAGCTTCCAGTGTGATCAGAGGTGGAGTTTGTTCCATCAGGCAAAACAATTATGCCAACGCTGCTAGCTTTAAGCCGTATTGCTAGCTCGACACTTGCAGCCAACGTTAGCTAACCTTCAGCTGCTATAACCTACCTGTAATGTTGAACTTGTCATTTCATCTCACTCTTCTGCTATCTGCCCAGATGTCTTGGCTCTCTGGCCCAACCCACAGCTGTCTCACAGTCAGGAACTAGCCTGCTAACCGTGTTGTTGTATTCTCAAGGGGACAGACTTCACCTGACATGTCAGCTGAGAGAAGGCAGCTTTACATGGGCCTTAGCATCAACAACACTGCGTCTACTTCTGCCAACATCTCTGCTTTGCTCTTATTGGCAGTTCATGGCGCCCTCTAGCGGATACGTGGACGTCTTCCCCAAAAATCTCAAATCACCCCCAACTATGGTGAAATCATTCTCATGTCTAAACTTTTGTAAATTTATTACAAAACGTCTGTATTAAGCTTACCTATATTTTGTATCCCCCAATGACCGCTCATAAAAGTATTTTTTGGGGGTTTCTAACTTTCTATATAAAGCTTTTTTACTGAATAGGTGTTACCTGTTATTTTTGTCTAGATTGATATGTATATGCATACATTTGATGTATTGATGTTCATGTATTACCTTGCTTATTACAGTATATTGATGTATTGTACTGATGTATTAGCTTGCTTATTGTATTGATGTATTACCTTACTTATTGAAAGTCGCTCTGGATTAAGAGCGTCTGCTAAATGCCTAAATTGTATGTTGTAAATTGTTGTACGTTTCATGAGAAGTCACGCAAACACACTTTTAAAAGCTTTATTAGTAGATATTTACATTTTAAGATTATTACACTGCTATTATACATTACATAATATTTAGTGGAAAGCAGGCTTGGTAGAAAGTCTAAAATACTTTGATCATCACAGGTTCTTTCAAAGCACTTATGTCTTTATGACTTAATATCTGCTAAATGATTGTGTTGGACGCAAGCTGCCACAGATATTAACTTTGGTAAAAAAATATATCATAAAAGACAAAGAAAGACATTAAGCATTACTTTGCATAGACAGGATAAACTGTTGCAAAAAAAGGAGAAGGGGGGGGGGGGAAGACAATAGAAGCACATTTTCGTACAAATTATTGACTCTTGCCAGGTGGAATTATTTGAGAAGAAAACATACATTCGGTTTTAAAGGAGTTTGATGGGGGAGCATACCAAGCTGAAAATGCGTACTGTAGTTTAAGGAAACCAGGAAAACCTCAGACTGAATCTCTGTACTGGCACATCTATCAGTCAAATTCTCTTATGTGTTGGAGTTGATTAAGTCGCTGCAAGTCATGAATATTTTAACAGTCTGCTCACAGCGGGTTACAGAGAAATGTAAAAGGTAATGACAATTACCAACATTGCCTGTAGGCATGGATGGGAATAGAATTTGTATACCTCAGTAACAAGACTGCAAAGTAGTACATGGGGGGCAGGGACGTGCTGGCCATTGGGAAAAGCGGGACAACTCCCGAACGGCCGGTTCATTCCTGGCCGGTCCAGGCCGGGCCATTTGGAAAACTGTTTGCACAAAAGTAGTGAAAACAGCTGATCTACAAGCACACAACGCCTCGCGTTGCAAGGCGTTGTGTGCTTGTAGATCGGCTGTTTTCACTAGTTTAAATAATTTTTAAAAATGATAAATACAAAACAAACGGTTTTGGACATACAAGGTTTCCACCCGACAACAACGAAATATAACTCATGTAATTGGCCCACTGGCTTGTCACTTGTCATGATCTGAAATGGCAAATCTTTGAGTAGCAGCAGCGCTATAGAGAGAGATCTCTCTCTACAGCGTGCAATACGGGCCTCTCCAACTCTTTTTCCCGGGCTGAATCAGGGGCCCAGCACGTCCCTGATGGGGGGAGTAAAATAATAATAGGGGTTCACAATGGTTGGCAATAATACTTATCGCTTTTTGTATCCATCCATAACTGATCACTCATAGACATTTACGGTCAAGTCAAGGGTGAATCCTCTTGTCCAAATCAGATTTTCAGGCATACACAACTACCATGACACAAGTACCAGTTGCAATAATTGCCTTTCATGAAGGAAACATTATGTCAGTGTGAGACTTCACAGGAACAAAATAAAGAATGTATAACCAACAGAATGGTGCAGCAATACTTTTCTCTTTCCATACAAAAAGTAAACAGTTCAAAACAAGATTGGTTAAGATATCAAAGCCTACGGATCAGCCAGAGGTTACTAACGTGTGCTGATGTGATGTGCTGCTTCACAAGATAATGTTACACTGGGGATAAAGGATCCATTTTTAAATATGATTATGCAACCCTGACCAATTCACCCTTTGTTAGCCTTCTGGTTGGTCCCTGACTAGCCTCGGAAACCCAGGCTTTTATTTTGGCGATAGGAAGAAAAATAAAAGCCTGGGGTAACCTGCTGCAATTTCTGGCATAGGAAGTGGGAGGCAGGCCATGGCACAGATTGTGAACCAATAGGATCCAGCGGCTGTTTTCAGCCGGTGAATCCACCCCCTCTAGACCAAAATCAGCCTGTGTTAGGGAAGGCTAGTCCCTGACTGACCAACTAGCAGGCTCTATCTGCCTTGTCCCGCCCTGGTTCCACCGTTTTTTATGTTGAATTTGCTAAAACATAATTTTTGGAGAAATAAAAACATTTAAAAACATGCTGAGTCACTATACTGCCACTGAGCAGCTCCATTTCACTGAAACCAAGTTTGAAATGAGAATTGAATACACAGAATAACAATACGAAGCAACTGAATTACAATGGTAGTGGATGGAGTGTCCCACCGAATGTCCCACCAAGACACAGCAACCAATGGGTGTGAAGAGGGGCGGGACAACGGGCGGGACTTGACAAAGGGTGAATTGAAGGTTGTGAACATTTGTTAAGCTTAATGATACAAGTTAATACTCTTATTCATAACTCAATACATTGATAAACTACTACTGAGAATTGAAGGAGCACTTGTAATTAGATTAGCTAGTGCACTGGTATGCTGTCTATTGCAGAATAATGATGGAGAATATATATAGCTATATAAGCATTGAGATTAGCTTATTATTTTGCGAGTCGTTTTATTTTCATGGCAGCTGACCATAATGTTCAGATCACATTATGGTTATTATACACATGAAACCTTCTTAGGCTAATGCTCTAAGGTAGGAAATGCCATAATAAGCTGATCGGCATCAACTCCTGCTATGCTACAGCAGTTGTAAGAATGTTTGGTCTCTGGTTCAATGAAACATACCAGTACTCCTGTCATCTGAGGACCTATTTGAAACAAATCAGAAACCAAATCTGGGCCTCAAGCCAAAACTTAAGAACTGCTCTTGTGGATTTAGACTTGAATGGTAAAAGGAGAATGGTCATTTCAGGCAACAAGGAATGAATGGAGAAGCAAGAAACTTTGACATAATAGCAAGGATGACTGGGCGAATAATGCCTGACTTGCACGTGCTTGTGCACAATGTTGCGCAGCGAAAATAGCAGATCTACAAGCTCACAACAGTGTTGTGAACATTACACTGTCATAAATGATCTGATACACAGTTCATTTGAAGTTCGATATCAGTAAGTCATGCTAAACGAAGACACACACTTAAAAAGAAAATGAAACAAAATAAACACAAAGTAACATTGTTTACAGTATAAGAGTAATACTATTGCTGTGCATGTTGAAAACTTACATTGTTTCAAAATTATTTTATCGTGTGGAAAAAAAAACATTACAAGGAGTATCATTGACTACATTGTAAAAAGGCACAGTTGGCAGTCCTGATTATAAAGTAATCTGAGATAATGTGCTTAGAGTTGAGTCTTTCAGACAACAGGCACACTATCAAGCCAACAGAAGCGTGTGGTAACACATTCATGCACGTGCGCGCGCACGCACGCACACACACACACGCACGCACGCATGCACGCACGCACGCACAAACACACACACAAACACACTGTCCTTTCACCATTCACACCAATCGCAGCACACAGTCTCCAAGAAAACGGCATGCTAACTCTAAAACACATGTACACATCCTATTTCTCATCCACCACAACGCGTAAAACAAATACTTAAAACTCGTCCTTGGTACAATGGAAGGCTGTGATGGAATGATAGGCATAGCAGAGTAAAAAGATGGAACGTTCATTCATCTGTCCTTGGCTGTGATTGAATTCCTTCCTTTCCTTAATACTTTACTCAATGTTCATTATGAGGCATCATAAGGACTTAATAGCATATTTGTATTATTCTGATACAGCTTATCACATGATCATTGAATAAGTAAAAATATTGTTTAAAATCAAAAACAATCGCAATCCTTTAATTCTTTATTCTACTATGACCGCAGCAAGGTATAATCATTTTTGAATATCACATTCTAAATACGTATAATGAGCTCAGAATGTTTCTAATATGTCTAGAATGTCTTATAATACCTCATCGGCAGCATTTCGTGTAAATTGTCCCTTGTCCATGACCACGTGAGGAGAGTCTACGAGGAAGGCCGAGGAGAAGTTTGAAGAGGAAGGCACATATTTGAGACAATCACAAAACCACTCTAGGGGTTTTGGGGCCCCTGCAAGCTTGACTTGAGTTCAGCTTTTCTCCACAGCCTTTTCTAACATCAACGGCATATGGTGGGGAAATGGCTAAATAGACCCCAGATCAGCACTTTGGGACTACTTCAACCTTCACCCTATGCCTGGTCCCATGGAGGCCAGTTGTTTAACTGGAGCTCATTCACGTCAGCAGGCCCATGCGGGTCAGCTTGGCTGACAGGAAGGAGTGCAGAACAAACACCACAGGCTTTGGGCCCGAGTGGAGGTCAAACACCTGCAGGATGGAAGGTGGATGAGGGAGAGGACGGGACAGAAGAAAGAAGAAGGAAGGGGTGGGCGGATGGGAGAAAGCAAAGGAAAATACACAAGTTTAAGAAAATAATGGACATCTTAAAACATTTGACCACACCAGGCATGTAGCATATCGTTGGTGTTGGGTGGAAATGTCCAAAACTGTTCATTTTGTATTTATCATTTTAAAATGGATTTAATCTAGTGAAAATAGCAGATCTACACGGCGTGATTGTAGATCTGATATTTTCACAAGTTTTGTGTGACAGTCTAGTATGATGAAGCAGGGCTTTACTTTACGTAAAAGCGAACAAATTTGAAAACTTGGAGATACAAGGTTTCTCCCCGACAGTGACGATATTGTTCACAATATACACAGGACTTTCTGTACAATGTGCGACTTTAAAGTTATACTATGTAACTTTTTTTATAAAACAAATCTTAAAGTTGTCCTAACTATTAAATCGCTAAAGTTTTAGAACACCCACTCTGTTAATTTCAGCCCCTAAAGCCTTCTGTAAATATGTTTTCTATGATCCTGGCCGGGGTCCGGATTTCGCGGGCAAAATTACGTCATCTGCATCATCTGTATACGTTGTGTATACGTTGGCCAATCACATCGCGGATCATACACACATGTATCACTACCGGCCAATCACAGCGTGTCTTGCCGTCTCTTCAGGAAGTAGCCTCCCTAAGCAACAGTGTTTACGATGCTGAAGGATTCTTGCCTCTTACTCCCCAAATCCTGGTCAGAAAATTACGTTCTACCCCTCTACGGATTCGTATCGGTCGCGGTGGTTTGCGGCCCCGCTCCGGTGGTCCGCGGCGACACCGGGCGAAAAACGTCCGAAAAAAGCAATACCGCTACTGACCACTAGTTTAGCAACTTACACAGTATAGCTTTAACCAAAAACATGAAGTAAAGATCTCCAGTAACGCACCATTTCACCCTCTGGACCGGCGAAGTCAAGGTAAAGATTTCGGATTCCATCATCAGAGGACATCTTAAGCTTCTCAAACGGATATCTGAACAGCACGGCGCCCCCTGTAGGATCCGCTGGCTCTCGCGTGACAGTGAAGCCCTTCTCGTAGTGCAGTGTCAGACGAACATCTTGTCTGTTCAGCGTGCAGCCTGCCGACAGAGAATGATGATGGAGGTGTTTAAGAATGTGTGTGTGTGACAGTTGAACTCAATAGGGTACAAGACGTGATTCAATAATCCAAAGATCTGTAGAAGTTCCATGTGTATTACTGTTACTTGAACTGTCTTTTAAGCCATTTAGGTCTAGAACTATTGAATGCTTTAACTATTGAAAAATAGCAGATATACAAGCTCACAGCGCGGCACCGAGTGCCGCGCTGTGAGCTTGTAGATCTGCTATTTTTGAAAAAAGTATTGAAAATGTGTGCTAATCTTTGAATATATGTATTTTTAAAGCGAACGTTTGTAACTCAAATTTTGCTTCTGGGTGGTCCCTGGAACTAGATATTTTGAGACGGGGGTCCGTGGCCAAATACATTTTGGGGGTCCTTGACATGAAAAAGTTTGAGCACCACTGACATAGAAACATAGGTTTTTCCAAAAACCTCAGAAGGAGACACTAGAATCGGGTAAAAAAAAATCAAATGTTCACGATTTTTCAAAAATTGCAAAAAATCCTATTTTTCAATAGTTTAAAGCATAAAATAATAATACGCAATAATAACGCGTACCCGGACTAAATGTATTAATGTTCCTCCACCACCGTGTTTATGTAGCAGCGGGACATGGAAGGAAAAAGACAAACGGTTTCCAGGCCGGTTACTGCAGCCAACTATTGTTCTTGACTGAGTGGAAACATTCCCCTCCACTGGCACAGACTTCTGCTTTTCCTACACAGAGTTTCTCTCTGTGCGACATTTGCTCTCTGGTACATTGCTACAGAGTCACAAGTTGCCAGAAACTTCCTGTGACAGGAGACTGCATATAAAGTACCGTACATAATACGGTACAGTATTTATGTTCATAAATGATTGTATGGCTGATTACAAATTTACAATAGCTAGTAGCTGATTGGCAGCTGATTGCACTGTCTGCACTGTCAAAGAGCAATAAACCTAATCCCATTTAAAGGTGTTCCAGCCAACATCCTTTATTTTATTTTATTTGTATAGCACCTTTCATGACATGAAATGCAGCTCAAAGCGCTTTACAGAGCAGAAGATGAAGCACAAGTGCTTAACAGAGGAAAACAAAATAAAAAAATAAAAATAAAAATATTAATTACAATGATTACAATAAAGCAGGAAAATAAAAAAATAAAACATTGAAGAACAATTTCAGAACAGTACGGACATCGATTAAACTGCACAGGGATTTAAACATTCAGCTAAAAGCAAGAGTAAAAAAAATAGGTCTTGAGCTGTGCTTTAAAGCTATCCACAGAGGCTGCCTGTCTTAGGTGTAGTGGGAGTTTATTCCTGATTATTATTGTATCCAAAGCATTGCCAAATTATCCCCAACAGGAAACTACTTTTGCTGGGTCAGTGGCAGGTCATTATGCACAAAAACACAGTTCAATCAGACACTCTTATTGAGATGAAAACCACTTATTGCAATGACACTGCATCGTATTTGATGTTGTGGCTCTACAACCGTGATGCTCGAGAAAAATATGTGAAAGCATGACACAGACTGAGATCACAAACCCCAAGAAGCCCCAAAAGGCAAAGGTAGAATACTCCCATTCTCTCACTCTTTGGCTTTTTTTGTATCTATTTATGCTCATTTGTCATATACCAACCATATTATTGTTTATATTATTGCGTTTTGTATCATTTCATCTGTATGTAATTTCCTTTCCTTCTTTTTGAATTTTCTCCAACCTCCCTTTAATCGAAAGCACCCGATGGAAATAAGCGATCAAGCTTTCTTGTATCTATCCTTTTGGCCATTGTATACACCTGTATTCACTTGTACATTTTGTCAATAAATAATGTAACCAATCGATCAAAAATAAGAACATGATGCTATACATATTATGAAACCACATTGAATACATGCTGACAAGGTGGAGGGAGTTTCTTTGCTGAAGAGCTGCCATTTGAGGTAGCGGTGAGAGATGTAGAAATATAAGAAGTTAGCTACTTAAATAGAATGTGGGTAGGGGAGGCAGCATTATATCGGTCCTTACACAGTAAAATCCACAGTGTTCATTTATCCATAACTCTGAGATTGTACAAATTTAACCAAAAGGTCTATTTTTTTTTTATTTATTTTTTTCAATTTGTACACTAGAGTTTAAAACTAAGAGGATTTGACTGTGTACTTCCCTGTTTAATTAAGGGTATGGCCTATGGCTAGTCGTAAAACTATTTTCATGGACCCAGGGTTCATGTTATACTGGTGTCCTGAGTGTTCTGTCAGCAGAGAGACAGACCAGGCCTGCCTTACGAACACCTAGGACTTAACTGTAAGAACAGTTATTCACCTCAGGATACTTTATACTGTAAGAACATGTCATCCACCTCAGAGTACTTTCGGTAATATTACCAAACCAACAAACTATGCATTGTTGCGACCGTCAGGTCGCAAGTTACTATGAATAATCCACCGTCTCTCTGTCCGTCCGTCTGTCTGTCTGTCACGTCCTTGGATGGCAAATCACAACCTCCGCCCCTGATTTCTCACATGGCCCTCCTCTAGCGCCACCATCAGGCCGATTTTAGCAAAACACATTTTGGACACTGTTCCTACATATTTTGGCCTAAAATCACGCAAAGCGGTACACAGTATGTCATCAAAATGGATCTGTCCCATTTCCCATATTCCCTCCTGATTGGCAATGATTGCCTTCTAAAGTTTGTGTATGCGACGTGGCGGTCGCTTATCTCCCGATTAGGGAGTCTTACTGGTAATACAGTATCAGTACATTAGCAATGAATGATCTCTAGCAGTGGTTCTCAACCTTTTTACACCAATTGCAATTACCACATAGTTAACACAGGAGGCAAATGTATTTTTTTAGTTTTTGTTGCATCCTTAAGCCAATAATTTGATGACCGGCTCATCAGCCAGATTTAGCTACTATGTCTGTGAACTTCCTGTGCAAACTGTGCTAGCATGGGGCTTTTAAGCCGTGACATCATTTTGTAGGCAGAGGAGAATCTGCCCCCAGAGCATTTTCTGTCCCTCGCTATTTCAAAAAACAACAACTAAAAAATAACGACTAAAGTATAATTCTAACACTTTCCTTTCAACAACAAAGAGAAGAAAAATGTGTAAATAGTAAAAATAGTAAAAAGATTCACGGAAACTGGGGGCAGAAATTCTCCTCTGCCTACAAAATGATGTCATACTTAACAGCCCCATAGTCGCTTAACCTACTGCAGTTGCAACAGGGCTGCTGCCGAGACTGTCAGTGTCTACAAGCTGTACAACTGATTATATTTCTAATGTGCTATTTTATGGGAGTCCCCTCTGTGTACTACCAGAGGGTGTCTCAAGTACCACCAGTGGTACATGTACCACATGTTGAGAACCACTGAACTATAGGATAAGTATACTATGGTAAGTATTGATCGAAAACTTTAAAAACAGTACATTCTCACATGTGACACAAACTCACACTCAATGTTCTTTAAGACAGACAGACATATCATCTTCATGATTTGAGGCATTTTGTTCAACAGGGAGCACTCTTTGCAAACCTTGGAAGCCAATCTTGGAATATAAGTTGGCCTCCTGGTGGCGCTATAAAAGTCAGATGTGAAAAAATGCAGGGCACAGGTTTTTCCTTGGCCTCTAGGGAGTGGGCATACAAGATTTTACACTGATCGGTGGAGTTATAGGTAAAAACACATATCGGCCTGTTATAGCGCCACCAAGAAGCTGAAAAAAAAAAGATCTACTGGCATTTCTTCCTCGGCCTAGTGGGAATGTGCGGGCATAATTTCACGCGTCGCAGTTGTGAGCTTGTAGATCTGCTTTTTTCAGCACGCAACACCTGAGAGCAACCACACATAAAATGACTCTCTTCTCCGCCAGTCCCTCTCTAATGTTTTAGTCTAGTTTTTATTTTGTTGACGAAATTGTCAATATATTTAGTCTTAGTTTTAGTCATCACAGGTTAGTTTTTATTTCGTTTTTGTCAGTGAAAAAAACGCAGTCGACAAACATTTTTCGTCATAGTTTTAGTCGACGAAATCAACACTGACGCACACACACAGACACGCATGGCAGGGGCGAAAACATTATCCCGGCAATGCCTTTCGGCCTGGCAGAGACTACTATGCATTGGACATACTGTGGGGAAATGGGTTCACACACATGTAGACACACATAACATAATATGCACGCATCATCTCACCGATGGAGACTTCTTTGATGAGCTCGGCGGCAGCATGTCCCCCCTGTACCAGGGCCCGCGTCCATGAAGATAGATCCCAGTGCGTCTCTACCCGGAATACATGCGACTCAATGCCCCGTCCTGTGCCTGTCCGCGTGGCAAACACCAGGTCTGTTCCCTGGGCTGGGGAACTCCGGGCACTGCCAGAATGGACCAGTCTGAAGATGGCGAGAGAACCGTGATTTATACTTTGTTGTACTGGGCATGGGTGATATAACTTCAAAACAATATCACGATTATTTAAAACCTTTGCCTCAACGATAGAACAAAAGAAAAATAGCTTAGGCTATTTTTGTACGATACCATTGTACAACGAAGAGGGTCAAGTGGTTAACGGACTATTTAAAAAAACATCTCTATTATTCCCTTATAGGTCAGTAATTAGTTCGAAATATATTTTATAATTAAGTTATTTGTCACGTCTGCCACAGGCACCGTTTGTTTACAAAGCCAAACAGAAATGCAATTAATTGCAATTACAGTAATTGTGTGACAACTAATCGACAACTAAACTTCCATGATCGCGACCGCTTTCATAATTTCTACCATAACAAAATACTAAAAGTAATAGTACAGTACAGATTCTCTTTGTCTTCACCTTGTGGTAGGGCTGTCACAATTATTACATAATCGTCTAATTTCAGTTATTTGAGGTAATCGCAATTATTTCGTCCTAATCGTTTCCATGTTGAGAAATGTTAATATAGTTACAAACACTTTCAAAAAGTAGTGGAAATAGCAGATCTACAAGCTCACAACGCGTCGCATCGTTGTGAGCTTGTAGATCGGCTATTTCCACTATCAATGTTCTTTTTTAAAGGGGTATTTCACTTTCAAAAAAACCTTTGGTAATTTTATCATCTAATCAGACTTTTATGAACACCCTGAACAGTTTTTAATTAGCTTGATTGAATATTTAGATATTTAATGTAAATGTTACCAGGCCCTCCAGGCACAGGGCCTCTCCCCACACACACCCATTGTAACTTCAAACTTCATTTTAACCATGATAGATTCATTAAAAACACACATTCTTTTTTCTGGTGTCTCATACTACCCTCCTTATATGTGAGCAGGCCGTGTTTTTTCGATAACATTTTTCATTTATTTTTAATAATAGTTTTTTTGTATTTCATTTTTTCCATTTTTCCAAATAATTATTAAAAATAAATGAAAAACATTATCGAAAAAACATGGCCTGCTCACGTATTAGGAAGGTAAAATGAGTCTCCAGAAAAAATAATGGGTGTTTTTAATGAATCTATCATGGTTAAAATGGAGTTTAAAGTTACAATGGGTTTGTATGTGGAGAGAAGCCCTACCACTGCTCCCTGTTGAAAGTGGAATATCCCTTTAAGTATAAAATTGACAATTATGTCGGTAATTTCTTTGTATATTTAAGTTATGTGTCATGATTGCCATGTGCAACTTCAAAGCCTAAAAGCCAAACAGAAATGTAATTGTCAACGACAAATACACCATTAAATCGTTAATCGCAAATTATTTGAGTGACAGTTAATCGTCATGTAAAATGACATAATCGTGACAGCCCTACCTTGTGGCTAGTAATGGATGAGTGAGCAGAGGCATGGACCACGCCTCCCTGCTCCAGGGCACCGATTCAAAGAGCAGGATGTCTTTTTCTGTCAGAGCCATGACGATGGGCCTGAACTGGTGCCGTCCGCCATCCAGCTGGACCTATGGGAGACAGGGTTGGACACATGAGCACCGATGCATCTCTAAACTGAACATATATGCCTGATTGTGTGTGTGTGTGTGTGTGTGTGTGTGTGTGTGTGTGTGTGTGTGTGTGTGTGTGTGTGTGTGTGTGTGCGTGTGTGTGTGTGTGTGTGTGTGTGTGTCATAGTCTGGGGTCAAATTAGCTCTGGTCCATCGCGTCACCTCCCGGGGACGCTCTGACAGACCCGTCGGCAAATGAGTAGACCGTGATTTCTCAGCCCCTACCAGTTCAGTCAAAATAAACTAAACTACTTCACTACTCACCAAACCAAAGGTAGTTTTGCATTGTTGAAAGTCTATTCTCCACGGTGGTGAGCCCCTCAGCACCCCACCTACTCTGTAAAATACACTATTTTTGGCATGAAATAAAGTGCATCCAACTCGACCGCCGCTTATTTCCGGGTTTAGAACCATTGTATCTGCGGTGGCCGCTGGGTGGCTCGAGGTGGGTGCGTTTTATTTCATGACAAACATAATGTATTTTGCAGAGTAGGTGGGTTGCTGAGGGGCTCACCACTGCGGAGAATAGACTTTCAACAACGCAAAACTACCTTTGGTTTGGTGAGTAGTTAAGTAGTTTTGTTTACTTTGACTCATGTTGAGCACTGGTAGGGGCTGAGAAAACGCGGTCTATTAATTTGCCGACGGGTCTGTCAGAGCGTCACCGGGAGGTGACGCGATGGACCAGAGCTAGGGTCAAATGCTGTAAATGAAACCAGTTGATTGGGACCGGCAAGTAGATTGGGATCGGCATGTCACCAATTCGATTTCACGTTTAAGTTTAATGATATGGAAATGGAATGAATAAAAATCAATGCTGTGTGTGGGTGTGGGTGTGTGTATGTGCGTGCGTGCGTGCGTGCGTGTGTGTGTGTGTGTGAGTCAGTGTGTGTGTGTGGTGTATGCACGTGCGTGCGTGCGTGCGTGTGTGCATGTTTGTTTATGCCTGACATGCCAGAGTGTGTGTCATGCCTGAGTGATTCAATTTTGGATCGTTTGGTGACTTCTAGTGGTATTAATTAGTGACAGTCTGTTACTGTTAGTGAGTGAGTGATTTGAGTACGTAGGGCCCCAGGAAGTGGCTAATGTGGTGGAAATGGTTATTGACTTTGTGCCTGAGTATTTCCTGTCAACCCAGGCTATGTCTTCAAGAAAAAAAAACCCACACACACATACCGGTACATTGATTCAACAAGTCCTTGAATGAAAACTCCAGCATGGTTAAACTTAACCAGTTTAAGTGGTTAAGTTTAACCATGATGGAGTTTAAGTCTTAAACTCTCAGGGCTCTATACTAGGTCCGCTCCTGTCTTTGCTCTACACCAAATAGCTTTGCCAAAAATAGCCGACCTATAAGACACTGAATGTTTGCCTCCAGAATAGGAACACTACAGTTCATGTGATTACTGATTACCCTTTTTTATTTATTTTTCTTTTAAGATCAATATGAATTGTTCCAGGAAAACATGCCTTTCCTGTTTATGTAGCAGTTACTGTATTACATGTCAGTCACATCTCACCCTCATGCTTCCTTTTAACATGCTGAGCAATATTTTCCTTCACATAATAATCCTGTATTGGCATAATGTACGGTCTACGAGGACAGAATGTGTAAGGACTTGTTTAGCCAGTGTCAGCTAATGTATCTGAGGTGAGGCTGTGCACAATGGATGTGGCAGTAATGAAACATTTGGATAATGAACTCCAGTTAGTGACAACCAAAAGCAAAATACAATAAATAAATAAACAATTATAATTCCAAAGTCCAAAGTCAGTGTTAATTTGCGCTATTTTATTGAGTCAACCCCATTTCCAATTGCATTTATGAGAGAGATTTAAGCACACTTGGTACAGTGCAATGTTTATTTCAGTCTCAGACCTTAAAGGTGGTGTAAGTTATATTTTCTTATTGAAAAAGGTTAAATAGGGGGCACCTGCTGGCCTACCGGTTCAGGCGCGTACCACATAAACTCTGATGCCTGACAGCGTGTCGCGGGTTCGAGTCCAGATCCCGACGACCTTTGCTGTGTGTCACTCCCCATCTCTCTCCCCAATTCCTATCAGTCAACTGTCCTATCAATAAAGGCATAAAAGCCCCAAAACAAAATAAAAAAAAATAAAAAAGTTAAATCGATCTATATTCTGAACATTGCTACAGAATGTGTGTTCAGTGACAGCGGACTCCCTGTCTCTCTAGCTCTTTTGTAAATGGAAAATTCATTTTCAGGGATAACAATTTCATTCATTCAGGGAAGCCAACTCTGGAGAGGCCCGGACTGCTCCTGCAATGCAGCCTGACAGCATGTCGCGGGTTCAAGCCCCGATGAACTTTGCCACAATGTCACTCCCCGACCCGTCTCTCTCTCCCCCCATTCCCTGTCGATCTACCGTATACAATTAATAAAGGTTTTTTTTTTTTTTTAAGAGCTGGAGAGACGGGAAAGCCCTGTTACTGAAAATAACAATGATTACCATCAGATTATAGAGCTTTAACCTTTAAAAAAAAATATATATATATATCACTTACAGGGGCGCCCGCTGGCCAACTGGTCCAGGCGCATATCACTTAGGCCTTGCCACATAGGCATTGATGCCTGACGGCGTCGCCGGTTCGATTCCCGACCCGGACGACCTTTGCCGCATGTCACTCCCCATCTCTCCCCATTTCCTGTCAGTCTACTGTCCTATCCAATAAAGGCATAAAAGCCCAAAAAACTAAATCTTTAAAAGAAATATCACTTACAGCAACTATAATCAGAGCATACGCGAGTCAAATGGCAATACTAAAAACATTTATACAGATATATAGACGTACCTAGACCTGACGTATACACTTTACTTAAATATATTCCCCATCCCATACTGTGTAGATGTGTCAAGTTTGTCTGCCTTGCTCCACGTGAAAGAGTTTTCTTGTGAATAACACATTTCCGAACAACACCCAAACAAAATACCTGTTCAGCCATCCAGCCGACGTGCTTGAGGTGGGGGTGCGAGGAGGTGGAGGCCGGGGCGCCCAGGTAAGCGTTGATGTGAGCCAGGGTCTGTGGCAGCAGGGCAGCGATGTTGGTGTGGACGGCAGTGAACCAGGAGTTGGCAGAGGGGCCGTCTTTGCAGCGCAGCACCACCGTGTGCTGTCCGTCAGGGGAATGGAGCTCCAGCAACCTGGATGGGAAGAGACTGATGAGCTATCTTTACATAATTATCGTCGTTGTCGGGTGGAAACCTTGTATGTCCAAAAATCTTCGTTTTGCATTTATCAATTTAAAAAATGATTATTTAAACTAGTGAAAACAGCCGATCTACAAGCACACAACGCCTCGCACCTCGAGGCGTTGTGTGCTTGTAGATCTGCTGTTTTCACTACCTGTGCGACGGCCTTCTATGATGAAGCAGGGCTCTACTTCGCGAAAAAATGTACACATTTGAAACTTGGAGATACAAGGTTTCTGCCCGACAGTGACACTTAGGTAGAGGGCAATGAAAGAGAGAAAAGTGGGAAGGGAAAATGAATATTTCCCTCACACACACACACACACACACACACACACACACACACACACACACACACACACACACACACACACACACACACACACACACACACACACACACACACACACACACACACACACACACACACACACACACACACACACACACACACACACACACACACACACGTAAAGTGTATGATCATGCAACCATGCTCTGAGAGGCTGACATGGCTTTTGCGGACTGTTACGACAGCCGACTAATCGGCTGACATTTACCACTCCCTCTCACCCAGTGCAAACAAAGGCTGGGCATGTGATTGATGTGCCTTCAGGACGTACCACTGGTGTAATTCAAAGAACGCTCTAACAGGACATGCCCTGCTGGATGATATTAACTGACAACATAGCCAGCAACAGATGATTACGTCAGATTCATCAGATGCCAAAACAAAAAATAAAAAATGTGGGCATCTCTTCTTTATTTTTGATACACCGTGAAGGGAACAGAGAGAGTCAGCCTCAGGTGGGACTGTAACGCAGACCAGGAGGTCCATTTATGTGGCGTGCACACGCACACAGCCCAGGTGGGGGCGGCATAGCTCAGGGGTAGAGAAACTGACATTAGAGCACGAAGGGTTACCGAAAGGTTCCCAGTTCGAATCCGGGCTC
Organism: Nannobrachium achirus; assembly: GCF_963921795.1. Classification (NCBI taxonomy): domain Eukaryota; kingdom Metazoa; phylum Chordata; class Actinopteri; order Myctophiformes; family Myctophidae; genus Nannobrachium; species Nannobrachium achirus. Next base: position 13,158,760 of record NC_137820.1, on the reverse strand, counting down.
CCCCTGAGTTAATGTCAAAGAGTCCTTGAGCAAGACTCTGAACCCCTAGTTGCTCCCGGTGAGCAGGAGTGTGCCTTGCATGGTTTCCTCTGCCATCGGTGTATGAATGTGTGTGTGAATGGGTGAATGTAATGCACAATCTATGTAAAGCGCCTTGGATTAAAAGCGCTATATAAATGCACCATTTACCATTTTTTTTAGGTGAGCCGCCAAATTATTTATTTCGTTGTTTTTCTAATTAATTCTCTCTCACATGCCAAGCATTCCAAATGAATGAATGTAAGTTCTGTAGAGGTAAAAAAAAAAAAAAAAAAAAAGAACTCTCCCACACCCACTTGCAAAACACATATCCAACCACGCCTAAACTCCCACATAATCAGGTATTTCTGTCACTCACACACAAATAAACACACACACACACACGCACACACGCACACGCGCACACGCACATGCATAAAAACAGAAGTGCCATATAAACATCTCAGACCTGTTCTCCAGGTCCGGCATGGTCAGGTTTCTGCTGATGAAGCACATCTTCAGACTGATGACCTTTCTGTCCTTGGAGGCAGAGGAGCTGTTGTGCTTGGGAGAGCCGGAGTCCTCGCTGCCACTGTAGCTTGGGGACTGGGGACGCATGCCATCCCACGGCAGGTCCGCTACCAGAGACGGCTTCTTGAAGAGCGGAGACACCTCGCGGATGTACTTCACTGCAAAAGGAAACACAGGGGGACATGAGGAATGGCACTGACAACTTTTGGGTTGAAGATAGCATTACCAATAATGTATGTGCGTATCTCCAAGAAGACTTCATAAAAACATAAAAGGTTAATGGTCCAGCTTTCAGTTAAAGGGATATTTCACTTTAAAAAAAAAAAAAAAACGTTTGGTGATTTCATCGTCTAATCAGGCTTTTGAGAACAACCTGAACAGTTTTTAATTTGCTTGATTCAATATTTAAATGTTTGATGTAAACACGGCCTGCTCACGTATTAGGAGGGTAGTATGAGTCACCAGAAAAAATAAAGGGTGTTTTTAATGAATCTATCATGGTTAAAATGGAGTTTTAAGTTACAATGGGTGTGTATGGGGAGGGCTCCTGGAGGAGGAGGACTGATAACATTTACATCAAATATCTAAACATTGAATCAAGCTAATTAAAAACTGTCCAGGGTATTCATAAAAGCCTGATTAAAATAACCAAAAGTTTTTTTGAAAGTGAAATATCCCTTTAAGTATCCCAATGAAGCGATATTACATAAAGTTATCAAATAAGCTATTACACAATATTCTGTTTGGCAATTTCAACCCCAGTAATGCAGGGTGAGGTGGAGGGACAGAATACTTAAGGTAAATACTTACTGTATAAACACACTGCTTTTAAGTTGTCAAAGTGATGAGCCAAGCCAATTAAAGTGACTTTTGAATAATGTTTCAGTGACCTAGGACACCTTTTCCCCCATGTACTAATATAAACATGACACTGCTGTAGTTTGTTTAAAGTAAAGCAGAAACTATACCCGACACAAACCCTGCCTTATCTTGAAGGTTAGTTGCGTGACAGTTGGATAAAATGAATGACCTACTTGAATGTATTACACAAAAGTATCAAAAATAGCAGATGTACAGGCTCAAAAAGTGTCGCATGATGCGTTTTGAGCTTGTAGATCTATTTTTGGACATACAAGGTTTTCACAAGACAGCAACGACACATCACTCATTTAAGATATATGGTAAACCATAAACGTAGCCATAAGTGTGGACTGTAAAAGAAAACTTTTTTTTAACGATCTGGAACATCAAACTCCCATTATAAGATAAGATAAAACGTTTGTGTCCAACTCACTCTCAACACCATAAAAAGAAACTAAAGAACAGCATGCTCACTTAGTCACACTATGACAGTAATAAATAGATTAACACACAACTACAGTACATCACACTTCATGCTCAATGGATTACATTTTCCTGGCAGTAAAATGCAAAATCTCAAGTGTTCATTTATCTCCATTAATGGTCATTTTACATTCTCAGAATAAAATCAAAACACTGACTGACTCTAAATTAACTATGAACACATTTGGTGTTCATCCAAATGTAATTTTAGATATATGTATTAGTATTTTGTCCAGATGAAAAGAAGGATATGAATTGTATTTTGGACATGATCTTTTAAAGTAAACAGTTCCTGCTATCTACCTCAGTGTCTAATGGATGTATTGTACTTCAGGGAGGAATTAGGTTTGAAAAACAGAGTTAACTTGGCGGTCCAGCTGTGAGCTTGGCAGGTCTACTGTTTGTAGAAGGACTCCGACTCCAATATAATGGATTTGGTTTCCAAATCTGGTCCCTTGGCCCGGTCCACCTCCTGCTCCCAACAAACCGCCAGTGGTGGAAAACTCAAATGTTTTACTTAAGTAAAAGTACCCATACTGCAATGTAGAAATACTCTGTTACAAGTAAAAAGGAATTCAAAATGTCCTTGAGTAAAAGTACAAAAGCATTGGCATCAAAATTAACTTAAAGGAGTTACAGTTCACCCCCAAAATGACTTTTTTTCTATTGATTACTTATGCCATGGAGAGTAGAGTTCAATAATATTTTTTGTTTTTTGTCACATTCCTAAGAAAACAATTTGATTCGAGTAAATTTACCCCGATTGATTCCGGAACAAATGGGGGTATATTTATTGTTATCACATTTTTGTCTTAGGAATGCGACAAAAACTAAAAATATTATTGAACTCTAGTCTCCATGGCGTGACTAATCAATAGAAAAAAAGTCATTTTGGGGGTGAACTACTCCTTTTAAGTGGGCGCCCGCTGGCCTACTGGTCCAGGCGCATACCATATAGGCTCTGTGTAGTCTGCAGCGCGTCACTGGTTTGATTCCCGAGCCCGACCAGATTTGCGGCGTGTCACTCCCCATCTCTCTCCCCGTTTCCTGTCAGTCTACTGTCCCAAAGCATATCTTTTTTTTAAAAGTACCAAAAGTAAAAGTACGCAGAATTTCCCATTTCTAGTTTACAAATGTCCAAACATCTTTTGAAATGGGCTGAAGTGGTTGATGCATGTTTTGTAATAATAATCAACTAAATGTTCAAATAAATGTATTGTAAGTAAAAGTACAATATTTGGATCCAAGATGTAGAAGAGTAGAAGTATTGTAAATTGTAAATACTCAAGTAAAGTACAGATACCTTAAAACTGTACTTAAGTAGTACTTCAGTAAATCTACTTAGTTACTTTACACCTCTGCATACCACCATCACTTGCTCACCCTCTACAAATCTTGTAGCCTTCCTTTCAATCTCTCTTTCTCTCCCCCATCAATCGTTTCTCTTCCACTTTCAACTTTACTCAGTCTGTGTTCCGTGCGTGCGTGCGTGCGTGCGTATGTGTGTGTGTTGTTCTACTCTGTCTGAAACCCGAGATGGGGCTCCAAAGAGGTGAGGTCATTCTTGAATGTCTGGGATATTAGGTTTGAAAGCATAACTGGTCGGTAGATTACTACGCAGGTCTGTCTGTGTGTGTGTGTGTGTGTGTGTGTGTGTGTGTGTGTGTGTGTGTGTGTGTGTGTGCGTGTGCGTGTGCGTGCGTGCGCACACTGAAGCCTAATATCTTCACACAATGGTGTCATCTCACTATAAATAACCGATTTTCAATAGAAAAACATGCTTTGTACGAGGAAGGATGAATTAGGTTTACCGTAAGTCATGTATGACTCAGAACTGGTACAGTAACAGAACCTCATTTACTCACCCTCATAACCACATGACCCATACCAGTGTTCTGGAGACATATTTCTGCATACCTAAGTGTTTTGGGGTAAGTGAATGAATGACACCCACCCACACTCACTTTACAGAGTGCCTGTGCTGCGTTTATAGTTTATGTTTACAGTACAGAAGAGAGTCCGACCAATGCCCGGTTTTTGGCTCCGATGCCGATCCTATAGACCACAGATTATTACCGATGTTTTGACTGATATTTTGTCAATAAGTGAAACATTTTCTAAACAATTTTGAAAAACATACATTTGATTAAAGTTTCTATTTGAGAACATATTATACTATTTGGATACCAAATAAATAAGAATTGAACATCGACAAGCAAGCTCACAGCGCTTCGCAACACGATGAGATGTGTGAACTTGTAGATCAGTTATTTAAAGAAAAAAGTTTAAAAATAATGTCACCAATAATGACATGCCGCCAGGGTTGGGGATGCCAGGGTGAAAGTGGTTAAAAATCAGGATACATCGACTGCCTAATTGGCGATATACCGAAAATAATGGCCAGACCAACATATCGGCCTAGCTCTAGTAGAGAGAGTAAGGGAGTCAGAGGAGGGGTGTGGGTGTGTGGCCCAACCCATCTGTAAGACAAGAAAGAAGGAAGCCAGCCGTGGTTTCAGACTAATAATCAGATTTGCAGTGAAGAAGATGTTAGGCAAAGATATTTTCCAGCCACAGTCTCCAGTGTCTCTAGCTGTACTGGAACAACTACTACAGTATGTCTATCTCTGCTATATATACACAGGTTGCCATTGTTTACATTCCAAACCATGCATCTTTCCCTTATTGTCTCCACCAGCCGAAGGCTGAGGGAGAGTATGTTTTCCCCTCCGTCCGTCCGTCCGTCCGTGCGTGCGTCCGTGCGTCCGTCCGCTACCAGCTAATCTCCGGCGCCGTTGGCCCGGTCGCTGCCAAACTGTGCACACACACTCCCTCGAGAGTCGACACCAATTCAGAACCTCTGCCCCAAATATTTCACATGGGCCTGTTCTAGCGCCACCAGGAGGCCGACTTTTGCAAAACTAACTTTTGCCAGTACTTCTACAGATTTTGTCCAAAAATCACGTAAATCAGTAGACAGTATCTCTACAGTCATGTGATCGACATGGATGTGTCAGATTTTCCATATTCCATCCTGATTGGCTAAAACTGGCTTTCAAAGTTTACAGGATTGGTCAGTTTTGAATAAAATGCCTGAAATCCTGAACGCAGTGTGCGATTTTGGTGAAATTGTGCATGCACATTCCCAATAGGCAGAGGAATAAATGCCACTTAAGAAAAATCAAATCAGCCTCATGGTGGCGCTATAACAGGCCGATTCATGTTTTCACCTATAACTCCACCGATTAGTGTCACACTTTGTATGCGCACTCCTTAGAGGCCAAGGTAAAACCTTTTCCCTGCATTTTTTACATCAGCCTTTTATAGCGCCATCAGGAGGCCGACTTATGTAAAACACATTACATGCCTGACCTGGTGGAGACCTGTGCTCGGAAGAGCACTGCTTCTAGTCTGTTGGTGTATTGAATAGAATTAGTAGAAGTAGCACAGCACAGGTCTCCGCCAGGCCAGGTAGTAGAAGTCAATATTTAGCAGAAATCTGCCTCCTATTGGTGCTATAACAGGCCAATGTGAAAGATGTTCTGCTCTGGCCTCCAGGGAGCAGAAGGAGCGAATGCATTCTCTGGCAGCGGCAGCAGCCACCGAGCCGCGGAACTGCCGCGGCAGGCACCGCCACACGGACCGGCAGTCGCGATGTGTCGCCGGCAGTAGGACTGTATCGCCGGTAACTGCAGCGGCAGCCACCACCGCACGGACCGGCAGTGGAAAGTTTACCACGACGGAGGCGTGCAACGTCCCATTAGTCCAACGGTGGTAGAATAGAATAGAATAGAAGTTTATTGTCATTGTAACAATACAGTACAGGCACAGTTACATTGTCAACGATCAGCTCATTTCCAAAGCACATAAACAGTACAACAAAATTAGGGGTGTGCATTTAAGGGTGCACGGCTGCTGCCATTTTTACGGCGCTGCCAGTGGTTAGGGTTAGGCAAATTTCGGAGCATGTAAAAGAAAACAATTGCCTCATGTTACGTATGGTATGTCAATCGAGTTTGCACACTGCCACCTGTTAATTCGTCCATATTATTATTCTTTTTCGGATCACAGGGACTATTTTTTCTGTTTCTCGCAGTTGTCGCCACTGGGTCCCTGCCTTTTCTCTTTCAGCTATAAGTCTTTGGCCTGAAAAATGTTTTTTGCAGATTTCCGACGAAAAAACACAGCAATGTGTAAGGACTTTAATAGTCCTTCTCGGTTTGTACTAAAGGTAAAATACAGCAGGTTTATTGCTATACATTTATGTTTCACTGTATGAATCATTTTTCCTGTCCTTGAGTTGCCTTTCATGGGTCTGCTCTTTGCTAATATTACCAGCAGTGTTGTCATAAAAAAAGATAGAAGCTTCTATCACTCAAAAATGTGTCCATGCATTCATCTCCAACAGATTAGATTACTATAATGCCCACTCCACTGGACTTCCAAAATGACTGATGATAGGCTCCTCCAGCTCAACTGATGCAGCACAGTGTTCACAGGGAAGAAAAGCTGAACACATTACTGCTATCACTTGAATGTCTCCCAAATAAGTCCTACAATTTGTTTACAGGGCTCTTAAAGGAGGACAGCACCCATTGATTTTCAACCTTGTCTTCATATAATTGGTCCTCACAAAGCTATATTTTAAGACGGCACCATTCCTGTCTACTCGCTCTGTGTCCAAGTCAGGAGTGGGCTGTGGACAGGTCAGAAATCCGCCTACCAATGAATGAACAGGTTTGGTGGTCATTTCAAGCAAAATGTCAAACTTAATTAAATTACATTTATTTATCTATCTATAAATGCGACAAATCTCTGTCTGTCTGTCTGTTTGTTTGTTTGTAATCCGCGTATCTCGAGAACCGTTCGTCCCACCGGCTTCAGATTCGGCACGCGCGTTCCCCGCCGCCGCGCGGAGTGCAGTGCCGGGCCTCGACCCGACCCCACTCGCGGTTTTCCGAAACCGGCGCGAAACGTTCGGAATCTCCTTATGCGGAGCTGATTGTTGACATCAGGCTGTTCCGGAGGAAATCGGCGCAATCGCTGAGTCATTGTGACATCACTTCATAAAAGGCTCTGACATCACGTACGCCACATGAGTCAACACAAAATCTCTGTGAATGTGTATGTATGTATGTAATCCGCGTATCTCGAGAACCCTTCTTCCCACCGGCAGTCCGGCACGCGCGTTCTCCAGATATGGGCATAAAGTCTGACATCAGAGTTTTCTGTAACCGGTACTGTGTGTGCAGAGATCTTCATATATGGGCATAAGTGGACAAAGACAAACAGATGGTCAAAACGGGTCCTATGACAGGTATATTGGGGTTTGCATTAAAGGGTGGGGCATTCATGGGGTTTGCATTAAAGGGTGGGGCATTCATTCCCTATTTCAAATTCGGCACGTGCGTTCCCCACCGCAGCAGGTAGTGCAGTGCTCGGCCTCGACCCGACCCGACCCGATACACGATTTTCTGGAACCAGCACGAAAGGTTCGGATTCTGATGTCTGACATCAGGATTTTCCGGAACTGGCACTGTGTCTGCATAGATCTCCATATATGGGCATAAAATGGATGCAGACAGACAAATACAGATATCTCCATATATGGGCATAAATGGACACAGGCAAACAGATGGTCAAAGATCTCCATATATGGGCATAAAGTGGACGCAGACAGACAGATACAGATATCTCCATATATGGGCATAAATGGACACAGGCAAACAGATGGTCAAAACGGGTCCTATGACAACAGGTATAATGGGGTTTGCATTAAGTTTGTCTCCTCCTCCATCTGTTTGTCTGTGTCCCTTTATTCCCATTATGGAGATCTCTGTATCTGTCTGTGCCACCGACTGTGTTGCAGACACAGTGCCGGTTCCCCCTTTAATGCAAACCCCATTATACCTGTTGTCATAGGACCCGTTTTGACCATCTGTTTGAAAAAGCAACAGAAATCTCATATATGGGCATAAAATGGACGCAGATAAACAGATATCTCCATATATGGCATATATGGGCATACAATGGATGCAGAATCACAAAGATCTCCATATACGGGCATAAAAGGGACACAGACAGACAGATACAGAGATCTCCATTAGGGATGTCCCGATACCACTTTTTTGCTGACCGAGTACGAGTACAAGTACTTCATGTTGAGTACTCGCCGATACCGAGTACCGATACGAGTACAATTAATGATACAAAAAGTATTTAAATTGCTTTTTTTTTTTTTTTTTTTTACTATGAACCATTACCTGTATTAGATTTCTTATTGTGTTCTGCCCCCACTCATTGTACATAGACAACCTCCCTGCCTTTTTAACCCACATCTGACCAGCTTATATATTGACTGTGTCAATTCTTGTTTTTTTTTTCAACACGTGTTCCTCCATCCACACACAGTGCAGGTCCCGTCCATGCTAATAGGCTAGCTCCGGTGGAATAGGTCGTTTTAAACTCTATAAAGGGAACTAGAAATGCTATCCTTAGATGGACAACACGTGTTGTCCATATCTACGACTCCTATGGACTTTATTTGGAAATATCGTTTGTTGTTGTTTTATGGAGCGACGTTCAGCAACGTGAGACGTGAGTTACGCACACGCGCGCACACACACATACACACACACACACACACACACACACACACACAGTCGCGCTCCTCCTCCCTCCAGAGAGAGAGAGAGAGAGAGAGAAAGGCGAGGCGGCCGCAGAACCCCCTCTTGATATTTTATTAGTGCATTGTTTGCACTCTGCTTTGGTGTTGTCATCCTCACAAATCTTGAAATATGTCCAAATTGCAGACATTGTTTCTCCTCTCGCAAACAACACCGCACCGCACCGCGCCAACCTACTGCTTGTCTGATCCCCGTGATTCCCCCAGTGTGCACTCATTGCCAAGGGTGTCGCACCAAATTCTGGGCCCTGGGTACAAGGATTCACTGCTGGCCCGGTGGCCCCCCATGAATGTTCTTCATGGGGTATTTAAAAAATAGCAGATCTGCAAGCTTGCAGTGCGGCACTGTGAGCTTGCATATCTGCTATTTTTCAATAGCAAAAGTATAAAATAATTAAGGCCCTGGCTTTCACCTTGAGCCCTAGTAACTCCGTCCCACTTTTCTCCCCCTTGTGACGCCCCTGCTCGGTATCGGCCGCGGCCGTGAGAAGTATCTGGCGAGTACGAGTACAGCAAAATAGGGTTGTATCGGGGCGAGTACCGATACCGCGAGTACCGATACCGCATCCCTAATCTCCATATATGGGCATAAAATGGACGCAGATAGACAGATATCTCCATATATGGGCATATATGGGCATAAAATGGACCCAGAACTATAACTGCAGTGATCTCCATATATGGACATAAAATGGACACCGACAGACAGACAGATACAGATATCTCCATATATGGGCATAAATGGACACAGGCAGACAAATGGTCAAAACGGGTCCTATGAAAACAGGTATAATGGGGTTTGCATTAAAGGGCGGGGCATTCATTCCCTATTTACATTGTTCCGAGTTGGCCAGGTCGCCGACTAGACGCTGGGCCGCCCAAAGGGCGGCCCAGCTTCTAGTTTTTGTAATGGCTTTTATTTCAGCATGCCAACTTTCCAGGAAAGGAATGTCGGTTTCTATTAGCTTAGTCGGAATCCCCATTGATGACGTCATCGTGGGAAGGTTACTGAACTGTCCACGTAGCCCACCTCTGAGACAGTCACTGTCAGCCTAGTTGCATGTAATCGCATGCCTGCTCGTCTCTCTCTACCTGCGAGCTTGGCTCTCTGCCTCCGTCAGTGCACTAGTGCCATTTAAAGAACTCATTACATCTATCAGGGCTGTCACTCAGCTCCCCGTCTGCTTCTAATTAGGCCGGGACACAGAGGACCATCAGCCGCGAGCGCGGTGTGTGTGTGTGTGTGTGTGTGTGTGTGTGTGTGTGTGTGTGTGTTTTCTTCGTGTGAAGGAGTGACCGTGCATTCATCCATGCACACCTTTTTCTGCATGATGTCCATCGACTTTATGGCTCACAAGAAATGAAGCATATGTTTTAAGCACCAGACACACTAAGTAAGAGAGACAGACACACTCAGAGAGGCCTTCCAACAACGTCCCACATGGCCAACTCTCTGTCTCTCCCTTCATACCTCGCTGCCCACAGCCGTGGAGAATGAGAGAGGAGAAGAGAGGAAAAGAGGAATGCAAAAAGCAGAACAATCTGACTCGACACATATTTGGCTGTGGCATTAGTAGCTGTGGTGTGTGTGCCATTATGTCCATCCCCCAGCTCTCTCACACGCGCGCGCGCACACACACACACACACACACACACACACACACACACACACACACACACACACACACACACACACACACACACACACACACACACACACACACACACACACACACACACACACACACACACACACACACACACACACACACACACACACACACACACACACACACACACACACACACAGTAATCATGGTATGGCTTTGAATAATAGCTTACAAAGCAGTAAGTCAGTGAGTCAGACCCTATCCTCATTTTTTTCAACTGACCAAAAAAAAAATCCCCATCCATCCAAGCCAATTCCACTCTCCCCTCTTTCTCCTCCTATTCATCCATTTCCCCATCAAACACTCCGTCTTATGTTCCACTCTTCCCTTTACTTTTCTGACCCAATCGTCTATCCCCCTTTTAACCCCCACCCCCCCCCCCCCCCAAAGTCTCCCTCTTCTGTCACCCATTTCCCATCTCCCTTTCTTTCCCCCCTCCCCCAGTCTGTTTCTGCCAGACCCCTAATGAGAACAATGTGTGAGAATGCTCCAATGGAGTGAGTGGTGTGTGTGTGTGTGTGTGTGTGTGTGTGTGTGTGTGTGTGTGTGTGTGTGTGTGTGTGTGTGTGTGTGTGTGTGTGTGTGTGTGTGTTTTATGTATACTATATATGGGAGGGAAGTGGAGGTTTGCAGTAGAGTACTTTGCTCTGCTGCGTCCCTCTCGAGGGGCTTTCCTTGAAATTTACACATGTGAGCACATGCATACACAGCTGCATGATGAAAATATATTATGCACATTCTCATAAACACAATAATGCACAAACTGCAGATCAACACATGATTGATTACACATCACACACACACACACACACACACACACACACACACACACACACACACACACACACACACACACACACACACACACACACACACACACACACACACACACACACACACACACACACACACACACACACACACACACAAATTCCCTTGCCACCTTATACACACAAAGTTACACCTGCCCCCTACTCACTTCCATCCTCTCTGACCTGGTTCAGAAAGAAAGACATGGTGAAATACTATTGTTCCAGCGTTGGCACATGAAATCGCATTTTACCATCAGTTCATTTTCAAAAATAGAAAATCTACAAGCTCACAACATGTTGCAAATTGAACATGTTGACATTTTGGAAAATGGTCCAAAGTGGTTAACATATACTTGGTTTTATATTACAGTTTTCCACGTTTTCTTATTATTATTCACGTGCTTACATTATGGCTGAAATTATGATTTCAGGCAGTGAAATTCTTGTGCTTAGAGCTTCAGTGAAATTATTGTGCTTACAGCTTCTAAAATATAATAAGATCCAAAAACAGTCAGCATGAAGTAAAAATAGCAAAAAAATCTCCAGGCCGCGCAAAGCTACGACTTGGATCCAGAGACAATAATTGACATTTTGGACTAGACAAAGGCCCACTTTGCCGTAACATTGCGAGACCGCACTAAAAATCTCGTCTGGCCTATTTCAGGGTTTGCAGACTCATACGACATGGCATATCACCCAGTGAGGACAGCAACTGAATTAACGGGTGGTCGGTTAGTTTTGGCCTTTGAACAAAAGAAGAGAGCTGTTCCTCGTCAGGGCCGTCCCCATTTCATCAATGGCTTCTTTGTCTGCATGTGCTGTTTTTATTCCTCCAATTACTCACACAATGGGCTCATCTTGTGTCTCCTGCCACTGACCGTCAGGCTGGCCTAATAAGATGTCAGCAGTATGAAACGACCAGCCTTTTTCAATCCTTACAACCATATGGGACGGTGTCATGTCTTTGAGTCAGCAGGGGTGGAAAGCCAGTGTTGAATTTGTCGACTAAAACTGTGGCGTAAAATGTTCGTCGACCACTTTTCTTCGAAATAAAACTAAGCTATGATGACTAAAACTAATGTCAATTTCTTGGACAAATAAAAACTAGACCAAAATGTTAGGAGGGGTACAAGTGGAGACGAAATCCAGTAGAATGCAGGCGTGACGTTCCGAAGATAGCAGATCTACAAGCTCACAACGACGCAACGCGTTGTGAGCTTGTAGATCTGCTATTTTCGGCTTGCAGTCATTGCGACGCCATTCACGGCCTGCTAAGACACATTTTAGTCGACTACATTAACTGTCGATTTAGTCGACTAAAATTGTAAGGTATTTAGTCAAATAAAACTAGACAAACAATAACAAATTTCAGATGACTAAAATGAGATTAAAAACAAACTAAAACTAACACTGGTGGAAGCTGGCAGCATCATGTCCTGTTCTACAATACTGTATCCATGTCGCATGAAAAAAAAGAGAGAGAGTTTCTGCATTATGCACATACCTAAAGACTATTAATGCAATATCACGTCATGCTCTACGGGAGAATTGTTAGCTCATTCAGTAAAACCCATACCTTCATACCTTGTTTAAAATGTATGATTTCCCATGATAATATTTCGACTTCACCCTCACATTGCAAATAACAATGTCATACATACTTCCTCAATATCCAGTGGTGAGCAGTTCCTATGCTGCAAATAAAATTCTATGCATATTGATGTTCTGCAATGTTCTGTTGAACGGAAGCCCTGTACGTTCATGTCCTGTGTAAAGAGGCTGGCATCGATTAAGTGCAAATGTTGGATTGTCACGTAACATTTTTCTAAGCTATTTCTTTCCACATTTCAAACATGCCGATAAAATGTTTCCCTTTATAAATTCATATAATTAGATTGGTCCAAGGATGAAGTAAAATGTCATACAAAAATGGGATTAAAAAAAAAAAAAAAAAGACCTTGATCAAAGGTTTTTTTTTTTTTTGACATGAACCTAGCTGTTTTCACATTCACTATCTTTCTACTTGATGACATCACACAGCAGAAGTTTCACACATCCCTCCCCTAATTTCAGGTGGTAACAATATACAGTAGCCATGGGGCAGAGGCCATATTCCTTGCCTTGAGAGGTCTGAGACTTTTGTACCTACTTTAGATTCACCTCTAGGATAACAACACTGAACCTTTCTTCTCCCCCTCCATCACTGCCATCCTTCTATCTCATTCTTCCCTGTGATGGCCTTTTCCTTCTTTCTGTTACACAGAGTAGTGAAGTGTGACGTAATTTACACATCCTACCTGGTTCGCGGTTTTCTTCCCCCATTCTGAATTCCCATAGACCTTTTTCATATCACGTCATATAAGAACTGTGTTCCAATTATAAACAAGTTATCTCAGCGGTTTGACTCATATGGATATGAAGAATCAACTGATGGTGAGAAAACGCTAATGTTACTGTCGCCGAATTAGTTACATTTTCGCTAAAAATAGGCTCTATCAAATATGAGTGACTGACTATCATAAACCACACAGAGCCACCTCGCCGACAATATCACAAAGACCGTTTGTTTATTTTTGGACCGCAATGCTTATATGAGACGATTTTAAGATGACTCAATGTTATTCTCTATAGAGAATTACTTCCTTGGAACCGGGGGATGAGTGAGTCATGTCATGACTTTGTTACTCTATCTATTGCATCACATTATTGTCTCCACCAGGCCGAGAGGCATGGCCTTGACGTAAGCAATTTACCCCGAGTGAGAGGACATTATGCTCTCATAATGTCCGCAGTGATGGTGTTATCGGACGAGGCGCAGCCGAGTCCGATAACACCATCACTCAGGACATTATGAGAGCATAATGTCCGACCCCGAGTGGTAAATAGCTTTTCTACCACTTTTTCCCGTATACATGAAAGAAAACACATAGTTGTAACTTGCAAGGATCTTAAGTTACAATCATTATTGCCTATAAAACTTCCGCGAGACAGCAGATAGTTCCACAAACAACATCTTCTACTCACCAACAGATGGCGCCAACTCCATACTAATCCATGCGTCTAGCTTACAGCTAAGCTAACGTCAGTTAGAAGTACCGTTCCGGCCGTAAATAGAGGCTGTTCGCTTCCAGAAAGGCATAGGTTCAGAGAAAAGGGGCTTTAAAGTTGGCGGATTGCATTGGATCCAAATAAATCGGCGACTATAGCATGCACGTTAGTAAACATAGGACCGTTGCCACCGTCATTTGTTGGTTGGGGGAAAGGACCTCCTGAAGTCCCCGGATGTACACTGAGGCGCATTGATCTCGGACACACAACTTTGCGGCAGTTGTCCTCTGATAACCTCCGGAATTTAGCCAATCAGAATCCAGTATTTGAACACGTGACTCGAAAAAGTGGTAGAATATGCTTTGCACCCTGTCTGTCTGTCCATCCGTCCGTCCGTCCGTCCGTTACCAGCTAATCTCCGGCGCCATTGGCCCGGTTGCAGCCAAACCGTGCACACAAACTCCCTGGATGCCAATTCAGAACCTCTGCCCCACATTTTTCACATGGGCATGTTCTAGCACCATGAGGCCGATTTTTGCTAAACAAGTTTTTTTACAGTACTCCTAAAGAGTTTGTCCAAAACTCACACAAATAGGTAGACAGTATCTCTACGGTCATGTGATCAACATGGATCTGTTCGATTCTCCTTATTCTATCCTGATTAGCTAAGATTGGCTTCCAAAGTTTGCAAGATGGGTGATGGGTCAGTTTTGAAGAAAATGCAGCAAATCATGACCTCAGCTTGCAATTTGTGTGACATTTTACAAGCACATTCCCACTAGGCCAAGGAAGAAATGCCAAATGTTCAAATCAGCCTCATGGTGGCGATAGAACAGGACGATTCGTATTTTTACCAATAATTCCACCGATCTGCATAAACTTTGTATGCACACTCCCTAGAGGCCAAGGAAACACCTTTGCCCTGCATTTTTTACACCAGGATGCCTTCCATCTACCCTCCACCATCACTACCATTCTTCTGTCTAGGGATGGACATCGGTATCGCCCAATATCAAAAATCGTCAGGTATTAGGCCTATATCAAACCGGCCGAATCGGTGATCGGCAGGTCACTGACATAAAACCGGTTTTATGCCAATTGTGTCTATGGCACTGCACAGCATGATGCTCTGGTCCTGTGACTAAAGTAAACATTAGCAAGTAGCAGCCAGTCTACTTAGTGGCAGCCTACAGAATACAGATGGTGCTGATTACTGCAATGTAAGGATATATTCCATAATCCTGTGTCAATGTTGTCTCCAAAAAGAAGGAGAAAAAAAAACAGACGGTCATATTAGACTGGATATTGTCTGTGTTTTTGGATATTGTACTATTGTGATTGATTTGGCATTAGTGTTCTTCTAGCTTATTGGTACTCAAATTGAAGTATGTCTTGTAGGCCTACTTGGCCTGAAAAAAGGGTATTTGAGCAACCCTATTTTCTAGTTCTTAGCTAAAGAAATCGGTATCGGAAAAATCGGTTTTGGCAGGTCAGACCTTCATAAAACCGGAGGATCGGTATCGGCCAAGAATTTTGCAATCGGTCCATCTCTACTTCTGTCACATCTTTTCATAACATGGCCTTTTCCATCTTTCTGTTCCATTGTACTCTCGCTGTCACCTTCGTTACATTCTCTCGAGACAGAGTCGTGATGGCTTACGCCACTCTCTTCAAAGGAAGAGGTACAGACCGAGTGGGCGTTCCCCTTTCTTTGACGATGGCTTGCCAGATTGCCTTTGTTATGCGGCACAAACGTCACGCGATGCCAAGCCGACAGGTCGCATCTCAGACAGAAAGAGAGGGAATAATATATATATATATATATATAGTGGAACAATTATCTGAATATACATTGTATATTAAAGCTATACTGTGTAAGTTGCTCAACTTGTGGTCAGTAGCTCTATAGCAAACCTTGGCTTTCGGCCGTTTTTCGGTTCTCACACCCCCGCGTCTGCCTCCACCTCGCCGAGATCTATCTTTTGAGGGGTCCCTGGTTCCTGTGCGTTCAGCCATTCCGGAGATACACTCCTTCACCCATGCCTCCCTGTGCAACCGAGTATACAGACACACGGGAGACTACAAATATGGCCGCCCTAGCGACCCCACTCCAAGATGCGCTGTGATTGGCCGGCAGTGTATAACCCTCGCTGTGATTGGCCGGTAGTATGATGACGTCATTTTGCCGCGAAATTCTCCCCCCCTCACGGCTCATAGAAAACATATAAAGAGAAGGCTTTTGAAGCTGAAAATAACGGAGTGGGGGTTCTAAAACTTTAGCGATTTAACAGTTAGGACCATTTTAAGATTTGTTTTATAAAAAAAGTTACATGGTATAACTTTAAGTATAAACATTAGGAGATTGCAGGCTGAGGTCCTTTAGTATCCAATTCAACTTGAATTGCTGAGGTTACATTCAGTCCCACAGATAAATATTGTGAAAATAGCTGATCTAGCTTGTAGATCGGCAAAGCCGATAACGATGAAAGCTGATAGAGGAATTATCGGCCGATCGCGATCACTCACCGATCAATCGGCACATCTCTAGAATTTGAACATGTGTCACAAACGTGGAATAGTAAAATCCAGGTTGTAACCATCAGTGTTGACCTTTGCCCTATAAGTCTGGATACAACCAGAGGTCAGGAATGTGGGGTGCCCCAGCTAATTGTCAAAATATCTGGGGTTTATGTATTGTGTACACGGCACCGCAGTCTAGAAACTCAAACCCCATTCCAACCATCCTCAGGCCTGGGAGCCTGATGGACAGGGACTGGAGACAGAGTGAGAGAGGCAAAGTCAATTCACAAACAACACAACCAAGCATCTGTCAAACTGGCAAACAATGACAGCCAGCTGACACATTCCTTCATACAGAAAGACCCACAATTGGACTTTGCAGTACAGGAAACATGTATCTCATGTAATGTTTCCTATTTACCGCCTGGTGCCAGGACACTTTAGATTATTAAAATAAAATAGTACTTTTGGAGGACTTGTCCTTGACTGGAGACATTATGTGGCAGCGGCAATGGAAAATATTGTTAATACCAACTACCACTTTCTTTTAAAACTCTAGTAGCACAAGCAGCATAAAACCTCAGATCCAAAGAATCAAACATTGTCTTTTTCAATAATATTGAATGCTTTAGAAATCTATTTAATTTGCAAAACTATCAACAGCTAGGGTGGCCGGCTTGACAAACCTGCTTCTCCTTTGAAGATTTCCAAAGCAAAAAAAGAGGCCTTATTTGAATTGTTGAAACGAGCGGAAATGTGCTACACATTGATTAGTTCCTAAAACTAGCTGTTCAGTATTCATCCAGAGTTCATTCCACACCATTAGGCACTGCATTTAGCCATTCCTGGAGTTGGAAGTTTCCAAACCCCAAGGGCTAGTCTGTGGTCTCTCTCTCCTTTCTCTCTCCCTCCCACTTCATTCTCTCTCTCTCTGACACAACATCAGTCAGAGAAAGACATTTGATTTACTCATGTCATGTATACAATGCCCTCTTATCTAAAACCCCACAATCATTCATACACGGTGTAACTAACTTTGACTGTGACCACAATTGTGGTTACTTTCCTGTTTACACTAAATCAAAGGCCATCTTCTGTTGATACAGCCCCATGGCATGAGCCTGGCCCCGCCCCCTTCAGACAGAAACAACAGTTGTAGGCTGCAGTTTGTTTATGTGGATTTTGACTGTGTGGTCAGCCTACATTTTATGTGTCACGGGAATTGCACTCGTGTCAGTGAAATTACACCGTACATAATATGAATGAATGAATGACTACAACGGTCATCAATAAACGTGTGCAGTACAATTCACAATAAGTGAAAATATTGTGCAAACACACACAGGACGTCTAGAAAGTTCACCACGCTTTGACAACCTGCTTCTGCTGAATCTGAGCCCAACAGGTCACATCTCTCCCTTCCCCTTGAATGACCAAAGACTTGTCTTTCTTGATGGACACTATAAACGCACTTGATTAATAGTATCATCTTGTTGTCAAATCTATCTAGAAGCAGACAACAAGTGAGAGCAGTGAGTATAATCTCGGCCTTAATACATCCCCGCTCTTGCGTTGGACAACTTACCCTCGAGCGTCACCTCTTTCCCAGCCTTTTTAAGCGCCTGTACCGCCAGGTCGTGCGTCGCCTCTCGGAGGTCATTCCCGTTCACCGAGAGGATCGCGTCTCCCACCCGGAGAGCCCGACTCTGGTCGGCCGCCAGCCCGGGAAAGATCTTGGAGATGAGAATGGGCATTCTGTTCTCCCGGCCGCCCTTGATGCTGATCCCCAGCCCGCCGGACTCCTGCTTGACAACTCGAACTTTACGCACCGCTTCCGACGACCCGTCCAGGCTGATGGGAGTTTCGCCCTGCCTGGAACTAAAACTTGACCCGGGACTGCCGTAGCTGGAGCCCGGGCTCCCAAACTCAGGGTTCGTGCCGTTATTGGGATACTTGCCGGGGCTGTTCACACCGTAGTTGCCGTCGTACTGGCCCCGGTTGGTCGCCCCGCGCCCCGGCGGGCTGCCGCTGCGCCCTCCTCGCCCGCCGTGGTTCTGGCCGGGATGCTGGTCTGGAGGACTCTGGCTCGGACCGCGGGTTGGATTCCCCGCGGCCAGGCCCGGGTCGTTTCCGTTAGACACTCCGTTCCGCAGGCCCGCCGAGGAGTTGATGTAATCCATGTTGTTGTTGGCCCCATGTCCGGTCGTCTCCGCTTCGGCCGTTAAAGTCAGCGTTTCTCGAGTTAGTTCGGCGGCCACTCGGATCCAGCGGTCTCGGAGCAGAAGGTCCAGTTGACCGTTTTTGTCCGCTCTCGTCCAAACAGCCATCGTGGACGGGGGTAGCCTGCTCCGAGGCGGGCGGGTTTCAGACTAAACTCATGATGAACTTTTTCCTCTTTTTCAGAGTGCGCACAAGCACCAACTCGGCTCCACTCACTGGCCTACATCGACACACCCACTTACACACTGATTGCAGGAAACGGAGGGGAGAAAAAAAAAGAGCCTAAAGAGAGAGAGAGGGAAACAACTGTCTCGTCTCTGCCTGTACTTATCCAGGCGGGATAGGATAGGATAGGAGGGTTTGTTGTTGAGATGATGAAGCTTTGAGCTGTCTGTCAGCCTGTGGAGTAAACTCGGAGCCGGATGACAGAGACAGCCAATGCCAATCGACATTTAGACATGTGATTACTTATTCATGACGATGGAGGCGGGGTTTAATGCAGTTATTATAGATCCGCTGTGGACAAAAACATTGTTAATTTTTTTTTTACATGTGGCACATATGGCATGTATTCATCAACGGACAGCCTGATAATTTTTCTTTTTCATATTCTTGAGGCACTGTTAACATCAATCGCCAGCAAAGCATTGTATTTAGTCACACTGGGCAGAATAGGAATCACCCACTTGAGACCTACTGCCTTTTTATGAATTGAGTACAAAAGGACCCCAATGTAAACAAGTCATTAGACTTTCTTGTGGTTTAAATCCTATTAGTAGACCTTGTTCTTCTTTCGCATATCATCGTCCTTGATGATTGGTTGACATTTTATTTCACAAGCTTTCTTGTTACTTGGCATCTGAACTGTACCATCCTGTACTTTTAAACTTCTAAAGTAAGGTATTCAATCAATCCATCCTTTCGAAAAAAATATTAGCCATAATCTTCAATTATGCATTTGCCCTGGTTTTAGTGCAGGCCTAGTTTAAACCTATAATATGATACAATTATCAACATCTGCTGTATCAGCTTTGACCTGGACCAACAGTGAGGCAGCTCACAATCATCCATAATTCCGATATGCATCAACCAAGGCACAATCTGGCTAGCCATCGTAAAAGAAAAGGTCGGTCCTTTTCACTTGTAGAGCATAGAAGTCTGTCCTCAAGAGACTAACCAAGGCATGACAGCAACAGGGTGTCATGGTGCATGCATAACAAATATTATAAGATGGGAAATAAACAACTCACAGGAATAGGACTGGTCGTGTTTATCGTTTATACTTTATTGCAGTAGGTTTACTTTGTGTTACAAAACCAGAGCAGATTGTGAATGTCCTTGGGGAGGGAGAGAGAAAGAGAGAGGGGTGGGGTCATCTGCTCAACTCACCTCATCACTCTGGAAACAGTAAAAAGTACTGTCAGCAGCTACATCCATTACATTCACAGTGTCACTTCTGTCCTCCCTCATCGAGGCGCACTAATGACTTATCAAGCGCTTCTAAAATCATAGCTATAATAATAGATAGACCTTGATATGCAGCAGCCACTCAATATTTTTCGGAACAATAAAAAGAAAATAAAAACCAACCCATTTAGACCTGGTACACTTAATACGTCGTTATACCTTTCAAGCTGGGAGCACCTGTGTGTGTAGTTGTTGCTATATACCGTATAGCAACATTTATTTATTTGAATCTTTTGAATAAAAAAAGTAATTTTTTTCAGAAAACCTAGGTCAGGATTTAGAAGGCGTTTTTAGAACCGGCCTCAGGTCTAAATGGGTGTTAAAGTGGTGTTTTCAATAAGCATACACTTTGTTCTTTTGGTGTCCTTAAGATTGAATGCAATACATTCATAACAAAACAAGGCAACCAGAGAGCAAGAAGCTCTGCCATTATCGTACTGCAACTCCTCTCTCACAGTTCCCTCCCCTTCCGTCAGATGTCCTCTCCTTCCATCTGCATGCCGTCCCTCCGTGCCACTTTTAACAGCCGTGAGCATTGGGAGCAACATCAGAATAAAGGCCAACCATTGTCCACCCCTTCACCTTTATAATGACAGAGGGTCAGGGTCTGTAGCCTAGCAGGTGGCAGGTGAGGCGGAGAAGCTTTACGGAGCATTTCAGCTGGGAAAGAGAGGAAGGAAGGATGCTGGGGCACTTGCAGGTTGGGGAGTGAAGGTGGTGGTGGTGGGGGGAGGCCGTTTACAACTGCTTAGTAGCACAAGTGCAGCATGGGAGCGACACTGCTGAGCAAGTAAGGGAATATGAGCTTAGGGGCTAAAATCAACAGTCATCAGTCATCTAATTCAAAGTTAAAATGGTCCTTCGTCTTGAAAGTGGGTAGCCGTGGCGAAGACGAAGCCGACGAAACAAGCTGTTGTGAGTGAAGTGCATGGTACGGGGAACGGGACTGGGCCTGATGGTGTGACTGCGGGCGAGATGTGGGGTGAGACACGGGGGGGCACTGAGGCGGAGGTGGCAAAAGGTCAGTCTTGTGGTGTGGCTGTGGTCCTTCGATAACAGCAGCAGCTTTGCTCTCCCTCTTGGGAGTGTTGTTGAGGATGTCCAGGCTCCGGCGGCTGGAGGAAATGACGTCGACGACAAACTTGGTGCAGTCGGCGCACACGTCCCGCAGACTGCAGCCGTGCGCGTACAGGTGGGGAAACTCCTCCTCCACGGAGCGGCGCGTCAGGCAGCGCAGGGACCTGCAGGTGGGAGATGGAGGTGGCATTAGTGTTCAGGGTCAAAATGTACTTTTCAATGGAGATTGTAAACCAGGGGTCGGCAACCTTTTTGAAATGAAGTGCCAAGCCATGTTTTTATTTTCTCGAGTGTCAGTGTGCCATGTCAACATAAATTTTAATGACAAATATTTTGACATATTTTGATTGGCAGAACATAACGATCATTAGACCCAGAGCAATAATCCACCTATCTCCCCGACTCCCTCCCCAGTCAGAGTTCAGAGTTTTAATGAATGTAGAATTATGTGCAAGATGTAATTTGCTATAAAATTGCTAACTTCATTTAATTGACCACGTTTAAGAAACAAATAATGACAGATATTTTAACATATTTTGATTGGCAGGACATTGTTATAACGATCATTAGACCCAGACTCCCAGAGCAATAACCCATCTATCTCCCTGACGCCCTCCCCAGTCAGAGTTCAGAGTTTTAATGAATGTAGAATTTTGTGCAAGATTTAATTTGCGATAAATGATCTTAACTTCATTTAATTGACCACGTTTAAAAAAAGATTTGTTTTTAAAATAAAAAAATCCTCTCTCTCACTTCTGCCAGTGTGCCGGTGATCACCCTCCCCTGTGCCAATGTTGGCACTCGTGCCTAAGGTTGCCTACCCCTGTTGTAAACAAACGTCATGACAGGTTAAGAGAAGAGCTGTGTAACACATTAAAGGACGGCTTCGGCCATTTTCAACCACATGTTTATATAGTTGTTCCTCACTAAAGCTCATTATAATATGGTACCATTATAATTATAATATGGTACCATAATATGGCGAATCCAAGCAGAAACAGCAGGATTTCTATTCCTGGTAGGTTAGCATGTTATAATGGAAGTCATTGTTCTTGCATAAATACAAATCTAAATGAAAACGTTGACATTTTGTACAAACAAAGAAGAGAAAATAAAGGAAAAAAGCCTAATGATGATGTCACTGGTAGCTTTATATATAAAGATAGGTTGAAAATGGGTGACTTTGTCCTTTAAGTTTTCTTTTTTTATCTGCACTTTCATCTTTCTGCAAGTTTTGCCTTTGCAAAGTGCAAAATGAATTATTCTGAAATCTGATGAAGGCATCAGCTGTTTTGCTTTTAACTCATTGAATGCCCTTTTCAAGATGGCCGCCAAGTACCAGGATGCCACGTTCTTAAATTTCAAGTGCACGGATCAATTTTTTGTGCACGGATATGCACGGATATGCACCATATGTGTAGTACTTTTTAACAGCTTTCAAACAAAAGAATCCGCTTGGAAATCCGTTCAGGCATTCATGAGATAGAAGCCTTCAAAGTCAGACAAAACAAACACTGCCACCTTCCTAAATTTCTAGTGCACGGATCAATTTTTAGTGCACGGATCGTGCACGCCCATGCCTAGATCATGCACCATATGTGTAGTACTTTTTAACAGCTTTCAAACAAAAAAATCCGCTTGGAAATCCGTTCATTCATGAGTTCATTCATCCGTTCATTCATGAGATACAAGCCTTCAAAGTCAGACAAAACAGCCATTTTTGACATTTTGAAAGATGTGTTTGTTATGGGGCTAAACATGCAATTTCGCAATTGCGATCATGCCTAATACTTTTGAGGCATTTTTAGATTTCTTTTTATAATTTTTTTTTTTTCAAAATGGCTTCCAACTCGGGAAACTCGGGCTGTGGCAGCCTGGGACTACTGTAATAACTCGGGAAACTCGGGCCTTGGCAGTCAATGAGTTAAAAAACTACTGTACATTGGCCATCATTTGGCATAATTCACATACATTTTATTTACAGCGTTAAAATGAAATATAAATAGCTAAATAATAAAATAAAATGAAATATAAAAGGCAATGGCAGTAGTATAATGAGCTTAACGCCACAGAGAGTAACGTAGAGAAGGGTGTCTTCACCAATTAAAATGACATGAACATTCACTGTAATAAAGCCTGCTACTTGTGTCATTTGTGTATTTATCCCTCTCTTTGAAGTTTGAACTGCTCCTTGTCCCCCCATCCCCCACTAGAGCATGACTGATGCCAGATTTTTGGGTCCGATGCCTGAGTACTGGACCCCCGATTGCTGATGTTTTTACCAATATTTTGTCAATGAGTGCAAACATGTTTGAGAACTATTTGAAAAACTTTGAAAGTTTCTATTTGAGAAACATATTTTAATATATATATTTTTGCCTTTGACAACATACCCAAATTAGGGACGCCAGGTGTAAATCGGTTAAAATAAATCGGCTGCAGAGCGATGACGTACATTTCTTTTGTCTAATAATGGCAGATATACTGTATCTGCCAAACCAATAATGTTTATCGGTCTAGCTCTATCCCCAATACACTCACACATAGCATAAGGAGCTAGGATATTAAAAATGCCTGGGGTAATTATTACATAAGGGCTGCTTAAAGGCCTTGGACAAGGCCCTGCACTCGTTACATAACAAAAGACAGATAGAACTACACTAGGTGGCAAAGAGAGGGAAGAAGAGAATCGATGATGGAGCCTAGTGATTGGCTTGAGTCGGAGATCTCCCATTGGTTAAAGCAAGCAAAGCACTTCCGCTTAGGTGAGCAATCAGTGGCTAGGTGGGGGGAGGGACGAGAGGACTTAAATAGATTTAACCTGCATTCTTAACCTAGAGTGGCATTTGCCCTTGGATTTAACTAGCAACGGATTGTTCTCAGGAGCTGTCCTTTGCTCAATCCATCCTCTTTCCTAGAATTCCTTGTATTCTCCCCTCTATTCATGGGCAGAAAACACTGACTTACTTGTAGACTTCACTTTTGCGTCCGTGGCTGCTCTTTGGACTGTTGTGGAAGCCCACTGTGTAGACTGGGATATGGGCCATCTTCTTTGATGGTATCTTCATCTGGGACACAGAGGAGGGGAGAGCAGAATAACATGACAGAAATGTGACCCGGGCCCAAGGAGAGATTGCATTGAAGAGCAAAAGGTAAACAGAGAATGGGAAACCTGACAGCAAGCACAGAGGAAAGGGCAGTATATTTCTACATTTAAAATGACACCATCTCACAAATGATAAATTTACATCACAGAAACAAATGGGTCACACAGGCAGAAACTACAAGCACCACACTAGACCACAAACAAACCAAGCCCACAGTAAGTCCATAATCACAGTGCACACAACATAGACAAATTGCACAAAAGCATCCAAAGACACAGAATGAAAAAATAAAACAAATGGACATACCGTACCATTTAATACGCACAAACCACAATTATGTAACACAGCACACAACAGGACACACACAGTACAGGACACGGCAAACACACCACCCCCCACCCTCACCCCTTCACACACAACTCAGAACAAACAGCAACCCAAACATTCTAGCAGGCCAGTTCCCAAACCTACACCGCACAGAACCACACATCCACATGGTCTGGGGACTGAGGCAGCAAATCAAAATCAACAAAATGATTAACATTCACAGAAATATCTGCCAATGGAAACAAATAATACACTCAATATATTGACATACCTCATTAAAGGAGAATTCCGGCCTAGAAGGTTTTCTTACCTTTAGTTGGTGTTATTCTCTCCCCAAAAGAGTGGTCCAGATGTTTTATTTCTTCTTCTTCATAACAAGGCAATCTTGTCCATTTGCCTGACCCGACCACAGCTCCAAACAGGAGCTCATGGTTACAATGATAATCTGTTTATTTCTATCACTCGAAAATATTTCTTTCCGGTAGATATCTGTCAAAATGAGACTATTCGCTCCATAGTGCCATTTCCCACAGGGCGCCGCCATTATTGTGTACAATCCGCTGAACTTTGAACTCACGTTAAGAATTTCATCTCGCGAGACTGCTGAATGCTATTGGACACAGTGTGCACCAGAAGTCACGAAATTCCAAACATGAGTTCAAAATTCAGCGGCTTGTACACCATAATGGCGGCGCCCTGTGGGAAATGGCACTGTGGAGTGAACAGTCTCATTGTGTACGACAGATGTCTACCAAAAAGCGATAGAAAGAAATGGATTATCATTGCCTGTTATAAATAAAAGAAAAACAATCTGGAGCACTCTTTTGGGGAGGGAGTAACACCAACTAAAAAAACTGGAATTCTCCTTTAAAGGAATACTTCACCCCCAAAATGACCCTGTAAAGCCTTGAATGCATGGAGAATGTTTATTTTTGTCATTCCTTTTACGGTGAATGAAGAATCTAAAACCGAAGAGAGTACTTCATGAATAAAATAAAATAAAGAAGAGGTCCAATATTGACATGAGCAAAACCTTTATAAACATTTATAAACTCCAAAACAACTCACAATGTATTCCAAGTGTCTTGTATGCAGTCATGTACACAGTACTGCCAAAACACTGCTATTTCACTACCCGTGTTAAATGGGTAAGCATGTGGGGCTGAGTTCACCTGCACACGCTGGCCTAGGCATGTACATTGTTTGTGCATACGCCTGTTAAGCCCAGAAGTAAAGGCTTTAAAAAGGGTGATTAATTGATAGAAATAAAGCAATTTTGGAGGTGAAGTATTCTATTCAGCTCTTGTAAAGTAAAGTATTTTGGAAATGCTAGTTCTTGTCCAGGCTTTGTCACTCAAAATAACAAGCGCAGAGCACTGCAAGCATACTAAAAAAATAAAAATAAACGTGGTATGCAACAACATGACTACAGACTGATAATGCGAATTACCTTTGCACAGCAGGACCCACAGACAGATCTGTGGGGGGAATAAAAGGGATGAAACCCAACATCAGCATTGGACATAAATGGATGAATGGTTTATTCAAAATGAAATATTCGCCTTTTGGAAACAAAAGAACAAGAAAAAATGTGGGTAATTGTAAATTGGTATATTATTTTATCATTTTAGTCTGGACATTTTGTTCAACACAGAATGTGCATTCGAGAGTATGTAATTTTCTGCACTGAATGAAGCAACATCACAGGAGGTTCTCAACCTTTTCAGGCCGCGACCCACAGGTTGGGAACCACTGCTATACACTACAGAATATCAGCACAGCTGTGATGCAGGAGGCTGAGTGCCGAAGATAACGACAGTGTGAAAGGAGCATCTTTTATACCTTTTACATAGTAAGCAGGTTGATGGCCAAGAGAACAGGGGGAACTTGATTCTACAACAGCAACACACCTGCAAGGAAAACACACACACACACACACACACACACACACACACACACACACACACACACACACACACACACACACACACACACACACACACACACACACACACACACACACACAGTAGAGCAGAGGTTCTTAAACCTTTTAAGGACAGGGAAATGTAGGTGTCCATTTGGAACCCTGAGACGAGGGACATGATGTATTGTAGAGGGTTCAGAAGCCATGACCAGTTGCACTGTCACTGATCATGACATCATCATAACACATGGATATTGGCCATGAATCGGGATGCTTGAGGTCCATTACCTTGCCTCTCTTCAGGTTACTGTAGAGCTCTTTGTTCTGAAGGTACTTCTCCATCTCTGCTTTCACCAGCACTCGGCGCACATTGATGACTTCATCCACCGTTAAGGCAAGACTTTCCACGGGGTGGCTAAACTCCTCCTGAAACACAGACAGAGAACGTCTGAGAGTCAGAACTTATAATCAAGACGTTTCACTTGATAGATCATAGAGGCTCTTGCTAATTGCCAACAGTCAAATGGTTAGCATCTTTCTTGACCACAAAGATAATGAGTACAGCATTATGGTTATTGCATAGCTGGAGGGGCATGCATTCATTCACAACAGGCATCTCTCACTATATATTCTGTGTGTGTGTGTGTGTGTGTGTGTGTGTGTGTGTGTGTGTGTGTGTGTGTGTGTGTGTGTGTGTGTGTGTGTGTGTGTGTGTGTGTGTGTGTGTGCGTAGCGTGCGTGTGTGTGTGTGTGTGTGTGTAGCGCCACGTTTGTTCCACTAAGCAAGTACACATTTCTGATTGGCTAACTCAACCTGTCGGCTTAACCGATTGACAGAGCTTCACATGTCCTTTGTGCTGCAGAGCCAATGTAAGTGGAACGACTTGTATCATTCCTGCTATGCATGACCCCAAGTATGCCAGTGCCCAAAGGCTGCTGTCCTATTATCGAACTATAAATTAGGGAATTCTACGTCACACAATGGGAAAACCCTTGACAAAACACAGAGTGACGTCATCAATCGGGTGATGACGCCATCATCATCACCATAAAAGCCAATGAGGGACCAGCATTCTTGGTGACGTCACCATCAATAAGTGCAACCTCATATTAATGAAAAGGGTGAAGTCATAATATTGAGGCATACAGTATATAAGGGACATGAGAGGGGCCGTCTATGCCCGTAGCATAGCATGGGCATAGATGGGCATATGTCCGATAAGCTTGAGGATTGGTGGATTGATGAGCTTCACGTGACACTTTGACCAGACTATAAGAGGGCCATTTTCCATGATTGGTCAGGTTTCACTTACTATAAAAAGGGCGAAGCGGGCGCTAACCTCTAGTAATAGAATAAATACACAACTTTTCCTTTCAAGGGTAATACAAGTGCATTCGTAAAGGTCGATGTGGGCTCTCATAGTCTCATGTGTCAATCACCCCCATGGGTGATGTTGCCTTTTAAATCTCTACAGAAGCCAGGACATAAGACTAGAGGCTGGTAATTAGTAAAGGTCAGAATAAAGTGGAAATCAGCTGCAGCAGTGGGTAACCAAAACCAAAGGGAATATGTGGAGCAGTAAAAATGTGTGTGCATGCTGCGCACCAATTAGGAGTCTTTGATGTATAGAACAGATTAGATGCTGTAAATAAGGTAATTATCAACATTATGCCTCTCTTTCCAACTTTCAGTGAAGAAGTGCAAAAGCCAGAGGTGTACCGATGTAATCTTAATCTCTTGCATTATTCGAGTTCAACTTCCTTAGAGTAACGTTTCATCAAGGACACAGCACTCAGTGCCCTATAATGGTGAAGTTCAGTTTTTTGAGGAATGGAAGTAAAGTGCAGTACTGAGTTTATAGTTGGAGAATCATATAATATATGAGTGTTCTATTGAAGATGACTTTTGTATGTTAATCTAGCAGTTAAAATACTTCCTCCATGGTTTATAGAGCAGAATCTCAGTGAAACCTCTGCACCCTTTTGGATGGGAAAGGAGTTTTGTAGCAAAAAGCTTATGATATATTTTGGTCAACAAAATAGTCTCTAAAAAAAGAAAAAAGAATGTGATAATTTGGACATTTTGTAATCTCTGCCAGGCCGGAACGGCTGGGGGTGGGGATGATGTTTTCATGTTTTCTTGTGTCTATGAACAGCTAATCTCGGGCACCGCTGGACGGATCGCAAACTGCACACACACTCCCAGTAGGCCAAGGAAGAACCTCCAGCTCCACCCCACATTTTTGGAGCTGTGTGGAACACAAGCTACCCTATACGTGGCCGTGTGTGTAGGTATGTGGGTATGTGGGTGGGTGGGTGGGTCTGTGGGTCTGTATGTAGCCTGTATGTAGTAACCCTGGGTGACCAGAGAGGTGCTGTTGAGTCTAGCCTGCCCTGAGCATCAACTGCAACACACACACACACACACACACACACACACACACACACACACACACACACACACACACACACACAGAGCTCCACTTCGAACAGAGGTTCGATTTTTCAAATCAGCCTCATGGTGGCAGGCCACAATTTAGCTTACAACTCTTTAAGCATAGTCTGCGTAGATCAAACAAATTCCCCATGATTGCTTGGATACATGACACAACTCCCACACACATTTCCGCCTGTCAAAATATTTGCATTTTCTTCAGAAATACTCAAAAATTCACACAAATCAGTACACATTCTCCCTGGACTCATGTGGTCATTGATCAAGAAGTATCAGTCAGATTTCTTTATATGATTGGCTTTGGTTTTACGACTTTTTCAAAAATAGCAGATCTACAAGCTCGCAGCGCGGCACTCGGTGCCGCGCTGTGAGCTTGTATATCTGCTATTTTTCACTGGTTAAAGCATTCAATAATTCTAGGCCTAAATGGCCTAAAAAGTCACACAAATCAGTATACATTCTCCTTGGACTCATGTGGTCATTGATCAAGAAGTATCAAGACAGATTTCTTTATATGATTGGCTTTGGTTTGCTGGAGGAGCCTTTTTAGCATGAGAAATTCCACAAATCATAAACGCAGTGTCCAGTGTGACCCAAATTGTAATTGAGGGGCTTCTAAACAACGTAGATCGAAAAGTGATTTCGCAGAATTCATGGTTGAGGATGTATTTTATGTTGTATAAAAATATGTGAAAATACTTTTACCACACATTTGAAAATCCGGTTTGCCAAACTGTAAAACACATTGGAAATCTGGCAGGTGAACCCATTGGGAACTCACCTCCTACTGGCTGTTTGTGAACTGTAGTACAACTGTAGAATATGACAAAGCAACAATAAAAATAAGTACCGTTCATCTTTATCACATGTTTTTTTTAACTCACCATCCATTGGTGCTTGTTGCTAGCTGTGGAACTGGAGGTGGTTTCAGAACCCTCTGAGTTCTCATTGACTGAGCTTAAAGACAGACGAGCTGGGGACGGGGGCACCCACCCATGAACGGGGAGGGAGGCTGGAGGGGCAGATGGGGGCAGAGAGTCAGAGAGAAAAAGTAGGCACACAGAAAGAAATAGCCAGCAGTGTTGATTTCGTCGACTATAACTATGACTAAAAATGTTTGGCGACTGTTTTTTTCACTGGCGAAAACGAAAAAAAAAAAAGAAAAAAAAAACTAAGCTGTGATGACTGAAACTAAGACTAAATATATTGACAACTTCGTCAACAAAATAAAAAACTAGACTAAAACGTTAGGGAGGGACTGCTGGAAAAGAGAGTCATTTTATGTTTGGTTGACGCGTTGTGAGCTTGTAGATCTGCTATTTTCAGCACGCAACCAAGTCATTACGATGCCATCAAGGCCCGCCAAAATACTTGACTAAATAGTTGACTAAATCAACTGAAGATTTAGTTGACTAAAACCTTATGATATTTAGTTGACTAAAATTAGACTAAAACTAAAACTTTTCAGGTGAGTAAAATTATGACTAAAACTAAATGACATTTTATTCAAAAGACTATGACTAAAACTAAATCAAAAATTGTTGTCCAAAACAACACTGATAGCCAGCTACATAAAGAAAGCAATGGTTAAAGGGGAAGACCACCCATTTTCAATATACCTTAGAGGAGTTGTGTGGAAATTTAAAAAAAGTTCCCCCCCTTCTGTGTTGCCTAGAACTGGAGGATTGATTTTGGGGTTTGTATTGTAAAGTACAACGTGATGACATCACACATTGTACTTTACAATACAAACCCCAAAATCAATCCTCCAGTTCTAGGCAACATAGAAGGGGGGGAACCTTTTTTCTATTTCCACACAACTCCTCTAAGGTATATTAATGACATAGTTCAATATTGAAAATGGGTGGTCTTCCCCTTTAAGATACAGTGGAATCAAATAAGTGGAGGCCAGAGAACAAACAGATGGAAGCTTTGAATCCAAGTGCATGCATAACCTTCTTTTTATCCGGCTGCATCTCAGATCTCACCCCAGAGCCTTCAGTCATCTACACTAATGCTGCACTCCATTATTAATCTGGTTTTAAAGGAGAGCGTCAGCCCATCTTCTGATATACGCCTGCAACTCAGATCACAGCAAGAGGCCTGCTCACTGCCTCGTTCAAAGGAAGAACTCAATCGAGACCATAAGAAATTAACCAGAAGTGCACTGTAGGAGGTGGTGAGGTAGTGGTGGTGGCGGTGAGGGGGGCAGGCAGGGGGATCTAAATTATGCAAGTCCAAAAAGACCACACACAGTTGAGATTGGGTGCCTCTTCAATCCTGCAAATGGAAGATGCCAATTCAACTCTTTTAATGGAAAGTAACCCATCTGAGAGATCGACTACAACTAGCCGGTAACACTCATCAGCACATATAATTTGGATCAGCTGTTGAAAACAGCATGCAGGTTCGTTTACAGGCTTACATTCTGGGATTAGATGGTTATGGTGTGACAGAGTTACACCATAATCACACCAGTGATGAACTACAGTAATAAACCACCATGTTTATCAAGCCATTGCTGTTGTGTAGGCAATTTTGCTTGTAATGACACATTGCTTAAGAGGGTGTGCTTTACCGTGATTATTAGCAGTCGCACGACAGTGATGTTGTCAGGAACACGGCAAAGAGAGCCAATACAGAGTGGGCAACAGACCTCGGAAGACTGGGCACCTTCTAGTAAAATATGCCTAACCCGAACCTCACAGAACTATTCCTAATCTTAACCTGAAAATGTTTTGGATGGGGAGGTCTGGTGCCCACTCTGTTTTGCTGCCCAGATATCCCTAGTGCCCACTCTTTTAAGGTGCCCAGTTTTCCCTAGTAGTGCCCAGAATGTTTTTGTGCCCACCCTTCCCGTGACCCTGCACACGTCCCATGCAAACTGCTAGCCTAGCCACTCTGCTCCGCCGAGACTGGTCTGCTTTGTATTTTGATTAGTCTCATTCTAGGTGAGCCGTCATGCACGGGTAGAGAACCTATTTCAACAAAACAGATTGCTTGGTCGGAACTACCTGCTGGCAACGGTCCGCCATTCCGAAACACCGCTATTCCGAAGCAGGGTTAGGGTTAGGTTTAGGGTTAGGGTTAGGGTTAGGGGTAGGGGTAGGGTTAGGGGTAGGGTTAGGGTTAGTTAGGGTTAGGGTTAGGGTAAGGGTTAGGGTTAGGGTTAGGGGTAGGGGTAGGGTTAGGGTTAGAAGTCAACGTTCGGAATAGCGGTGTTTCGGAAAGGCGGGGTGTAACCCTACCTGCTATATATTGAAGTCAAGGGGAGAAGCTCAGCTTTGCATTTCCTTCCACTTAAGCCCCATTTCATACTTTTCAAGCGGAGAAAGTAGCCGATCTCTGTGATCTTGTAGATTGGCTATATTAGCAATTTTTTAAAATGTAAAAAGCAATTTTGAAAATAGTTTCAAACGCTTCCAAAAATGAAACCAAAAACCAGTAAACATGCAAATGCATGTCACACATGAATGTACAGCATAAAGTTGAAACCCCTAACTCTGGACCCCCTTTACAGTGTGTGTGTGTGTGTGTGTGTGTGTGTGTGTGTGTGTGTGTGTGTGTGTGTGTGTGTGTGTGTGTGTGTGTGTGTGTGTGTGTGTGTGTGTGTGTGTCTTTTGTCAGCACATCTTTCTATTTTAAATCATTTTAAATTGTTAAAATTGTTAATTGCATCAGATGTAGTGCTTCTCAAACTCTGCAACAAAGTGTCTTAAGCAGTTTATAGACGGTGGATTGACACACATTATGGCTCTATTTTATACAGTTTCAGCTCTCATCATTCAAAAGTGCTCTGAGTAATCTACCAAGAACAAATACTGTATGATTCAGGATTAAGAGGCAGCCAGTGGTTGTCTGTCAGAAACACATCTTCAATAGAATTATATCAAGTTAACTTTGTTCTATGTAAAATACACACATGTTCATAATAATGTAATTCTTTTAAACATAATTTGAACATTATGAAAAGTATTTAGACCTTCAGATGCAAGCGGGTAGACCTGCTGTAGTGCAATTTCTCCCTCTGCTGGTCAAGAACTAATATTACCACCAGCACAAACAAAGCACAACAGAGTACAGGTAGCCTGGCTTGGCCAGACTATAATGCAGCTAACTAACTGCAGTATAGTATCCCCACATTGTTTTAACATGGGTGGATCGTTAAGCTGTGCTAGGCTAGAGTACATGTTCTGTTCAGAATTTCTGACAGAAGGCAAAGTAGTTGTTGTTAACTTATAGATTCATATTGAAAATAATAAAACACAGTCAAAAAGAAGAAAGTCTATGCGTGCGTACACACACTGACCTCTGTGCGTAGGAGGTGGCCCTGCTCCGGTCAGTGTGCGGGACCGGGGCCTCTCTGTCCTCAGTCTCACTTCTGCCCCTCCTAGGTGGTTAGTGTCTATTAGCGACGAGTGCATCTGACTTCGGAGCACAAAGACATCGTGCTCAGAGAAGGAACGGTCCCTTTTGATCGGCGTGGGGGAACTCTCAATCCGACGTAGATCAACACCATCTGGGGAGTCCTCTTCCTGTGTGTGTGTGCGTGTGCGTGTGTGTGTGTGTGTGTGTTGGGTTACACAACATCGGTGGAGAATAGTGAAGGAAGAAGCAGAGAGGATGGGTTGAGATGAAGAAGAGCCAATGTTTTTCTGTCTTTCTCTAATTCCCTCCCTCTGTCCCTCGATCTCACCTCAAATATGGCCATCTCCTCCATCTCGGCAAGAGTAGGGGCTTTCAGGAGGATGCGAGGACGGGAAGGGGGGCGGGACCCACACTCGGCGGCAGAGAGGTCAATGCAGGAAGTAGACTTGACATTGCAAGGACAAGTCTGAGCAAGGCAGGGCAGAGAGCCAAATGCTGGAGGAGAGAGAGGCCAAAAAGTTAAACAACAGTAACTAAATGATTCTGATGTACTGATGCTACAAAACTAGCTAATCTTTGTTTGTGACAATCGTGTCATTTATGTCATTTTCTCCTCTTCTTTTTTTTTATTTCTATCAATGTTGTAAAGTGGCTTTCATTATCTCGAACAAGACAAATCAAATGTAAAAACTAAATGGTAGCAATAATAAGTAAGTTCTTGAAATTCCTACTACTCCTACTCAGCAGGAGTAGTAGGAATTTTATTCTTCATTAGAAGCCATTTTTCACATTCGTTCTTCCTTCTTTTCTGTTTTGTAATGTGTTTTAATGCATCCTTTTAGTATGCAGAGACAGTACATTGATCTTGCCTCTTGGTCTGAAAATAGCCAGTCAATACGTATGAAATACGATACCAACTTCACATGTACTACTATGGCTCTATTGGAGAACCTCAGCAAACTATGCATAACATACAGTAAGCGGTTTAGCTATTTAGTATGGCCATTATAGGCTATGGTATAGATTGCACAGTTCACTGTTCTGAGCCATGTCTGTGTTAATCACTTTCAGTATCCAATTTGTTTTCTAGGTAGTTGAAAGCATGTTCTGAGTCGAGCAGAAAGTTTTACGCACGCGCGCGCGCGCGCACACACACACACACACACACACACACACACACACACACACACACACACACACACACACACACACACACACACACACACACACACACACACACACACACACACACACACACACACACACACACACACACACACACACACACACACACACAGGTCGGACTCTCTTCTGTACTGTAAACACAAACCATAAACGCAGCACAGGCACTCTGTAAAGTTCATTTTCTCCAAAACACTTAGGTATGCAGAAATATGTCTCCTAAACACTGGTATGGGTCATGTGGTTATGAGGGCGAGTAAATAAGGTTCTGTTACTGTCCCAGAGTTACTCTGGATGGCCCAAGTTCTGAGTCATACATCATGAGTAAACCTAATTCATCCATCCTCGTACAAAGCATGTTTTTCTATTGAAAATCGGTTATTTATGGTGAAGTTAGGTATTTACAGATGGATGATGGATAAATTAGGTGACTGGATAATATGTTCCATTCATAATGAAGATTCGCTTGAAATATACTGTATAATATACATTTGTACCAACCAGGTCGACTAGTGGTTATACTAGTCGCCTAGTTGGTGAAAGCCCTACTGCCTGCCCTACACCATATATGGAGATCTCTGTATCCGTCAGTCCTTGTCCCTTTCATGCCCATATATGAAGATCCCTGATTAGTGAGTCCATGCCCTGGGCATATTGGTGGGATCGGCGGTTCTGGACAAACGCATATCCGAACGACTCTGCAGTGGGTACCACACTTCGGCGATGCGCTTGCAGAGTTTGAAGTCCCTCGCTCCCAGGTTTTGCGTTGGTTAAAAAGAATACTACAAAAACAGATCCACCGATGCCACTATTGCCATGGCTCTCCACACCGTTCTTGTGCACATGGGCAACAAGCTGCTGAAGTACAAATATGTACATATGCCGTTTGTGGACTACACCTCAGCACTCAATCAACACCATTGTCCCAGCAAACCTTGACACAAAGCTCTGAGACCTGGGGCTAAATACACCCAAGCATGTGCGACTGGATAGTGGATACAATACGTCCTGTCAAACCGACATCAGGTGGTGAGAATGGGCGGCATCTCATCTGACCCCCTGACCCTCAACACTGGAGCACCCCAGGGATGCGTGCTGAGCCCTCTCCTCAACTCCCTGCACACATACTGTATGACACATCATAAAGTATGTGGACGACACGACAGTGATGGGCCGAATCATCAACAATGACGAGTCTGACTTTAGAGATGAGACCAACTCACTGGGACTCTGGTGCTGGGGGAACAACCTCGCCCCTTAACGTCGACAAGACCAAGGAGCTGATCGCGGACTTCAGGAGGCTGCGGAGAAATCATGCGCCCATCCTCATCGATGGCGCTACTGTGGAAAGGGTCAGTGAGTTCATGATCCTCGGAGTACACATCGAGGAGGAGCTCAAATGGGAGACACACACCACACACGTGGGGGAAAAGCAGCGACTGTACTGGCTTCACTGCTTGAAGAAGTTCGGAGTAGGACAACGACCGCATCTTCAGTCTCTGTACTACAATAGCTCAGTTGAAGGTGTTCTATCAGGCTATGTTACAGCCTGGTATGAGAACTGCACTGCCCGAGAAAAGATCAACCTACAGCGAGTAGTGCGATCGGCAGAGCGCATAATGGGAGGCAAGCTCCTCGCAATCCAGGAACTGTACAAAAAGCGGTGTGTTGTCAAAGCCCAGTGCATCATCCAAGGACAAGCACCACCCAAGTCACAAACTGTTCAAACCCCTACAACGACCTCAGCCAGGCAAGGGGGGCTATCGCAGTATGCTGAACCAGGCATAAGCCTTGTCAGGCACCTTTGCTCTTCCTTGTACCTACCTACTTGGATTGTACCAGGAACAAGTGACTTGGATTTAGATTTAGCTCTTCCTTGGACCTTACTGTGGATTATATTGACAAGTGACTTGACTTTTTGTCTTTGCTCTTCCTCCTGGACCTACAGTACTTGCGGATTATACCAGCGTCAGTCTACTTTATGTGGATTATGAGATCATCACAACATTTTGCACCTTAATCCCATGTACAACACTGATGTTTTTTTTTTCTAGCACCTTAACTAACGTCCATAAAGTAAGTATATCATGCACAGTATACATCTGCTGCTATGCTCACACACACACACACCTTTATATTGTATCTCAGGTACTATGTGTAAATATGTAGATATTTGTTTTGTTTTTCCTTGCTTGATCTCCTTTTCCCCCTTGCCCAAAAATCAATTTCACCCACTTCTTAACTAATATAGCCGATTCTGATTCTCTCCTCTCTCCCTCTCCTCGCCTGCCACATATCTACAGATGTGCAACTTGAACTTTATAAAGTAGATAAGGCGTTATTGTGGATAATGCACAAAACTTACTATAACCATTACTATAAAAGGCGTTATTGTGGATAATGCACAAAACGTACTATAACTATTACTATAAATGATTGTCAGACAATTTAGCATCTGGTGCCCCACACATGGATAATTTAATTAGGGACACGTGGGAACAATGCATTGTCACAATGGGGCTTTTAAGCCGTGACATCATTTTGTAGTCAGACCTCCAAGCAGATTTATTATAAATATCTGTCCCTCGCTATTTCAACAGATCCGAGACAAAAATAACGACTAAAGTATAATTCTACCACTTTCCTTTCAACAACAAAGAGAAGAAAAATGTGTAAATAGTAAAAATAGTAAAAAGATTCACGGGCGCTGGGGCCTTTTGGCCCCAAAAGTTCTCCTCTGCCTACAAAATGATGTCAGACTTAACAGCCCCATAATGCCGCACTTACGTCTGGAGCTAGGGATGAGCACAGGCCTTAGCTTTCTTTCCCTCTTGATCCCGGCCAGAACTTGTTCATGGAGAGATTGCTGCACCTGAGGAGGAGGGGGTAGGCTTCGTTCTGAAACCTATGAGGAGAAAATAATAACACAGCTTTAGTCATCCTGAAAGGTCTGATAGGTAAAGACGTGAGAGGGAGGGGAAGCTGTTTCATACTGTTTTAAATTATGTTTGGAGAAAAATATAATAATAATGACGATAATAATAAATGATACTCCAAATATTCCCCCAATAGCAAGTTATATTATGGTGATATTTCCATTTATATTGCAAAAACAGGGGTTGATATCCAATGAACAACATTTTGGTAGATACTCGAAATAGAAAGGGG
This sequence comes from Nannobrachium achirus, assembly GCF_963921795.1. Lineage (NCBI taxonomy): Eukaryota > Metazoa > Chordata > Actinopteri > Myctophiformes > Myctophidae > Nannobrachium > Nannobrachium achirus. Next base: position 13,120,837 of record NC_137820.1, on the reverse strand, counting down.
CAGCTAGTACAATTCAAGTTTAATTGAATACTTCAAGCCAAGACCACTCACTGGTTTGAGTGGAGGTCGAGATCGAATGAAATCCAGGATTAATTCATGGGCACTCCTCTTCACTGTGGTAGGGATATCACCATCTACCTGAGAAAGATAAGAGGGCAGATGACACTCAGAATTTCTATCTGCAACTGTCTGTCTGCAAACTATTGCTATTAGTACAGGCTGCTTAGCTATGAAACCAGCACCTGTTTTCTTAGAGTTATGGCGTTCAAGGTGACACTAAATCACACGTATGCTGTAGTTACTCTTTTACTTGCCTGTAAGGCACATTAAATTAAAATGATAGGCACTTTAGTGCTTTGCAATCCAAATTGGTACAGGATGCAATATTCTAGACACAATAAGACAGTTTCCCAAACATTTTGGGTCACACAGCAACCCAAAATGGGGCCATCTAAATCAATAAAATGTATTTGTGTATCATAGTACAGATTTCTTTATGTAGATGAGCAATAAGTGGGATAATGAACAGTGAGGTGGTCATTATTGATTCTGCACCACCCTGTCGGCTTTTATTTCTCAGTAATGAACGCATCGCTGCTCTAACAAACACCATTATTATTACATTTATTAGCTGCAGCTGTGTTGCTTACGTCAATGTACCAAGCTCAAGCCTAGCCCTAGATAGTTTGTCTGGACCGGCAGGCCAGCCCAAGAGACACTGATGTATGTTTTTGATTGACTGAGTGATGAAATTACAGCATTGGTCTCTGCCTATCTCGGAGCAAACATCCTCCAGGTTATGGAATGTAGTCTATCCTCGGTTGGCATAACAATTAACTAGCAAGTCCCAGAGCAATCATCCTTCCAAGGTATGTAGTGAGTGGAGTACACATCTATGGGCTCTGGCTTGTGAACATGCAGGGTGGTTGTCTACCTGGAGTACAGCTTTGTTTGTATTAGCTAAGGTTAGTTGTGCTCAGAGGCAGCTGAGCACAACAGAACACGTTGCCAAGAGAATTGCTGTTGAATATGTTAACAGCTGTAACCATCCAAGCTAAGGTGCTGAAAGCCATTGAATTACTACACAAAGAGCAAAATACAACTAACTTTATCCAGTCTTAGTTCAAATTAAAATTCTCCTCTGACAGAATATGTAAAATAATAATATATATGTAGAATACATTACTCTGGGACTGAGTTATTGTTAACTTATAGGACTATGGATGTATTCATTAATTGAATTGAATCAGAAAGACCTATACAGACAAGATTATTATTACTGGGGAATTTCTGGTAATGTTATGTTCACTGGTTCCCAAATATTATCGTGCATCAACTATTGAAATGCTCAAAATAAATGAGGGGTTGTTCTCCCTAAATGTAGCTTAACCGGGGTCATGCTCAAGCTCCCTCTGCCCTATGTTCCCTCACTGAGGTTTGGGTTAGGGTTTAGGTTAGGGTTAGGTATATAGTGGTTAACATTGAGGGAACATAGGGCTGAGGGAACTTGAGCATGGATCCGCTTAACCATGACGTGTTAGACAACAGGATAATTGCACATGAACATTTCATATTAGGAATTCACATAGAGATACAGTAAGTATACCATACCACTGATTATCCCTCCATAACAAATTGCCCACAATTTCACATATTGCAATTTACAATTCACCCTTTGTCAAGTCCCGCCCATTGTCCTGCCCCTCTCCACACCCATTGGTTGCTTTGACTTGGAGGGACATTCAGTGGGACATTCCATCCACTGCCATGTTAATTCAGTTGCTTCATATTGTTATTCTGTGTGCTCAATTCTAATTTCAAACTTTGTTTCAGTCAATTGGAGCTGCTCAGTGGCAGCATAGTGAATCAGCATGTTTTTAAATGTTTTTATTTCTCCAAAAAATATGTTTTAGCTAATTCAACATAAAAAAGGCGGAACCAGGGAGGGACAATGCTGATAGAGCCTGCTGGTTGGTCAGTCAGGGACCAACCAGGAGGCTAACAAAGGGTGAATTTAGGCTAAAATGTCAGCAAACAAGGGTAGTTAGTTAGTTCCCTTACTTACTACCATTACAGGACTTTGAATGTGGGTTCTTCTCACCATGACTTTGCGCAGTTGGTACTTCCGTGATCGTATGTCTTGCATGAGCATCTCAAAAGGTGTGAGGCTGAATTCGGTCGGCAGTGGGTTGAAAGGCTGCTCCTGCACCTTCTTTAGTTTCACTCCCTGTCTCAGCTCCTTCATTAGCGCCACCCAAAGCCGTGCCTTCAAGGGCCAATGCACACTTTGTCATACAACTCTGCTTTTCTTTCCTTATTAGCATATTGTAGGTACAATTTCATGATGTCGTTCTGTCTCACCCAGTCTGTGTGTTTCAATGCGTCAAGCTCAGCTGTGGCTCGGTCTTCCTTAGATTCTTCCTTTCTAATCTTCTTCAGCATCTGAAAATGAGACAAGTCTATAACATGTGACTGAAAACAATATCAGAAAAAATAAAAAGGATGTATGTATGTATGTGTGTTTGTTTGTATGAGGCCAGGCCCCAGATCTCCATGTATGGAAATAACTAATGTCACGAGTACCACTCACTTCGCACTGGTGCGATTTTTAAATGAGAATCACATTTTGAAAATCACTTTAATCCAATCATGACCCCAAGAATCTTAATCGAATCGTGAGATAGCAGAACATTCACAGCTCTAATACACCAACAAACCTCCTTGGCGTCTTTGATCTTATTGAGGAACGTCTGCAACTCCAGAGTCTCTACAAACAGAGCCCTGCAGACCGCCTGGTAGTGCTCCGGAGCCAGGGCCTGGTTCGCCAGCCGAGACGCACACAGCACCATCACCTGTCGAAGCGTGCACACTGGTCTCACAACTCCCTCCTCCTCATCGCCTTCCTCCTCCTCCTCCTCTTGCCCACTGTAGCCCTCATCGGATGTTCCGTTGCCGGCTGTCGCTCCTAGACTCTGGTCACCTCCTCCTGTCATGCGTTCAATGAGGTGCTCCAGTTGCGGGCCCAACTCCCGCTCCTCACTTTCATCCAGACCCCAGTCGAGGGCCCGGTAGATGGTCACACCCAGGGACTGCACCAGCTGGATGGATGATGAAACGCTAACCATTAATGACTTTTACATTACTTTTTTTCCCCCATTGTTATTCTTCATTTTCTCCTAATTTAGTCATGCCAATTCCAAATTCCCCCATAGAGTCACTGCTGATCCCTACTTGTTGCTCTTGAGGAGGATATAGACAACCATGTCTCTCCTCCAATACATGTGATGCCGCCAGCTGCCTCTTTTCACCTGATAGTGAGAAGTTTCACCAGGAGGAACACGCTATTCTTCTCAGTTCCGCTCCCTGCTGAACAGGCGCTCTGACCAGCGACAGAGAACTTCCTCCCCACCTGGCTTCCCACCCGTGAACACTGAGAATTGTGTTCATTGGAACGCCCAGTCAAGCCGGCAGCACTGTGGGCGTAGAGGATTCGAAACCCGGTCTACACAGAGGTGGGCGGGAACTTTACAGTACCTTTCCGCCACTCTGGCGCCCCACTTTGAATCACTTTAGAAAACACAAAAGTATATATGAAACTTTTAACTTGGGTGTCTCCTTTTAGGCCAATTACTCTTCCAAGAAAACTAATATGACTGGTATAAATAAATATAACTTAACTCGAAGACAAAGAAACTTACTTGAGACTCTGCAGTGGGTGGAAGGGGAGGTCCATCGGAGTCATCTACAGAAATGAGGTAGAGGGGCAGCTCATCAGTATGTACATGTACTAGTACTGTCTTGCAGTAGTACTTTTTTTACTATAAAAACAGGAAAAACAACATAATATATATAGTATATACTTAAAGATGGGGTGCCATGATTTTTTCCGATGATCAGGTATTATGATTATACTAGGAGGAAGATTTCTTCCGGAAAAGTGTACAGAAAGTGTTAAAAATATGTTTTTATGTGGCCACACCTACCAGTGCATTAGGTTTGCCTGGTTATCGAGAAGCTAACCGCTGCAGCCTGCGGGAAGTCTGCACCGCACCCTGCAGACCCGCGTCTGCAGACCCGGGTCTGCAGACCTGCAGACCCCATACTACTTAGTGACTTGGACAGGGCGTCGTGGGGCGACGGTGAGATTCGATCTAGTGATCTCTGGCACTCAAGTCGGCGACGCTATCCATTCAGCCATCAATGCTGATGTTTATCGTGGGCTTGCCCAGGCCTTACGGCCTGGGCATAAATAGAACGATTGCATTCACCACGGCTTCGTAACTCGCGCGGCGCTCCGCCGGCCGCGCGGCCCTGGCCCGCTCTTCGCGGCCACTCGCGCCTGCGGCGCTCGGGGGCGAAGAGCAGGACCAAGGTCCGCTGGCCTTCGCGCCGCTTGCAATGTCGTGGACAATCGAGCGGCTCCGCCTGGCTGCCACTGGGAGCAGTAGAGAGGTTGACCTGGGTCTGCAGTGCTGGGTCTGCAAACAGGTCTGCAGACTCGCAGACGCCAGGTCTGCAGACTCGCAGACGCCTTCCCGCAGGCTGCAGCCGTTACTACTTGTGGTTATCAGGTGGGTGGTGACCCAGCTGAAGTTAGCCACACCCACAGTGTTGGGTGTATGGTAAAAGGGGAGGGGATGATTTTACGATGTCATTAAATCTGTGTTTTTCGATCTGGCCCTTAATGGCTTTCAGCTTTCAGGCAGAAACCAAAAACACACAGGGAAGGCAAATTTGCACATTATAACCCCACCCGGTGGTTTATTAGAGTAATGTTAACTCCATATAGTGATTTTTAGTATTCGAATTATTCAACCTCTAAGTATTCGAATAGTCGAATATTCGACAGGAACTGTCAAATATTAAGTGTGAGAATAGCCGATCTACATGCTCACAACGCCTCGCAACTATTTTCACAATATTCATCTGCAGAACAGTCACATTAAATGTAATACCTACAATTCCAAGTGCTTGTCAGGGTGGGGGTCCCCAGTTCAAATATGTTTATTTTGGGGGTCACGGCCTAAAAAGGTTTGAGAACCCCTGGTATAGAGCATTAACAAATTCATCCACCAGGGGCATTGACAACTCATTCTTATGACTTCCTGTCTAGCCAAGCTTTATAAACTATATATTTTTTAAAGATAAAATAAAATAAAATAAGCGAATATTCGACTTCGGTGAACAACGTCAAATAGTGACTTTGATATTCGAATGTTCGAATATTCGAATATTTGGTGAATGCCCTAATAGGCACATACAAAACATAAAAAGTACAAAACTATGGCACCACCTCTTTAAACTGCGATTGGACATGATTCACGGCCAAATCTGCTGACAGTAACCACTGCTGACGTTTCCACCACCATTAACCACCCCTGCTCACTTTATGACTCTGAGAGAGGCGGTGAGGCGCCCCCCACCCCATCTCGGATTTCCATTCTGGAGTCAATAAATCACATTTCGTACCCCTATGTCCTGCAGTCACAACTCAGCCAAACGACAATATGTTTTAGCTCAGTGTGAGGGGAGCATGTTAAAAAAAAGAGCTGGCTCCAAGCTCAGATGTCAGCGATGACACCCAGGAGGCCTGAAACTACATGTTCAGCAGCTCTCACTGCAGAGGAAGAGGAACCAGAAAATGGAAGGAGGAGAGAGACGGGAATGGATGGGGGTCAATGCATCAGTCACGAGATGTGTGGCTGTACCCAGAGAGAGAGAGAGAGAGAGAGAGAGAGAGAGAGAGAGAGAGAGAGAGAGAGAGAGAGAGAGAGAGAGAGAGAGAGATTTAGGTATGGGTGGGCTATGGAGGTCAGGGGGGAATAAGACTAGATATAATGTACAGTAAGGTTCCCCAATAGGCGGCCCGCGGGCCATTTGCGGCCCGCGGGGGGCTACTGTCTGGCCCACACCAACCCCAGTAATAATGGTGGTATAAGAGCAGCAACAACACTAGTATATCGTCGTTGTCGGGTGGAAATCTCGTATCTCCAAATTTGTACGCTCTTTCCCAAATCATACAAGGCCGTTTTCACTACATAAGTAGTGAAAACAGCAGATCTACAAGCACACAATGCCTCGCGGTGCGAGGCGTTGTGTGCTTGTAGATCGGCTGTTTTCACTAGTTTAAATAATTTTTCAAAATGATACATGCAAAACGAACGGTTTTGGACATACAAGATTTTCACCCGACAACGACGATATCTGAACTGTCCCTGGAGTAGCGGGAACGCCACCGTCGCCCCCCTGCAATGTTGTGGCCCTCGGCTTGGTACCCTAGACATAATTTCGGCCCTTGGGGAAAACTAATTGTGGAACCCTGATGTACAGTATATAGACAGATTGTTGGGAGCAAAAGAGTAGAGGCAAGAAAGAAAGAGGGAGAACTAGAGGGATAGGGAAAGGCCCTGGCTGGCATGGGGTGGGCAGAAGGTTCAATCTGTCACTGCATCTTTTCCTGTCAACAACAAAGTGCTGAGACCAGGGCTCACCACCACAGAGACAAACACAGAGCCGTGCACTGTTCCTTGGCTGAATAGAAACGCAGGTTTGATGTACAACAAAAGACACTGAAGGAGAGAGCAGTAACATAACTCTCGGGTCTGCGTCCCGACTCCTGAGGGAGTGAAGACGTCCTCTATTCATGTGTCCTCGGAACGGGGGCACCATGATAACATGAGCCCCCTCTGAACCTGTTGGATGGGTTGGAATAATGGGCACAGGGTCACGGAACCAACAACACTTTGCCGTTTCCCACGGTTACTGGCTGGTAAACACAAGGGAAAATAACGATCTGTGTAAAGCCTAATTCATACTTCAACATCTGCCAGTGTCGCGTGACAAAAACTAAATTATGCTTAACACAGAGGTGCAGCTTTTAGACACAAAAAATGATACCGGTATATAATTAATTTGAGCCAAGCTGTTGTTGGTTCACATATTCATCTCCCCTAAGGATGGGTGACCTTGCAGAATGCAGATTATCTCTCAAGAAATGTGAAGAGAAGTAATTCAGTAATTCTCCACTGTCCAGCTGAATAATCCTCTGTCTTGAATGCAGGACAACACATTCCACAGCTCATTGTTGAAGAAATCAGAGCCTTAGACTTCCAGTATGTCCGCAATCGAGCTTGTTTGAGCTTTCTATTGAGCAAGTAAAAGTTATGAATTTGTAGGAAAGTGTTGTATACAATACAGTGTTGGTATTTCAATGAGACAGATTGTTTAATCATTGTCTCTGGGCAGGCTTATCTAATAACAGAAGGTAGCGCTTGGTCACCTTTTAAAGGTGGCTATATGAGGGAGCACATTTAGTCAGCCACACAACTTTTTGCTGAAGTACAAATTAGGCCTCAGTTGGAGGTCCTTGCTCAATCAATGTTTCAAATGGACATTGAATGAAATGTGGCAAAAGTCTAGCTTACCAGTGAGTGACTCCTAGACTTTAAATGACATGTAATCAGAGTCATCTCATACTAGACAGACAGAACAATCTTAATAGCCCACTATATCCAGGGTTCCCACACATTTTTACCAATTAATTTCCAAAACTTTTCCAAAACTTCTCCAGAATATTTAACAATTTCCAGGACTATATAACAATAATTCAGCTCAATAACAGCTCGCTTACTCCTATGCGCAATGCCCAAAGACAGGTAGTGTATGCCAGTGGTTCTCAACCCTTTCAGGCCGTGACCCCCGAAATAATCATATTTTAACTGGGAACCCGGCACCCTGACGAGCACTAAGAGTTGAGGAATTTTGTATAACACTGTTCTATTGTGAAAATAGCAGATCTACATGCTCACAACGCCTCTAATATTTGACAATTTGGCCCATGTTTAATTTGACATTTCAGAGGTATTAACAAAATCAATAACCAAAGACAATGCATAGCTATTTTTTCCAGGACCTTCCAGGACCCTTGGTGAATTCCAAAACTTTTCCAGTACTGTATTTTTTAATTTTTTTATTCAAAATATTTCCAGGAATTTCATGACCGTGGGAACCCTGTATATCTAACAGTACTTGACAGTTAAACATCTAAAATAAAATAATACAAATAAAAACATTTAAAATGTGAAAACATCCAGAATCCTCTGCTGATATCAGGTTCAGGTTCAATGGTCACTAAAAGGCAGTAAATTGTCCTCTTGTTGACCATACCTACATTACCAATGCAGGAAGAATAACTATATGAACAACATACAGTAGTCTACCTATGGCTGCCTATAACAAACATTTTTGAAGCGGTGAAAACCGCTTCCAATGAATGGCTTTGTGTGTATCACGCCCATATATGGTCATTTCAGTCCAGAATGAACAGGCTTTTTCAAATACAGAATGTCCGTTTAATTACCATATATGGTGATCTCAGTCCAGAATGAACAGGGTTTTTCAAAAACACAAAGTATGTTACCTTATGTCCATATATGGTCACTCCAGGCCAGAATGAACAGGTTTTTCCTGTCCCACAGAATGTCCGTTTAATTACCATATATGGTGATCTCAGTCCAGAATGAACAGGGTTTTTCAAAAACACAAAGTATGTTACCTTATGTCCATATATGGTCACTCCAGGCCAGAATGAACAGGTTTTTCCTGTCCCGTACGCAGTGCCGAGGGAAGTAGGGGTGCTGGGGGTGCGGCCGCACCCCCTCCCCCACGTCCCACCGCACCCCCCACCGCACCCCCTAAAGGGGGGTTGGGGGAAAAATATTGCCGATCGGCAAGTAGAGGCTCTGACATCAGTGGCGTGAAGTAGGAGCTATTGGCTACTTCTATTTCCAGTACAATTTCAAAATAAACATGTGTTGAATGATCGATTGTATAGACAAAAAACAAAAGAAAGGCTCTTGTTTTGAAATGTGCTTCTGGGCACTGTTTAGACAGGAAATGGCTTTCAAAGGACTTCCCTTTTAACTTGTCTAAGCGTCTGTCTCTCCGTGCGTAACATATGCGTCATGGACTCGGGTGAATTATAACAATACGGGCATAAAAGGAATATACAGAACACCAAGACAACACAACCTAGGCTATGAAGGCATTACACATCGCCCTCTGCTAGCCCTGGCGTCCTCACTGGTGAGTCGTGGCTAAAGACTTGTAATGATGAATGCTATGTTATGCTGCTGTGCTGCCTGGCTAGGCTAATGTTTGGGCTAGCTAGTGGCTAATGGCTATGGTGTACCAGAAGTTGACCAGCTGTTTCCTAACACTGGGGTCTGGACCGATGCGGCGGACAATATAGCATCTAATAATATCCTGCTGGCTGCAATCAGATCAGTGGCATATGGCCACTGTGTGCGCATTTTTTATATGTCTCCGCACTGTCCACAGCCCGTTTGGAGAGGCAAAGGGAAAGTTTAGTGTGCAGTTCCCAATTGTGTTACATTTAGCTAAAAAATAAACCGCGGAAACCCGAATAAAACATGCAAAAAAGGTTATAAAACACAATTAAAATCCGCAAATAACCGCAATTTTTGTGCGTGACGACAGCCCCTCCTGCCTCAAATTAGTTCCCACGGCTATGCCCGTACGTGTAAAATATCAGTCCAGAATGAATAGGCTTTTTCAAAAAGCAAAATGTCGATGTCCCTCCCCGTTCGATGAATGGATACTTTGAGGATTGGTCAAGCTTCGCATGATAATTTGGCCTTCAGGGTTTAAAAAATGTAGTAAGCCACAAATACATTCAGAATAGAGGTTTTATCTGTCCACCGCTTCACTTCGAACCGAGGTTTGATTTTTTGTAGTATACAGTACAAATCATGATAGTGGTGTAATGAGCATGGTCTGCTAACTCTGCTTTTATTATGGTCATCAGATAGTAACCAAAGGGAACCAAAGCCCACTTGATGGGTTATAAACATCATAATAGCCTCGGCTCTTGTATCTATGGGACACTGCAATAAAACTTGAGTTATTGCTCTCATTTTAACAGCTTTACCCAAACAATACACAAACGCTTCATAACTGGAATGTGTCCAGGGCAGGCCACTTGCTCTACTTCAATAACTTATGCTCTTTGATTGTTGTGGGCCATCTTCCTCCCATATTTTCGCCGTTTTGCGCTTCTTCTGCACTTTAGTCTAACAACCAGCAGCTAAATCAAGTTTGACCGTCCATTAGGCAGCTACGTTGAAACGGGTTATTCTGGCCCTAGCCCGCATGAGTAGGCTAGGCTGCTGGGGGCATATATATTATGCAGGTATTTTCAGGATCAAGATTGCGTATAAATAATCCTACTATACGAGCTTCCTCTTACTGTAGGACTAAACGCTGACCAGAACCGAGAGGAAAGCCGTTGTCTATGAATAATTAATCAGTTACTGACATAGCCTAATCCAAGTCCCAGGCCTGTACCTGTCCGGAGTGCGACAAATCGTTAAGTGGGAGAAATCAATCAAAAACATAAGTAGGTAATAGTCTAACAGCCTACAATGAATTATTAAATTCACGAATCAAATAGGCTCAGCTGTATGATTTAACTATGAATGAGTGAATGAATTACATAGGCACGTCGGTGCCTGAGGACAGAATAACACATAGGCCTATGAACTATTAAGAAGTTGGGGAGAAATTACATCCTGTTCTAGTCTAAAACAGATAAGTCTTACCATTGTGTAAGGACACAGTGCCGTCTCTGTGGAGGTGGATGGAGGACGGGTCCTCCACCCGGCAGACCCTGGCGGCCGGCGGGCGCGGCACCCTCAGTCCGCTGCAGCACTGGTAGCACACCGCCCATGCTTGCTCCTCGTTTATGGGCTGGTCGTAGGATTTCAGCACCTCTTCCAGAGACAGTTCCCGGGGGTCGCTGAGGTCTCGGGCCTCTACTCGGTCTGCAGGAACGGACACCCGTGAATCCCCGTCCTTGACGCTTCTATTTGTTGATCTAGCCATGGCTGCGACGCCCTGGAACCCATTCTTCAATCCGAAGGCACTGTGGCCATTGTCCGCTGACTCCCGACCGGCCCTGATGTCTTACCGTATCGCTGTTTCACGGCAAGGCGGTGTGATTCAGTGAAGCGCACTAGCGCAGCCAGCTGCACCGTGCTTGCTACCATAACACAACAGCGGCTGAACGTGATCTTTGATCTGTAGGAATGAATGCCAATCAGCGACCGGTGAAGGAGAGGAGGCGGGGAATGCGAAACCTCTCTGATGACTGGCGCAATCCACCTGCTTCTCAGCCAACAAGCGAAGGAGCAAAGGACGGACTTGTTGAGAAGGTTCAACTTGGACTCCAGAAATTAGTTTAATCTACGACTACTTCGTCAACCTACGAAGAATGTCTAGTTTCAGAGAAAGAAAGAATGAGAAAATTCCATCGGGTTTGGTTCCTGCTGGGATAGTGGGATTTCGCTCGCCCCCTCCCTCCACCACTGCAGCAGCGCATCTCTTCTGAGCTCCGCCCGCCTCGCTTGCCTTCTCTTGCCCATCCAGTGAGCGCTGTGCTGGAATGTCTTGGGGCATAATTGACCTTACAGAAGTAGCCTCTTTCACCCCCAAAATGTTTTTTTTTTTCTTTTTTACTATTGATTGCTCTCCCGATCTAGACTTTAGTTCAATAATGTGTGACAATAATGTGTGACAATAATTTGATTGGGCTATAATAAATGTACCCCCATTGATTCCGGATGGAAACACGAATGCATTTGTGTTGGAATCAATGGGGCAATAAATAGACTATTATAATAAAGTTATTGTTTTAGGAATGTAACAAAAACAAAAAAGTATTTTCAATTTGAAACGATCAATACCTGGACTGCATCTAATGCAAAGACATGGATCAATGTTTTAACTGTCCAGAAGGTGGTGCCACAGCCTCAGTTCTTGGACCTATTATTGGCAATATTGGCACAGAGTGCCACAGACATTTACTCCTTTGCAGAAAGTGTAAAAGGAAAATAAAATAAGGTTTTTGAAGACCTCTAGTGTGCTTTAATATTATACAGGGTGGGTTGTATCAGCTGGCAGATACTCTTCGTTGTAGGCCTACCAGGTCTGGGGCCACAGACATAGCCTATAGTACAGTTAGGCCTAATATAGGCTACATTTAAATGCCATAACGATTCTCTTCTAAAAGGCACAGGGTGAAATTGGGGGCACAGGCCTGTTTCTGTTTGGGGGTTTGTGCCATATTTGCATTCACATGCTACAAAATTATTCCTGCTGGGCACTGATCTAATATCTTTTAACTCAGTGGTTTTCACTTTTCAACCTTTTTCATATGAAGGTCCATTATTTACCACCATTGGATGAGAAAACCTTAATATTTTGTTATCGTTGGATAGGATTTTGTCCACAATTCAATGCTGTATTGTACCACCATAGAAGAGATAACAGGCAAACGTTCATCATATTAACAATTCTTCTACATTCTCTAAATGTGTAGACTTCTTGTAAATTAAGTAATGCAGGTGTTTAACAAAAAATTAAAGGAGTAGTTCACCCCCAAAATGACTTTTTTTCTATTGATTACTAACGCCATGGAGACTTGAGTTCATTATTATTATTATTATTTTGAATTGCTAAAATAAAAAATAAACATTACAATAAATGTACCCCATTGATTGGGGAGTAAGTAATGCATTTGGGTCCCCATCCGGAATCAATGGGGTAAATTTACTATAATACTTCTTTGTCGTTGTAATGCGACAAATACAAAAAAACATTATTGAACTGAAATATTCATGGCGTTAGTAATCAATAGGAAAAAAAGTCATTTTGGGGGTGAACTACTCCTTTAACTCTTGAGATTGTAAAATGAAACAATTAGAGTTAAAGATCTATAAGGGTCCATTTGGTTAGCAACTCTCCATTGTTTAGCTGGGGACCACTTGGAACCCCCTCAAGGACCACTAGTGGTCCCCGGACCACTGTTGGAAAACCACTTTTTTAACTCATCACAGGAGTGGGCTGACACTCAGTCTTTAGAGTACCTTCAGATTGGCTACTGAAACAGCAGCTACTATTTTATTTATGTGTAAATACTCTGTCCAAATTGTGCACACAGCAGCACAATTCACCCTTTGTTACCCTTCTGGTTGGTCCCTGACTGACCAACCAGCAGGCTCTATCTGCCTTGTCCCGCCCTGGTTCCGCCTTTTTTTATGTTGAATTTGCTAAAACATAATTTTTGGAGAAATAAAAACATTATATGTACTGCCACTGAGCAGCTCCATTTCACTGAAACCAAGTTTGAAATGAGAATTGAATACACAGAATAACAATACAAAACAATTGAATTACAATGGTAGTGGATGGAGTGTCCCACCGAATGTCCCACCAAGACACAGCAACCAATGGGTGTGAAGAGGGGCGGGACAACGGGCGGGACTTGACAAAGGGTGAATTCACCCTTTGCTGTGTCTTGGTGGGACACTCGGCGGGACACTCCATCCACTACCATTTTAATTCAGTTGCTTCGTATGTGTGTTAAATTCTAATTTCAAACTTGGTTTCGGTAAAATGGAGCTCTTCAGTGGCAGTATAGTGACTCAGCATGTTTTTAAATGTTTTTGTTTCTCCAAAGATTATGTTTTTAGCAAATTCAACATAAAAAAGGCGGAACCATGCAGGGCGGGACAAGGCAGATAGAGCCTGCTGGTTGGTCAGTCAGGGAACAACCAGAAGGCTAACAAAGGGTGAATTCTATTGTCTGTGGCTATGCCAAAGATATTTTAAAGCAAAGGTTAAAGGTTATGGAAGGCTATATGATTTGAATGAAAGTTAAGCAGCCCACATCTCTGACCTTAAATGGCAGATGTTTATGCCTATCTGATTTACACAACATACATAGTTCTTCTCTTTTATTGCTGGCTTGTCCCGGTCTCTCTTGAAAGAAATTGACATAACATAACCAAAGTCACTACGAGGGCAAGGACAAAAGCAAAACTTTATTGCAGTCATTACTCAAAAAATGTCAAACATACCTGTAATCTAACAAAAATAATGTCTGTCTGTCTGTCTGTCTGTCTGTCTGTCTGTCTGTCTGTCTGTCTGTCTGTCTGTCTGTCTGTCTGGTCTGTCAGTGTCAGCTAACTCTATTGTAAGGCACTAACACTGTAAAACAAATTCTGTGTATATAAAATAAAGCCTACTCATTTTCAAGTTTAGGTGAGAGACAAATTAGAGACAAATTGTGGTTAATAAATTGACAGTAAATGGTCAAAGGACATCACTGTAAGCGAAGTGATCTCTCAATGCTCAAGAACAGCAAGACACATAAATACAATAGAGCAGTGGTTCCCAAAATTTTCAGGTCAAGACCAAAAAGTACGATTAGACATTTGCCCGGGTCCCTAGCAAGCACACAACACGTCGCTTCGTGTCACGTTGCGAGCTTGTAGATCGGCTATTTTCACTACTTCTTAATTATTATTGTTTTCTATGTATGGAATTTCTTAGATTGTTTGTTTGTTTTAAAACGTATAAAATATATAGCCTATATTTAATTTTATGATATTTTTTTCTTCTTTTTATGTAGGAAAAAAACATTTTTGCTTGAGTCGTGACTCGTGACCTATAAAAAAGGTCCATGACCCACAAATGGGTCCCAACCCACTGTTTGGGAAACATGCAATAGAGGATACTTCATATATTATTCACATTTTGTGCCCATTTTTGCATATATTAGCTGTTCAGGCACTTTATATACCAATTTTCCAAAAGCATTTCATTGACAAGTAAGAAAATGAAACAAACATTAAAGCAGCACTATGTAACTTTCCTCTTCTCCCCCGGATTTGAACCTGGATTCCTGAGCAAGAGCTAGAATGTTTTAACATTGAGCCAAAAGAGCCTGCATGCTTGCTTGCTCAGGGGATGAATTGAATCTTCACCATCAGGTCATAATCTGTCAGATCCTGTGTCTAGGTGAGACATGACCTTTGACCAGGGACGTGCTGGCCATTGGGAAAAGCGGGACAACTCCCGAACGGCCTGTTCATTCCCGGCCGGCCATTAGGAAAATGTCGGCCTTCGTTCCATTTTGGGGGCTGGGCGGCCAACAAAGTAAATCGTCACTGTCGGGCAGAAACCATGTATCTCCAAGTTTCAAATGTGTACATTTTTTTCGCAAAGCAAAGCCCTGCTTCATCATACAAGGCTGTCGCACGAAAGTAGTGAAAACAGCAGACCGCGAGGCGTTGTGTGCTTGTAGATCGGCTGTTTTCACTAGTTTAAATCATTTTTAAAATGATAAATACAAAACAAACGGTTTTGGACATACAAGGTTTCCACCCGACAACGACGAAATATTACTCATGTAATTGGCCCACTGGCTTGTCACTTGTCACGATCTGAAATGGCAAATCTTTGAGCAGCAGCAGCGCTATAGAGAGATCTCTCTCCATAGCGCGCAATGAGGGCCTCTACAACTCTTTTTCCCGGGCTGAATCAGGGGCCCAGCACGTCCCTGCCTTTGACACAATCTAAATGTCTCAATAGAAGAGCAGGGAGACAAAATACAACCACCCCAATTGTATAAGTTATATTGTATTAACATATTCTTCCATTAAGATAGGACATTATTTTATTCATAAAAAAAGTGAAATAGTGCTGCATTAACACTAAAATTATTTTTAATGAACTCAACACAGACAATTGGAAAATTCATTTCAATCCAAAGTGAAATAACTTAGAAAATAATTTAAACTGTAGGAAGTATAGCACATTGATCATGGTTAGATGTGCAAGTTCAACTTCATAATGGAATATCTGATGAAAACAGCACAACATCGTACAAATCATCTTTCTTTACATTTAGTATCAGCATCTTTCTTTACATTTAGTATCAGGGTCAAGGACTTAAAACAATTGTTGTATAGGGAAAAATTGAACAACACCTGTCTTTGTGGCTTACTATAGTCCCTGTTTGTGAAATCTAGATTTAAAGTCTAAAGTAGGCCTCCATAAACACAGCTCCATTTACTATTTGGGAAAATAGGGCTACATATATATATATACATGTATTTATTTTGGTATTTAGGCTACTCCCCAATTTAGACATTGCAAACTCACATGCAGGCACCGTGACCAACCAGCAGACGTCACTAATGCAGCAACAATGACACAATCCTTCATCGGTTTCCCACCCATTTGCAATACAGGATTAATCTTAAACGAAATTGTGTAATGATACTTTCAGGAAAAGTGGGCTATTATGTTGTGATCCATTTTATCATTCAACGGTACAGATAACAAAAGACAACATGAGTGAATGTAGAGGTGAATAGTGATGATGTGTGTATGTCATGCACTGTGTCACTCAAGGGGAATGTTAAGGCAGTGTGAATGACACATTGATATACTGATTTGCCACAAAATGCATTGTGCATAGCATATCAGAGTGAGAGTGGGTTATATACGTGTATATAGATACTAGATATATCATATCTCACAATCACATATGATGGCCTGAATATGGAGGAAACAACGTCCTCATAAGCCCAAATATACAGCCTATATACTTTTTAACACTGCTATTAAACATGAGATACAATAATACAGTGTCAACCCCTCTGTGCCTTAATCTCCTGCCTTGAGCTATGATAATAATCATCATCATCTATGGGTATAAGCGTACCTACATGCATATTAACCAATATGCACCATCAAACCAAGACATACTTTGGAAATGCAATTCCATGAACCACATTGTCATATTAACGCACATGTGTGTGTGTGTGTGTGTGTGTGTGTGTGTGTGTGTGTGTGTGTGTGTGTGTGTGTGTGTGTGCACACACGCAATATACTTGACATGCACAAGTGTTCCACATGATGAATATCTCACTTCACAGTACCATAATATGTCAAGTACCAATGCAGGAACATACACAATATGACAAGTGACTGTTGAACAAATACAAGCTAGAATTGAAAACGTCATGGTATCCTCTAAATATTGTCTCAGTGAAAAACCTCTCGCTTGGGTCTATTTCTAAAAGGCTAGACTTAGGCTAGTTCTGATAATGTGTTGAATTAAAAAATATTGTTTATGAATTGAATATATCATATGGGACCACAATGGAAACAAGCCCTCAGGGCTTTTTGTGTTATCCTTTTAGCATTACTTCCGTAATTGTACCTGCTGGACTGTGCAACGACGTGTTAATAAAGTTTTCAATGAATCAATCAAAGTCCTACAAATTAGGTAAGCCTTGATTTTTATGTTACATTTGCATTATCTTTATACTTGGAGGAACCAAAGTCAACAGCCATTTGCAAAATCATATTCCAGGTTAATCTGGCTCTTAAAACATCTACAGTTTCTGCACGTTGTAAATCAATGTGATTTAAGATTATACTACTGCCTAAATGTTGACTTCCCATACCTTTCAAACTCTAAACACTTCATGTAATACAGCTGGATATAGATTTTCTTTTTGTGCTGTTATCAAACAAACCCAGTAAAGAAAAAGAGAAATAAAGAAAAATAGGACTTTCCAAGAAGCAGGATTACACAGTTACAATAGCTAATGACTATTTCCAAAATGCTTAACAGTAGGATCAATAGACATTTTAAACGTTATAATCAAGTTGTCTTGTAGATTGAAATCCAACAGGAACATGAAAGCCAGCAAGCCTTCTTCCTCACATTTGTGGCAAACTGTGTAACACCGCTTCCCAGGGGCGTCACAAGGGGTAGGAAAGTGGTACTGAGTTACTAGGGCCCAAGGTGGAGGGGCCCTAGTAACTTTAGCTATTGAAAAATAGCAGATATACAAGCTCACAGCGCGGCACCGAGTGCTGCGCTGCGAGCTTGTAGATCTGCTATTTTTTAAAAGTCGTGAAAATGTGCGCAAATCTTTGAATATATGTATTTTTTTAGTGAACATTTGTAACAAAAGTGTTGCTTCTGGGGGGTCCCTGGAACTAAATATTTTGAGATGGGGGGTCCTTCACATGAAAAAGTTTGAGCATCACTGACATGGAAACAGGTTTCTTGGCACACATTTTCACGATTTTTCAAAAATAGCAGATCTACAAGCTCGCAGCGCGGCACTCGGTGCCACGCTGTGAGCTTGTATATCTGCTGTTTTTCAATAGTTAACATTCATGGGGGCCCCGCAGTGAATCCTTGTACCCAGGGCCCAGAATTTGGTGTGACGCCCCTGCCGCTTCCTAACCTCCCATGGTATATCTAGATCCATAGTATTATTCATTCATTCACTCTCAGCCCAGACAACACTGGCCTCAGACTCCCTCACCATGTGGGAGGCCTAATTCCTTGTGAACAGCCCTAAATCGGGATAGGTGATTGTGCCAACGGGGGGGAAATTACATGATAAATATGAACGCACTGAATTCATATTGTATTTGTCCATCATACATGGGATATGGGTAGCAGCTGACCCTAAAATCAGGTTCATGATAAATACATCTCCCAAACTAGAGCATTTCATCAAACGTCTCTTGCACAGCTGAATAAAGTGTTTATGACAGAGGTGTGTTGGCGTAGTCACATATACTTTACATATACTTTCAAGATATGACTGATATACCCACTGATAAGACTGTTCCTTCTCATGACTGAGTTTAAACCAAATTGGAACAGTTACATATGAAATGTTCTTAATATGTAGACTTCACAGTACATACAGTGACTTGGAATCCAGAACAAATGTCCCTACAGGGAAATTAAATTATATTACTGTCTTCTGTCCTGCTGACTATGTGTATAATACCCACCACCTACAGTACTAGAACTAAGAATGTGCAATAGATATAATATATCTATTGCACAATATATTATATTGTGTTATGTGCTTCTATTGCCCTTTCAATCACGATGAGATTCTCAATATTTAGCAATCCATACCGTTGTTTCATAATCAACATAAAAAACTAAATAAAATCTAATAAATAACAAAAAGTGATCTACAAGCTCACAATACATCACACACCATGACACCTTGTAGATCACCTATTTGCTTTTTGCTATTTGTCATTCAACACGCTAAGGCGGTTAAACCACTGGTCAGTGGTTAAACTGGTGACAACTACTTCGGTGTGTCCATCCAGGTTTGTTTTGATTAAAAAAAATCAATCAGGAGTGTCCGTTTGTTGTACAGGGCTGAGGCATTCGTCCCCATGAGATTTGTGTCAATTCTGATAGAACCGAGTAGCATGCACATCTTGTAAAAATTCTCCGGGTGCTGAGCAAAAAATACGTACAGGATAGAGAAGGAGAAGCTCGCACACCGTCTTAAACTCCCAGGTCACCTGGGAGCTTAAGCCTCTCCTTCTCTATCCATTTGTGTCAATTATGACACACACACATACACATTAGTTGGGATAGGCTGAAATATTTGGAACAGCCGGATACATTTCAGAGCTGTCATTGTTCATTGCACCAACAGAATCAATCAGGCTGCATTCTGAATAGGTTATGCACGGATTCCAGAACAAAACCAAGACGGACAGCAACACTCTCCTCAAATTTCTGTCCATTCAGGACGGATCAGTGTTGTATTAAGCAGACCAGATTACACACTAAAATTGGGTCCTGCGTTGTTTATAGAGAGTGTATAAATGTACCCACTCTCTCTGAGTTAAATTAACACTGCAGACTTTACTGTGTAATCTGGACATCATGACACAAGATATTTCTATAAAAGTATTATATCAAATATATTCTAAACTAGTCAGCAAAGACTACATAGAATATAGACTTCATTCTGTAGACACATTGTAATACTCTGTTCTTTGTGGTATAAAAAAAGTCTTAGAGATGAGCTTTGTTCTAATTATTATTGGTTTGTTGTGTTTTGGAAGGGAGCCAACTGAAGTGATATTGTTCCCTGGGTTCCAGAAGTTCCAAGTCGAGTCTCTTCTGTTCCTTGTCATTGTCCACTGTCCTGTACCCTAGCAACGACATGGCACCCTTACACACTTCCTGGATCCGTTTCACCTTGTCGTGGGCCAGCGTGGAGCGCCACGCCTGGGAGACGTCGGCGGCGTTCCGCGAAGTGATCTCAAACGCCTCTTTCTTGGTGCCTTTGCCTTTCCCGTGCGTCACCTTATAGATCCACTCCTGCAGCGGCTCAGTCATTTCCAGACCGACAAAGTCGTACATGGTCTTGATCTCCGTCAGCGGGTCCCGCACCATGTCCTCGTAGCGCACCATCTTGTAACGACCCTTCAGGAACTCGGGGGGTTTCAAGGTGGCCCTCTCGTGGATGCGCACGTGGCTGCGGCATATCTCCTGCATGACGCGGTACTGCGTGTCTGCCACGGCGGTGCCCCCCTGTTCCAGGACGATGGCGTTGTCTTTCATGAAGGCTTTGGCCGACTGCTCTCTCGACCGGACCACGGCGCGCGGATCCCGCACCAAGTGAATGATCCGGAGGTCCAGCGTGGGGTCTTGGAGGAGAGGATAGAGCGACTCCAGCTCAAGGAAACGCACCTCTTTCAGCACCACGTGGCTGTAGGTGTGACAGGCGCTGACCGCTGGCTGCAGCGTCCTGGAGCTGCACCGCTTGCGACACTCCGTCTCGTTGCTGAACTGGTGGCGCAGCGTGAGGGAGCATGCCGGTGGGGAGCACAGGGCACGGCTGTGGCTCCACATGAACAAGGTGGACACGTTATGCAGCTCTGGCATGTAGGCCTCCATTGTGGAGAAGTCACACTGAAACACACTCCGTATGAGGTCCCGTACCGCCATCCTGAGGGCCCGGGCGCCAGGCTTCTGCAACGTGGTCCACACGTGCCAGCCAGGCTCCATTAGGTAGAAGACGGATGGATGCTGGCTGAACACCTGGCCCAAGAAAGAGGAGCCCGATCGCCATGAGGATAGCAGCAATACGTGAACTTTGCCCTGGGGAGGCGCGGGGCCGCAGGGACTGAGCTGAACGTACCATCCGAAGAGCAGCACCACGGCCGCTCCCTGAAGGATCACCAGGACAACCACGGTGGGAGGGCCCAGTCTGCAACGCGGCATGGCGCTTGGTGTACTGTGAGCTCTCACAGCTGCTGGTGCTTGGGCTGGATTCCTCTCTGCTTCTGGGTTGTTGGCGTCGGTCTCTCTCTCCCTCTGGAGCTACGTATCTGCTCTGCGGCACAAAAACGTATAAGAGATTAACATCAGAAAGAGCATAGAGGGAGGGTGGGAGGCAAGGGATAGAGGGAGGGGAATATGTTAAATAACTAACATGTGTGTTCCTGAAATGTTCTTGCGGTACCCCTATAGATGTGCAGCTCCGTGCGCAGGTCAGAGTCTAAAGAAGACCCTTTATCAAACACAAGCTGCAACGGTATGGATTTTTAGTTATCGCGGTATTAAGTCATTGTTTACAGACGGTATGACGGTATCGCCGTATCTTCTAAAAAAAAGTTGTTTTGAACGAAAAAACTAAAAACATTGTGCATTACACAACGGCTGTATTGCAGTTATTGCACCCACTGCACTGCACAAATGAAACTCCTTGATACAGCCATTGGGGATAATGGTTGCAAGTAGTTGCATGCAAAAGTTTTGTTGCAAAGAGTTGCGACTGGTTGCATTGGTGTGGACTGGCCTTAAGGGAAGTTCGCACCCAGCAGCAGCACGATAACTCTCGTCACAGTTCTGGTGTCATCCACTTAAGCTAGAAAGTGTTTTTAAATAATATCTTTGGTTATCATGGTTTTGAACTCGACACCACGGTATGCATTACACAACCGCGGTATGGCGGTATTGCAGTTATTGCACCGAGCCCTAGTGAACATGGTACTGGCATATAAAACTTTGTGATGCTTTCTGTATACATAATAGATTCTACTGTTATTTCATGTCACATCTTACCTTGCAAATAAGTTACAGTATGATTATTTGTAATACATTTGGTCACAACAACATAATATAATATAATATTTTATTTCTGTGGATTCAGCTATGATAGCAACAGCTGTAAGAGTGAAACACAGGATCGAGAAAGAGTAAGCCAAAACAAAAGAATAAAGATTAAACTGTGCATCAGCACTGTTTGATTAACAAAGGTAAAGTTTGGGTCAAAGGTAACACATGAAATGGTGAGTGATCTCATCATATGTATGCGCATCACCACAAATTCACAGTCACACCATGAGTTCATTCACAATCTGACTGAGACAATACAGCAGCAAGTCGCTATTGTATTGTAGGACAATACAATCAACTATTGAACTGAATTGCTATTAGCAACTCAAAGTAAAATCTACAGTCCTAGACAGTAGACATTTGAATAGTGGCTAAACAGACTGGAAAGGCAGTGAGGGAACACACTGTACTGCATGAACTGACATAATGTATAGCCATATGTGGACACTTAACATCTGGAAAGACTGTAACGGCTGTATACGAGTCTGAGGAGGGGCAGTAGTCCATTTTGCGTGTGTGTGTGTGTGTGTGTGTGTGTGTGTGTGTGTGTGTGTGTGAGTGAGTGAGAGAGAGAGAGAGACAGAGAGAGAGTGAAAAAGGGGGGAGAGACAGTAAGGGAGCAAATTGATTCAAGTTGGTGTGGCAATCTCCGCCACACTATAACAATATAATAAAGAACTAAATGTGAAAAACAAGTTTAAAATATGAGTAAAAACGTGTGTAAAGTGTGTCAGTGTATACAATGTAAAGTGTAGGGAATTCTGAATAATTAATTGTGTGGAAAATAAAGATCTTATATAGAGACAATAGTATGGAAAATGTAAGGCTTTCCAACATAGGCACTAAGCCAGGGTATGAGGCGAGGTTGAAGCCAGGGGTGTCCAAACCTTTTTCAAAGGCAGTAAAAAAGTGGCAACACAAGGCGTACAGCCAGAGAAACAGAAAGTTAAACAGAAAATAAAACAAAGCTACACTGTGAAGGATTATGCTGACTGTTCCTAAAGCCTTCCATTGGGAATAGATCACTGCGGAGGTGATCCACGAGCGCATGCCTTAATCTGGTTGCTTATTGAACAAGTCCTAACAGGGTACGCCTTACCTCCAGCCCTCAGGACATCTACAACATACACAACAAACATCATGACAGCTCCCTCTGTTTCTCTCTGCAAGTTTCCTGTCCTTTGTCCCATACCCTCTCCTCACCTCCTCACATCCTCTCGCCTTCTCACTCTCACCCACTGTCATTCTCTCTCTTCTCCCTGTCTGTGTCTTCTTCTGTTACACATTCTCTCTCTGTGTTGCTCATTCAAAACATTCTATTTTGTATCTATCGGTTCCGTCTCGTACTGCGAGTTAGGAAACACACTGTAAAACACTTTGTGGTGATGTACATGAAATGTAGTTAAGTTTATCATAATGAAAAGACCCCCCCCACACACACACACACAAAGTCTGTGTTGAATCAAAATATGTAGTCTACAATATAAGTGAATATTGCCACTTGCATCATGTCCACTTAACACAAGTGAGACTCTTCTTTTGAAATGACAATATCTATGACAGATGTATGCCTGAGGTGGGATAAAGTGAAATGCAAAACTTCAATGTGTTTCTATTTAGCCTATGAAGAATAAACCTAGGCATTTTTTTTTAAAGAATTGTCTCTGAGAAAGAATGCTAGATATCTGAACATTTTATAAAATGTTTCCCTGAAGCAATATATTCTGACTGCAAGGGTGACTTTTTTTCTTATTTCCACATACCAACTCAAAGGTAGCCTTTATAGCCTATTAATGACATAGTTCAATATTGAAAAAGGGGGAGGGGGTTCTCCCCTTTAAATGAATTAGTAGTCTGTCGTGGAATTAATTAGACAAAATAGCTACAGTATAGTATAGCACCGG
This sequence comes from Nannobrachium achirus, assembly GCF_963921795.1. Lineage (NCBI taxonomy): Eukaryota > Metazoa > Chordata > Actinopteri > Myctophiformes > Myctophidae > Nannobrachium > Nannobrachium achirus. The sequence goes on along the minus strand of NC_137820.1, from coordinate 13,097,089 downwards.
GTCGAGTGGATTTTCACCATACAATATATGTGGGAGAGTCGAAGAATAGACATTTAAACAGCATTTCTCGCATTATGGCTTTCCTTTGTCGTTTCACCAGCGACCCCCCCCCCCCCCCACACACACACACACACACACACACACACCTATTCAATTAATCGCTACCTTAATTTCAGTCGTTTACATTCATATACAGTTAAACATGTGTATAAAAAAACACGTTTGAAATGAATCCAAACAGATATTCAGTTCTCTGTAATAGCACAAACGTGCGTTCGCTTCCCTGCATGGGTACCCCCCCTCGGAAACGTAAGCCAAAAGTCCCCCAAGAAGTAGCCTAAAGAAACAGTCTTGGCTCAGTGGATGTTCCGGTCACTCTTCTTTCTTTTTTTTAGTTGGAAGGTCTTACCTTAACGCCGGTGTTGCCTGGCGACGGACCGTCCACCACTGTCCAGTTGGAGAACTCTTCCAAATCCCGTATTATTGAGATCACCTAGGTTTTGATCTCACAAAACCTAGGCGAATCCTCCCGAGAGAACCGCTATCTCCTCCACAGTGTCCGTTTGTGTACAGAGAGGACTTTTTTAAAGACGTGGCCATTGGTTTAGTGGCTGGCAGTGGGATGGGCGGGGGACAGCAGGGGTGAGACCGGAGGGGTGGCATTTCCAGTGGCGTCAGTTCAGAAAAAGCTAAGGTATGGCAACATGACTGGTGTCTTGCACGCGCGCAAGACACCAGTCACGTTGCCATACCTTAGCAACAGGCACAATGAAAAGTGCAGTTTATTATTTCCCCCCTGTAGCCAAGGTGCCATACCCAATTGACGCCTCTGGGCTTTTCATTTCGGCAGGCGGGACCTGAGGCGTCTCTCTCAGCCAAGTATCCCACAGCAGGAGGGAGGCATAGATAAGGGGTTCTCAAAAAGTGGGTCTTCACATTTTTATGGGTCCCCCAATTTTTGGGTTCCTAATCCTACATCTTTTCAGTTATTTGCTTATTTCATGAAGAAATAAAAGAAAATTTTAAGAAAATAGCCTACATAAATGTGAAAATAAATGTTTAAGAAGTAGTTAAAATAGTCACTGTGAGCTTGTAGATCTGATATTTTCACTAGTTGGTCCCGACTCCCGAGCAAATGTCTAATCTCTCTTTTGGGTCTTTCTTGAGCTAAAAAGTTTGAGAAGCAATGACATAGACATTACCAGAGCCAAAATGGACTGCGCAAAAGGACCGCGTTGCGTTTACGCACAGTTTGTAATTGTGACATGATCTGAAATCCATCGTTGACTACACAGCCACACATTATAGACTACACAGTTAATTATATGAGTATTCTTACAATTGTTAAAATACGTTCTATTTTTTCTGGCAACCAATACAATGGTAGACATAGCCTAATTATACTAAGACTCGAGAGCATAGCCCAAAGACTGTAAACAAAAATACACCTTGAATTCATTATGTGAACAATAGGTCTACACTATTATACAAATGCTAAGTGCAATGGAAAACTACCTCTGAAAAAAAGAATGCATAGCCTATTGAATAGGCTATGCACTTTTGTTTTGGTTCCATCAAATAGTTAGGTTTACTCAGAGCCTCTTTATACAAGGCTCTGGGTTTACTTAAGCAGAGTTTTCTTGGTAGGATGCACCTGGTTCCTGAATGACACAGATCTGTGTCATTCAGGAATCGGGTGACAGATCATATCCTGCGTTTACTGCCTTGGGCAGTTTTAACCAAAACGGTCTCCACTGAGACTGGTGAAGGCTTGGGTGGAGAGAAGACAAGTCGTTGACATTGTCATGACTCATGGTGTAGGCCTACTACTGATTTGGAATCAAGTTATGCTCATGGAAACAAGCCCAGGGACTTGCTGGGCCCCTGATTCAGCCCGGGAAAAAGAGTTGGAGAGGCCCTCATTGCACGCTATAGAGAGAGATAGCGCTGCTGCTACTCAAAGATTTGTGACAAAGTGACAAGCCAGTGGGCCAATTACATGAGTTATATTTCGCCGTTGTCGAAACCTTGTATGTCCAAAACAGTTTGTTTTGTATTTATCATTTTAAAAATGATTTAAACTAGTGAAAACAGCCGATCTACAAGCACACAACGCCTCGCACCGCGAGGCGTTGTGTGCTTGTAGATCTGCTGTTTTCACTATATTTGTGCAAAAGCCTTGTATGGTGAAGCAGGGCTTTACTTTTAAAAATGTACAAATTTGAAACTTGGAGATACAAGGTTTCTGCCCGACAGTGACGATTTACTTTGTTGGCCGCCCAGCTCCCAAAATGGAAAGAAGGCAGACATTTTATTTTTTATTTTTTCCTAATGGCCGGCCTGGACCGGCCGGGAATGAACCGGCCGTTCGGGAGTTGTCCCGCTTTTCCCAAAGGCCAGCACGTCCCTGAACAAGCCCTTAGGGCTTTTTGTGTTATCCTTTTAACATAATTTACAAACTGTTAATGAAGTATTCAATCAATCAAAAATGGTGGTTGCCTATTTCTCAGATTGTTGAAATTCTATTGAGAATTGTATAAAGTCCTATATAGACAGTGGCGTGGCTTTCGAGACAGGGTGTGACAGTTACTAAACAGTCTGGCTGAATAGTGAATACTGCCGTGCCCAATGGATAAATGAGCTAATTTACTGGTACTGGTCCAGAGGTGGAGAAAACAGCTTTTTGCGAAAAGCAAGTACACCCTGGGCACACGTCACACTCAATGAATATCAATGCAATATGAGCAAACTCCATCACATACAGTATTGTGATCTATTCTCCTATAGCTGGATGCAAAAATGTCATCCAAATCACTCTTAGTATGACCACAATATATAAAGTAGGTTTCCAGTGTTGACCTGCAATATCTTTCTTTTCAAATCAGAAACAAATAATTCCCACACCGTCATATAGGCCTACTCAGACTTGCGAAAGCTTCATTGTTTTTGTTTTCCTTAAATAATTCTGAATTTTGGGAGAGTCATATTGTTTAAAGGGGAAGACCACCCATTTTCAACATTGAACTATGTCATTATTATACCTTAGAGGAGTGGAGTGGAAATAGAAAAAACTGTTTCCCCCCTTCTGTGTTGCCTAGAACTGGAGGATTGATTTTGGGGTTTGTATTGTAAAGTACAACGGTGTGATGTCATCAAGTTGTACTTTACAATACAAACCCCAAAATCAAACCTCCAGTTCTAGGCAACACAGAAGGGGGGAACTTTTTTTCTATTTCCACACAACTCCTCTAAGTTATATTAATGACATAGTTCAATATTGAAAATGGGTGGTCTTCCCCTTTAACCAGTGTACACTTGGTTCTAAGTTGTTTTTGCAATCAGTCACATATTAACAAGGTAAATGAGCATGTATATGTATGTATAGGAGCGGCTATAGCTGAAAATGGGCATTGGTCAGGCATAGCTGAATGAGTATAGAGAGGCCTCCTGGGAAACCCAGTCCCCAGTTTCTGTCTATGTGTCCCTGAGCAAGAAACTTAACCCCTAATGATCCCGGGGCACTGTATTAATGGCACTTGGCCACTGCTCCTAATATTTACAATGGGTTGAATGCAGAGGACAAATTTCACATGTGTTCAAAATGTATTGTGACAGAAATACCGCAATGTATTGTGACAGAAATTAAAAAGATGACCAAATCTACAAAATGTATAAAACTTTATTCAAGTTAATAAATTAATTAATCAATTATTAATCCTAAAGCTATGTACAGTACAAAAAAAATAATTCTTCCTGTATTACAAGTTTTCTTTTCGAAAGTCTTTACAATTCAAGACTTTTTGTTTTTACTTGGTGATGGAAATTATAATTATAAATGATAATACTGATACAGGACAGCTGAAAATGTACTAAAGCAATTCCGTTGTTGAAAGGTAAAGCTTCTGGGTGCTGAGGGCTGTACAAAAACAAAAACAGGAAAAAGGTGGTTTCAATTACCTTTGTATTGAATGAGAGCTAAAGTTTGATGTAATCACCCTTTCACCTATGACTATGACAAAGCACCCTGTACTGATAGCTTAAAGTGTTAGTTCACCTATTTTTGACATGAAGCCGTGTGAAATACTTGCCATTAAAATAGTGGTTACAAATGTATTAATTCATTACCAGAGTCCTGTGGTCAGAGTTCTGGTCAGTTTTAGATGAATATAAAGTAGTTCCGGTGATTTGGCAGGGGCTCATGGCCCAATCATTAAAAATAGATGAATCCACAAAACTAGCGTCATTTGTATTGTTGACCTATTTCTACCAAATAGACCAACTTTCGTTCAACTTTGACCCCTGTCACATGGTACTATTTTTTGTGTCCAGTATCACTACGCAGCTGCAACATCTCCCCCCAAAACAAGGTGCTTTGCAGTCAGCTGATCAGAACGAAACCTCGCTCAAAAATAGGTGAACTAACACTTTAAGTGATAAAAAACAGGAAAAGACAACACTTGGGGCGCCCGCTGGCCTACTGGTCCAGGTGCATACCACAAAGGCATTGCCACATAGGCATTGATGCCGGACGGCATTGCCGGTTCGATTCCTGATTCCGGACGACCTTTGCCGCGTGTCACTCCCAAAATCTCTCCCCATTTCCTGTCAGTCTACTGTCCTATCCAATAAAAGCCCAAAACAAAATCTTTAAAAAAAGAACTATCACAATATTACTCTATTCAAAATCCCAGACGATATCTATAGACTCATATATCGATGTCATATCGATATATTGCCCAGCCTTAATGTGTGTTATACATACAGTATATCGTCGTTGTAGGGTGAAAACCTTGTATGTCCAAAACCGTTCATTTTGCATTTTAAAAATGATTTAAACTAGTGAAAACAGCCGATCTACAAGCGTGTGCTTGTAGATCAGCTGTTTTCACTACTTTTGTGCGATGGCCATATGATAAAGCAGGGCTTTACTTTGCGAAAAAACGTACACATTTGAAACTTGGAGATACAAGGTTTCTGCCCGACAGTGACGATATTTTACTGCAGTGCTATTGTGTGTACAAGGGAGTCGAACCAACTCTGCCACATCACTGGAGATGAGGCTTTGCCAGTGGGATGGATATGGTGGGTACAACCTGGTTCTGAAAGACAAAAATCTGGATGCGGTTGAAAACCCAGAGGAAGATGAGCAGGACGCTGACATACTGGATCCAAGCAAACTTGATGGTCTCCCAGAACCCAGGTCTATAGGTGGAGGGTAATGGTTAAGGCCAACACTGTGGCGTTGAATTTTAACCCATTAAGACCTGAGGTTGAATTCTACAAATGCCTTCTCAAACAATTTTGCAATCCAAAATTATTCAAGATTTTTCAAACACTTTCAAGATATTTAAAAAATAGCATTATGTACAAGCTTAAGGGTTAATTTCATTTGTACACTGTCAGAGTTACACACCTGTATAGGGACATTTGAAACCCACTCAAGGACACTTTGAGACCCACTTAACTGGTGTAGCAGAGTGTTTCCAGTGAGCCAACATGCACAATATCAGCACCCTGACTGTTTGACCAGAATGGAACAGACCCTTCATTAGTATCATCGGTAACACCTGTGAAGGAAGTCGAAAGACACCCGGAAGTAGAACAAAATGGCGTATATGCATATAGCCTATCCCTTGAAACAACTAGATAGATAGATTTGTTTTGGGATCATACTATAATTCATGGGTTTTCAACCCATATGTAAAGGGGGTTCTGCCCCATAGGTCGATCTCCCGTTGGGTCGAACAGCGTCGGCAGGTTAGATAATCACCCGCAAGCGTCGGCAGGTTAGATAATCACCCGCGTCACGGTTACTGAGGTTAGGGTTAGGGTTAGGTTTAGGTTTTGGTGGTCGATCCAAAGGGTGTTCGACCTAATGACATGTTATGTAAAGTCCAAAAAATAATCAGACTTTGTCTTTTTCTATCTTTAGTTTTTGGTTCCTCACACATTTCAGCAGCAGTAGCAAACAGTTATAAAGAAAATATTCAAACACATCAGTTCAAAGTGGAGCGGTGCATTTGAGCAGCTATATCCTGTGTGTATGTGTGTGTGTGTGTGTGTGTGTGTGTGTGTGTGTGTGTGTGTGTGTCTAGGCTGCTCAACAGCGCCACTTGGTCACCCAGCGGTATCGCAGCTGTTCGTGCTGCATAGGGACACAGGGACACACTAAGTCAAAAGTAGGAAGCGGCTATCACAGCTCCAAAAATAACTGCTACCTGCCAAAATAAATGCTTCATAGACAGAACGCGCAGTTTGAATACTAATGAAGTGAGTCTGGGAGGTGTCTATTGTGAAGTTAATGTGTGAATTGCTTCGGAACTATGACCGCGGCCATTCCTGTGGCCAGCGCCTCCTCCAGTGCGTGTCAGAAACGCTACTTTGAAAGTTTCACGAGGGCATACGCTTTCTCTCATTTTCTTCTTCACGTCATGCTACGTATGCTGCGTATCACGGTAGAAGAACCACTGGGAGGCGGGGGACCGCGACGAGAGGTGCATTTGAAAAAAAGAGGCTTGCGTCCATACCACTGCAAAGGTTGTTGCACTTATGTGGACTGGCCTTTACAGTAGCTGATGCAGATAAGTGGTAACACACAAAGACCTTAAACGCACGCACGCACGCACGCACACACACACACACACACACACTCAGACACATCTATTAAAGGATATCTAATCACTTCCATAGGGTAGCGGATGTCCGCATTGATCTGGAAGGGGGCACCAGCAGCTCTTCCCACAGTCCACACTGGACTTGGACAGGACAGCACCGTGGTCACTGTGGGAGGGAGAGGAGAAAGAGGTGAGAATAGGGCTGGGCAATATGGACCAAATCAAATATATTTTTGACCAAATGCCTCAAAATTGGTATTGTGACAATACTATGGAATTGTGATAATAAAAATGTATGTGTTTCAAAGAAGTACTGCTAAATTCCAAAGGTGTAGACAGCAGAGAAAGGAATTCCAAGGCACTTCGTCTTTAGTGAAAACATATGATTTATTTTCTGAGCAAGGCAACAAAAGTTGACCTTGTTGCTCAGAAAATAAATCATGTATTTTTTTCACTAAAGACGGAGTGCCTGGGAATTCCTTTCTCTGCAAGTCTGCTGTCTACACCTTTGGAATGTAACAGTACTTCTTTGAAACATCTTTTATTCATATATTCCTATTTCCTACCTATATCACCAAAGAGCACCTGTCTCTGATCTATGCTCGTTGCATATGAAAGTAACCTTTAAAAAGGTATCGCTTACTTGTGAGAAGGCTATGTTTGAGGTGGACTCATCCTATAGTAGTATTCTGTTCACTATGTTTCATTCACTGTACAGTAATAATGAATAAACCACAAAAACTCACAGTTTCTATCCTGATAGGCTCCAATTATGTTGACAAGATCATATGCACTTGCGAAGGGGCTGGAACCATCAATCACAGAAACCTTGACCCCAACGAACAGATGTTTTGCAGAGAACAATTAATAACAAACCAGAAAAGTGTAGAGGGCAGGGACGTGCTGGCCATTGGGAAAAGCGGGACAACTCCCGAACGGCCAGTTCAATCCCGGCAGGTCCAGGCCGGCCATTAGGAAAAATAAAAAATAAAATATCGGCCTTCGTTCCATTTTGGGGGCTAGGCGGCCAACAAAGTAAATCGTCACTGTCGGGCAGAAACCTTGTATCTCCAAGTTTCAAATGTATATATTTTTTCGCAAAGCAAAGCCCTGCTTCATCGTACAAGGCCGTTGCACAAAAGTAGTGAAAACAGCCGATCTACAAGCACACAACGCCTCGCGGTGCGAGGCGTTGTGTGCTTGTAGATCGGCTGTTTTCACTAGTTTAAATCATTTTTAAAATGATAAATACAAAAACAAACGTTTTTTGACATGCAAGGTTTCCACCCCTGTCTCGCGCTGCTGGTATGAAATGCTTGCATTGCTGCAGCTTTCCTCTACACAGTAGCAGGAGTTGGTTGGGCTTGACGTGCCGGGACAGCTTGTACACGACCCAAAACCTGTCTGGTCTCACGTGGTATGAGACTGTAATCCATTGCCTGGAGGACAATAGGTTAGGGAAGGGGACTAACAAACCGACTCGAAGACTCCGGAAGCCAGAACTGGTAGAAGGTTGAGCTTTGGGCTAGCAACCCGAACTTGTAAAAAACTCTTATGCTACAGAAACATTGATGAAAAACTTCAAACCCCAACGTCTTGGAAAGGAAGCCTCTTTAGTGCCCCACACTACAGAGAAAATGACGACGCACTTGGAAAACCGCAAGGAGACAGTGCGCCCGAAGCTTCTGACCCCTAGACGACCCACCAACATTGCTACATGGAACGTGAGAACTATGTATGCAGCCGGCAAGACGGCAATAATAGCGGAGGAGATGAAGAGGTACAGACTATCTCTCCTTGGTCTGTGTGAAACCAGATGGCTCCAGTCAGGGCAGGTCAAGTTGGCGAGTGGAGAATCCATATTGTACTCTGGTCACCCGGAAGACTCTGCACCACATACAGAGGGAGTTGCGTTCATGCTTTCCACAGAAGCACAGAGGGCCCTCATCAGTTGGGAACCCGTCAACTCACGGATAATAACAGCTAAATTCCAAACTACACATAAGAAAATAAACCTACAGGTAGTACAATGCTACGCTCCCACAAACGACGCAGACGATGAAACCAAGGACCACTTTTACAACCAACTATATCACATACTTGAAACCAAAAAAGGAAAAGACATCTTGATTCTGATGGGAGACATGAACGCAAAGATAGGAGGAAACAACACTGGCTTTGAATTAAACATGGGAAGACAAGGACTAGGAACAATGAATGCAAATGGAGAAAGATTTGCAGCGGCTTGTGCAGACAACAGCTTGGTCATTGGTGGGTCAATCTTCCAACACAAGGATGTCCATAAAGCAACCTGGGTGTCTGCTGACCATGTAACTGAAAACCAGATTGACCACATCTGCATTAGCCAAAGGTTTAGGCGCTCATTGCTTGATGTTAGAGTGAAAAGGGGTGCTGATGCTGGATCTGACCACCACCTAGTCACAGCAAAAATCCAGCTGAAATTAAAACGCACAACACATAGTGAAGGAAGGGCCAAATTCAACATACAGCAATTCCAGGATATAGGCACATCAGAGCTTTACAAGGTCACATTACACAACCGGTTCCAAGCACTACAAGGTCTGCAAAACCAAGAAACCCCTAGATCAGTGGAGGATAAATGGGCTAGTCTGAAAACAATGTGGAAAGAGACATGTGAAGAAGTGGTAGGGAGAAGGAAGGTAAATAACAAACCGTGGCTTTCCATGGAAACATTCAAGAAAGTTGGTGAGAGAAGGGAAAAAAAGGAGGTGCTGAACAGAAGTAAAACCAGAGCAACAAAGGCCAAAGCACAGAAAGAATATGAAGCAGTAAACAAAGAAGTGAAGAAAAGTGTCAGAAGGGATAAAAAGAACTACATTGAGGATCTGGCACAACAGGCAGAGGAGGCAGCAGGAAAGAACAATCTCAAAGAACTTTATATAACTACAAAAAAACTGATAGGCAAGTTTCAACAGTCACAAGCACACATTAAAAATACACAGGGTACACTACTCACAACCAAGGAAGACCAACTAAAGAGGTGGACAGAACACTTTAGAACACTGCTCAACAGACAGCCCCCCCAACAGACAGCAGATATCCCACCAGTCACAAATCTTTTGGAGATAAACTGTAACCCCCCCACCAAGACAGAAATCAAGAAAGCCATCAAGGCCCTCAAAGGAGGCAAAGCAGAAGGGCCAGACGAGATCCCAGCCGAAGCCCTCAAGGCAGACATCAAAACCTCCACCAACATGTTACACCAGCTCATGCAAACCATCTGGGAGGAAGAAAATGTCCCATCAGATTGGAGAGATGGCATCATAGTCAAAATTCCCAAGAAAGGAGACCTCAGGGAGTGTAAAAACTACAGAGGGATAATGCTGCTTTCAACACCGGGGAAGGTGCTCAACCGTATCTTACTCGAGAGGCTTCAAAAGGCAGTCGACGAGAAACTGAGGGAAAACCAGGCTGGCTTCAGGAATAACAGATCCTGTGCAGACCAAATAGCCACACTCAGAATTATCATTGAGCAGTCAATTGAATGGAACTCTCCTGTCTATGTCAATTTCATTGATTTTGAAAAGGCCTTTGACAGTGTGGATCGAGAGATGCTGTGGAGACTGATGGCGCACTATGGCATTCCCTCAAAGTTGATAAACATCATCAAGAACACCTACCGAGGGATGCAGTGTCGTGTCCTTCATGAAGGGTGCCTATCAGAACCCTTTGAGGTCCTGACTGGGGTGCGGCAGGGATGTATGCTCTCTCCCTTCCTGTTCATCCTTTGTATAGACTGGACCATGATGCAAGCAACGAGCAATAGCCGTACCGGCATCCAGTGGAGCCTGACCGAACAGCTGGAAGACCTGGATTTTGCTGACGATTTAGCACTCCTAGCACACACACACCAACAGATGCAGGAGAAATCATGCAAACTAGAGAAAGCAGCTGCTTCGCTTGGGCTCAAAATCAACGCAGGAAAAACCAAGGTGATGCGTATAAACAACAAGAACAACTCTCCAATAACCATGGACCAAAATCAGCTAGAGGAGGTAGACCGTTTTACTTACCTAGGTAGCATAATTGCTGTGGACGGAGGAACGGATGAGGATGTCAGTGCCAGAATTGGAAAAGCAAGGACCACTTTCAACATGTTAAATAAAATCTGGAAAGCAAAAAACATATCACGCAAGACCAAACTGCAAATATTCAATTCAAATGTCAAATCCACCCTACTCTACAGTTCAGAAACCTGGAAGATCACTACTAACATACTCCACAAAGTACAGACATTCTTCAACCGCTGCCTCCGACGCCTCCTAGGTATCTACTGGCCCAACACCATCACCAACATCAACCTGTGGGACCTCACTGGACAAGACACAATAGAAAAACAAATCAGGAGGAGGAAATGGAACTGGATAGGGCACACACTTCGCAGAGACAATAGATCAATCACCAAACATGCTCTAACATGGAACCCGCAAGGCAAGAGGAAGAGAGGAAGACCCAGAGCCACCTGGAGAAGAACAACAGAGCAGGAGATGAAGGTGCAAGGACTGTCATGGCAACAGCTGGAGCGGAGGGCACAAGACCGAAGGGGATGGAGGAGCCTCATCGATGGCCTATGTTCCTTAGGGAATTTAAAGGCCTAAGTAAGTAAGAAAGTAAGGTTTCCACCCGACAACGACGAAATATAACTCATGTACAGTAATTGGCCCACTGGCTTGTCACTTGTCATGATCTGAAATGGCAAATCTTTGAGTAGCAGCAGCGCTATAGAGAGAGATCTCTCTCTATAGCGCGCAATGAGGGCCTCTACAATAACTCTTTTTCCCGGGCTGAATCAGGGGCCCAGCACGTCCCTGGTAGAGGGATTCAATACACACGTGAACAATGAAAAACAACATTATGGTGGGATCATCTCACATTGTAAACAGTGTACAGCCCTCGATGAGGCAGAGGCGTCCTCTGCTGCAGCCTCAAGTCTCCACTAATGAACAGCTGAGCACCAGGGACAGGGGAAGAGTGCTGAACATAGGCCAGAGTCTGCATCACCACCGTGGACATTCTCTGTTGAAACACACACAGGAGGATCCTTTTACTTACTACTGACTTGTGAACTCAACATGTCGAAGATCCAGCAGGATCCAAATGTTGTTCCTTTAGTTTAACCACTTAAAGGGATATTCCACTTTCAAAAAACCTTTTGGTCAATTTATCATCTAATCAGGCTTTTATGAACCCCCTGAACAGTTTTTAATTTACTTCATTCAATATTTAGATATTTGATGTAAATGTTATCTGCCCCCCCCCCCCCGGGCTCAGTGCCTCTCCACATACACAGTACACACCCATTGTAACTTCAAACTTCATTTCAACCATGATAGATTCATTAAAAACACCCATTATTTTTTCTGGTGACTCAAAATACCCTCCTAATACTTGAGCGTGTTTTCTCAATAACCTTTTTCATTTATTTGTAATAATTCTTTGGGGAAATTAGAAAAATTAAATACAAAACAAAATTATTAAAAATAAATGAAAAATCAAACCTCGGTTCGAAGTGGAGCGGTGAATTTGAGCAGTTCCAGGTAAATATATAAAATATATAAATATATTCACCTATTTATATATTGACATGTGTCAATTCTTGATTGCCCGTGGCTCGCTACGGTGGCTGCATGCTGAATAGATGGAACAGAGATATTTTGGATAGACTGTTCAAAGTCCCTGACTTTTTTCACCTATTTTATATATTGACATGTGTCAATTCTTGATTGCCCGTGGCTCGCTACGGTGGCTGCATGCTTCGTGAGCCTCCACTCTAACGGCTATCACGGGCAGACGCAGACAGCAGAGGGGGTCGACTCGAGATACGCCAACATACCATGCTTGTTAGTTGTTATTAACGGACTACACACACACACACAACAGCTGATCTTCACGCAGACAACACCTCGATGTGCGTCTTGCGCGAGGCGTTGTGAGCTTGCAGCTCTCTCTCTCTCTCTCTCTCTCTCTCTCTGAAATACGATTCTCTCTCTCTCTCTCTATCCCTCCTCTCCCCCCGTCTCCCTCTCGCTGCCGTTAACCTTTGTTTTTATCGCGACGTGGTGTGTGTGTGTGTGTGTGTGTGTGTGCGTGCGTGCGTGCGTGCGTGCGTGCGTGGCGCGCGCGCGCATGCGTAGATCCTGTTCGAACTGAACGAAACAAAAAAATCCCATCATTCTCCATGCATCAGGGCGGAGGGGAACTCAATTCGATAGGTACCGAAATGTTGTGTAACTGCTGTGCGCACATGCGCAGATCCTGTTCAAACTCAACGGGACACTTCTCACTTGTGAGACTGGACACACATTTCTGCCTATCTATAGGTACCGAAATGTTGTGTAACTGCTGTGCGCACATGCGCAGATCCTGTTCAAACTCAACGGGACAGTTCTCACTTGTGAGACTGGACACATATTTCTGCCTATAGCGGAGCTGCTGTGTTTCACACACCGCTCCAAAAATGTTATGGAAAAAACACGGCCTGCTCACACATTAGGAGGGTAGTATGAGTCACCAGAAAAAAACATAATGGGTGTTTTTAATGAATCTATAAGCAAGGCAGAGTTTTTTTGAAAGTGGAATATCCCTTTAATCCCTCTTTTCAAAAGAAAATAGAAGAAATAAAAAATACTAAAACTAATTAAATTGCAAGAAACCTTTGCAGGTCAAAGGCCAAAGGAAGAGAGAGCACGTACAAAGAGCTGGTAGGAAAAGGTGAGCAGCAGTTGGACACTGTACACCTGCTCCTCTGGTTTCAAAGGAAGTTCCAGTCCAAAGACCAGACGGTCCAACTTTCCATCCTGGTTCCGGTCTTCCTCTCTCACCTAAAGAAATTACACAATTGCGCACAAATCAAAGCACAAATGTACAGTACAAGTACATGTATTCAAACATGATATACTTTGAGAAGTCCATCGAGAAAACAAACTAAACAAGTTGCGAGATTGTTACAAAGTCTGTAGGTGTTGATGTGCATATACAACTATTATTTTCAATCCAGATGGTCCCCAACAAAATGAGTTAATATAGCTTGAGAATCAGTTTAAGCCTATATATCGGCAAAATTGGAACATGTTTAAAAACATTTTAACTGGCAGTTTGTCTGTCCGAAATGTTGGTCCTTGTCTCTGTGTCCACAATAAAATTTGCATCGGAAGCTACGAGTGTGCGGATATACTCTTTGATTATTTAGTGTTTATTCCGTTGGCTGGCACCTCACAAGGATCTGTGTGCTGTGGACCTTTTGATAACCGTAAAAACATTTTTAACAACACATTTTGTGTGGCACAAAGTCCGTTCAGATGGTGGCCAAATACATATTCATTTGGGGGTACATGAAAAGGTTCAAGAGCCACTGAATTAAAGTGACTAGCTGAGGCCAAGCCATCACTACCTGTCTGTTGGATCTGCAGCAAGCAAGTGTTGGATCCAAAGACAGAGTGATCTATTTGCCACGAGGACCCATTAAGGCTCTGAAACTGCAGTGGTGTGAATGTCAGGCCCAAGTAACAGAATCCTTTCTTACGGAGATGGAAGGGATCCGGAGGTTGGCTCCTTGCATGTTGTTAAAATGCGGAAAGGTGCTCCAGGCAACATAGTCTCCCTTGATGCTAGTTGCTGCGACAAGAAGACTCTGGTATTGAAACTGTACAACTGGCTGTTCCTCATAAGTACTCCTCTTGATCCAGAAACCTAAAACAAAGCAGCTTTAATAAGTTATCTGTAATTCTCTATCTCTCTACCATTCCCACCCACCCCTACCATTTGCGTTATCCTTTTAACCTAAATGTCTTACTGTCTGTACCACTGTGCTGTTTACATTTCGGACTAATAAAGAATTCAATCAATCAATCAATCAAAAGTACAGGGTTCCTAGTCCTACACATTTAACATTTTAAAATTCTATACTTTTCCAGACTAAAATTTCCCAAATTCCCAAACCATATTTGACATCTGAGTACAAATAGCATGATGTTTATTGCAATGTTAGAAAAAAATCCACTGACTAGGTTGGCTATGCTAACCCAACTACAAGCTCACAATGGGTTGCAATGTGAGAGTGGATCGGTTGCAAATAATAATAATAATAATAATAAGTTGAACATTTCTCTATGACATGCCCAAATAGGGATGCTAGTATGTTGAAAGTGAAGCCCAGGCAATGCTAAAAATAGTGAAATGAATGTTATTGAGTTTTTGTCATGGAATTTTAAGTAAATGGACACTACAGTAGGCTTGATTGATTGATTGAAGAATTTATTAGAAGTGTAGAATGCATAGGAAAAGGTACAGTTTCATGACAGTACAGTTCACTGGTACAAGGTCAACTAAAAGGATACGCTCAGGATTTGTATTAACTCATATAACATTGTTAACAGAAGTGGTGTCCATTTACAATTCACCAGTGAACTAGAAAAGAGAACTTCAGTCAATTGACTTTGCTTCATTGGCTGTAGTAAAACATAAAACATACTTGTAAAAAACATTTATAAATAAAATCACTGTCAAATCTCTCTGCCCGAAGAGGAAGAAAATCTGAATTGAATGCAATCCGAATTTTATATTTTAGAAAACAGAATAGGGACAAGTCTGGAAACAAATATTATGTTCTCTCTTTTCTTGTTTTGAAATGACTCAAATCAAATTATACTTTCCATATGTGTGTGTAAGAACCTGCCATTGTCAGCACAGTTTATAATACTAATATGTGGCGTTATTTATACTTCATCACACTGACTACAAGGTTATTGTCAGACTAGTCTTAGCTCATTTATTCAACAGCAACAACCACATCAACAATTCAGTACATGTACCTTGGCTCCTATAAGCCACCAAGAGAGGAGGGATGTATGTGAGGCACAGCACCACAATGACAAACAGAGTGGCTCTGGTGCAGACGCTGCTTTTGTACCGAATCAAAGCCGGGTGAGAGTAGACTTCATAGAAAGCCATAACAAAATAAACAGACGATGTGTAAAAATCGGTTTTGACCCCCTTCAAAAACAAAATCTTCTAGCTGCGACCACTGCTGCTCACCAGTCAAGCTAGCATGGATGTTAACTCCTGGTAGCACTGCAGAGGAGACTAGTGTGCGACAGTTCACTGTTCACACTAAAGAACGGGCAAAAAAACACACAAACAAAATAAACTCTGACCAACTACTAGCCATTTATCTACTCCCGAAAGCTTTAGTGCGCATTTATACGATTCACCATGGCAACGTGTCGCCGCTTGCTAGTGAGTTTCTTATAACTAAAGCCGCGCCATGTTCATTCAGGCTTCTTCCTGTGTGCAGAAAACAGCAGACCTACAAACCCAAACGGCGTCGCTTCCCCGGCGCGTGGCGGGCTTGTAGATCGGCTATTTTCGACACGCGGCACCTTTGTGCGGCGAAGTATCTATTTGGGATTTAGCGTCCACGGTTACCATGGCCGCCACCGGCAGGGACGTGCAGAGAATGTTAGCGAGGCAGGGGCTGACATTTGTAAAAGGGCCTTTTGGTGGAATATAAGGTTTGGTCGAAAATAGCAGACCTGCGACGCGTTGTGAGCTTGGAGGTCGTCTATTTTCGGTGCTTGATACACACATTAAGCATAATCAAGTTAAAGGAGCTATAGTCAACCTTTTCTTTAAAAACGAATGCTAAAATAAAAATAATGTTTCGAAAATATTTTATAAAAGAATATAGGCCTATGTGTTTCAATTCAAAAATGACCACAAACAGCGTAAAATAATGATAAAATAATCGTTTTGGCCATTGTCGGGCCGACACTGTTGTTTACATTCTAGTCTGAGTAGAATGTAAACAAAGTGTCTGCCAAACAATGGCCAAAATGATTATTTTATTATTATTTTACGCTGTTTGTGGTCATTTTTGAATTGAAACACACATGTAAAGATTATTTTTTTATACAATATTTTCGAAACATTATTTTTATTTTAGCATCCGTTTTTCAAGAAAAAGTTGACTATAACTCTGGCTCCTTTAACACTGGAAATGTGGCATAACGGCACGGATTTCTACACAGAGAGGGCAAATCTTTCAACATAAGATGCTGCATTCAAGTTCAGGAGAGTTTGGACAAGGCAATTCTCTCGAAGTATGGTATGAAAAGTCACCTTCAGACAGCTGCTACCCGTGACTTGTAAATAGACTAAGCCCCCATGCTCCCCCCCCTTTTTCTCTTTTTCTGCCTTTGTATTTGATGTGCTTTTGAAACTGATATTATCCTAGATAAAGTACTATGTTCTATCCGTCTGTCTTTCAATGTTATATGAGATACTTAAAGTGTGGTTCCTGTGGAAATAAGCCTCGGCTTTCTAGGATCTCCTTTTAGTTGACCTTGTACCAGTGATTTGTACTGTCATGAAACTGTACTTTTTTCTATTGCAAACTTCTAATAAATTCTTCAATCAATCAATCGAATGCTGCCTTCTATGGCATGGAAAGAGGGCCTTGCTTTCACCATAGTAAAAACTGCAATTATAATAGGCTAATTATAATTAATTTAAAAAAAAAAGTCTCACTCCTAACTTTTTCTGAAACTTGGCAGCCCTGCTGCATGCATGGTCTGGAGAGGGCACTTTTTACAGACAGATAAAAGGGCAGGGGCTCAAGCCCCCTTTGATGTCTATGTGTGCATATGTCTGGCCACCAGTGTCGCTTAGCAACCAGAGCAAATCGAACGACTCCCTCTCTCTCTCTCTCTCTCTCTCTCTCCTCTCCCCCTGCATGCAACTCAGAATGGTTTGTCCAGCGGTGACATCACCTCCCACTGCTAGACAGACAGGACGTTCGAAGCTTCTGGTTGATAGAAATTGTTGACGTTTTGTTTTGATCTTCTCTTTATCTGGATCGCTGCTCAATTTCATCGACACTGCCCGCTTTATGCTCATACTCGCCTTGCAATCTGACCGTAGCATCACGCCTCGGTGTGAGGATCCAGCCAAAATGAAATGGATGTTTAAAGAGGATCATTCCCTCGGTAAAGGGATTTTGATTGTTATGAAACGTGCTGATACTGTCATGACTCATGCATCATTCGTTTAGTATATTGTTTCCTTTACTTCCTGTTTCGAGTTTGCAATGTCATCCTTGACTTGAAGGTGCAGAATTGCATGCCAATTTGAGTCTTCACCTGCACAACCTGTTATCCATTCAGTGTGGCTACATGGCCTGCACAAAACGCTATGGTGCTCTCCCTTTAACTTGTATCCCCTTATGGGAGGAGGTCGTTGTAGCCATGGCCCCTGGTAGATCATATTTAATAAGTTTGCTTGCATGGTTGCCTTACAATATAGTCTAAGCTAAAATAGAAATGTCTTATGGACTGGTGTTGTTGCTATAATTTGGTATATCTTGATAGTAAACTAAGTTCTATCAACACCAAGGTCTATGTATCTATCTTTTTTCCCTCTTCTTCTTTTTTTCAAACTTGGCTGTTAATTCTGCAGAGATTACCAAAAGTAGGCTTCGTATCTAGGGTAATGAGAGGGCATCTTGAACATTAATGGATTTACCACACCTTATGTCATGCCCAAAGGCCTTTATCACTCTGCCTACAGTGAATCTGATCCTGCTTATAAAGTCGATGGGGGGAAAGAAATTCATCAATGCAATTTACTGTTGCTATTAAATCATCTGCAAAAAGTGCACTGGTCCAATTAAAATTGTTTTTAATCAAACAAAAAGTATCTCATGAGAATGACAGATAGATAGTCTAGGCTAGTGGTGAAAGTTAATTAGCTTTTGTTGTTATCCTGGTATGATATGCTCATGGGATTCTATGCCTGTTTCAGAAAGATGTTGCTATGTCTACCTTTATGCAGCGTTTGATCCTGTAAATAAATCACGACTGTGTCCTGTGCTTGGCTTATTTGCATTAACACCTCAGCTGAGACTCCCAAGAGTCCTTGCTCATCCGTTTAATCTCTGACTTCCTGTTTGTTCCCTGTCTCTCCCACAGAACACAGATGTGTGGAGTCAGCCAAAATACGCAACAAATACCCTGACAGAGTACCAGTGAGTAAGGGGGTAGTGGGGATAGCAATGATGGAGTGAATGAGTAAGGGAGGGAGGAAAAGGAAAGTCCTGAACAAAAGTATTATGAAAAGTCAACCCATTTTACTTAGGAAGTTTACTGGGTATTATGGCCTTGTGTGGTTTATATGTGCAGTTTGGTTTACATCTATATCATGTCAAGTACGGTAACATATCAAAAGGTATACAGTACACTAAGTTCTATTTACTTAAACAGCAACCAGTCCTTGTTAAAAGATTATTTTTGGTTTATCAGTGTCACATGCACACATTGTGTTATATGTTACCGGTACTGATTCACTCTAAATAGTAAAGGCCTCTCTGCGAATCACATCTCTGCCAGTCTGGATTTCCTTGCCAGGCAGGGCATGTGTAAGTTGTAGGTTGAAGACGTCAGGACACAAGGAAGGGGGAATGTTCGCATTTACAACCACGGCAGAAAGTTGTGTCATGATCCAAGAAATCCAGGAGAACCCTATCTTTCTTGGCCTACTGGGAATGTGTGCATGCAAAGTTTTGCGCTGTTCGGTCCAGGTGTTTAAGAAGGGGCGAGTTTGTGAAAATACCAAGTCATGTTTTAGAAGATTATGATTTTGAAACAGTTTTTCACACTGGAATCCATCAGCAAAACAAATTGAATTTGCCTCTGGCCCAATTCCCCTGTGTAGAGACACCGTTCACTCTCCTTCAGCCCTCCTCTTCCGGTGGTTCTCCTTTGTTTTCATTCCTAATAATAAAAACTCTTCTACACGTTGTAATAGGAGTTAGATATTTGGCCACGGAGGTTTGAATCTGTCTTGAGAGATTACTGGATAACAAAGGAAATTGCTCTGATCACCTTGGTAAAAAGAAAAAGTCAGCTATGGGACACATTTTCACACTCAGTTGTAGGAGGAGCTTGCAGTAGTCGAAAACCAGATTGGCACCTCTCACTTAACAGAGACAGATCCAACACGTGGACAACAGTAGGTGCTAAAATGCGTGCACTTAAGAAATGCCTCTTTGTATTGTGTACCAGGCTCTTTTGTGTTGATCATAATGTCCTGTCAACTTCATCCCTGTCCTGAGGCCTTCATTCTGCACCTGTTCAATGCTGGAAAGAATGGGACACTGAGACCACTGACACAGATGAAGGCTAGCTGTTCACGCCCATTGTGTAGGCTGTGTGGTGGTTAAATCGTTTACTACAGTAGGTCACCTTGAAGAAAATCAGTATGAGCAAGGCTGATTCTGTTTCTCTATTGTCATTGAGATTGTGCTTGCCTAGTATCCATTAACAAACTAAACCCGCACTGACTTGTGAACCTGTAGCCTGCAAAGGATGTAACAATAACTAAAAACAACCTTGAACCTTGAACCAAAATGTATTCATAGAATACAGTAATCCACTTTCCACTGGTATGACTCTAACTGTCATATTAGATAAGGAATTCGGAAGCTTGTAATTAGAGATGTTACCGATCAATCGGCAATGGATCGGATCGGGCCGATCAAAGCGTGATCGGCGATAATCGGTGGTTTAGATCAAAAGGTAAATTCACCGATCCGATCCGATCGGTGCATCCGATCAACCAGCCGTTCAGTATGCCCACTTGAGGCCATTTTGGGGTATTGATTTCCACAGTGCTGGAGGAATAATTAGTTACTGCTATGATAATAAATACATAGTAATGCTGGTAAATAACTATAAGGCAAATATATAAATGAATTCATGAGTGAATTAATTAATTAAAGTTAAAACATTAACATTTAGAAAATATAAATAATATATAAATAATAACTTGATCGGATCGGTGATTGATCGGTATCGGGTGATCAAACTTTTGTGATCGGTGCTCGGTGATCGGTTCCAAAAAACCTGATCGGACCATCCCTACTTGTAATACTGGCTATTGACTCACTTGTTTCCACCTCTGTATGTCCATCCATATGTGTGGCTGTCTCTGAGCTGCTAATCTCCGGAAGTGCTGGACCAATCGGCGTGAAATCTTGCACGCACACTCCCGGTATAGGTCAAGGAAAAAACTCCAAATCCAAATCTTTCCATTTGGCCTCTTTGTACAGCTATAACAGGCCGGTTCATGTTTACGATCTTCAAGATTCTTTCTTAAAAATACACTTTTTGCTTCTACTCCTACAAAACTCACACAAATTGGTACACATTATATCTGTGGTCACATGATCAACATATGTATCCATCAGAATTTTTAGATTCCATTTCCGATTGGCCATGATTGCCTTTCAAAGTTTGAAGGTTTTGTACAAAACGTCACAAAGCCATAATCTTGACCCATAGGTTGTACAATATTAATGCACACTTTTCGCAATAGCCTTCTACTACACATTTTCTCTTTTCTTCAAAACATTTTTTTACTATACTCCAAATTTTGTCCAAAACTCACACAAATCGTCACACATTATCTTTGGAGTCATGTGAAAGATGATCAGATTTTCCATATTCCATTCTATTTGGCTATGACTGACTTCCAAAGTTTGCGGGTCCTGGGAATTTGAGGCTTCGATGAGCGCACTTTTCTTGTTTGTGTTTGTTTTAGTTACCTCTGTGATTCTGTGTGTGCGCTTGGCATGTACTGCATGTTCACATTTGTGTTCCTGTGCCAGGTGATAGTGGAGAAGGTATCTGGCTCACAGATAGTGGACATTGACAAGAGGAAGTACTTGGTGCCCTCTGATATTACAGTGGCCCAGTTCATGTGGATCATCAGGAAACGCATTCAGCTGCCCTCGGAGAAAGCCATCTTCCTCTTTGTGGACAAAACTGTCCCGCAGTCCAGGTGAGATGGGAAGGAACGCCATTGATTTTAAATAGGTTCCAAGGGAGTTCAATCACCATAACCACCATTCACAAAATGCCCTCCTTGACTGTGCTATTAGGAGTGATATCAAAGTCTTTATCTCCACAGAAAACAGTTTCATGCCATATTTCGTCAAGTAGCATAGGGATGATCAAACACATTGTAATGTGGGATAAAAGCAGGGGTGCCCACACTTTTTTGACTGGAGAGCTACTTTTAAAATGACCAGCTCAACATTATCTACCCACCCCAAAAAGATTTACCTGGGGGGGGCTTTGGAATAGTAGCGGCACTGGCGTTACATAAGACAAACGCACTTGAAATGGGAAATGGAAGTGATACAAACGCACTTGAAATAGGAAATGGAAGTGATTTTGGTCACCCTTGGCTTAAAGGAACGGAAAAAAAGGGGGAAAAAAAGAGAGAAACAATTAAACGATTCTTACTCAAAACTTCCCAAAATGTTGGACAGGAATCCTTTATGATGTGCAGTTTTTTAACATTAATATCACATCAAATCGGTAGCATATCTAAGACAAAAAGTTTATTCTACATAAACAAGGCACCATCGTCTACTCTAAACAAAAAGTTTGTGCAATACTGGTTTGCAGTACGTCGCTCTGGATTACTGCTAAAAGCATAAATTGTAAATTGCTATAAGGATCTTTTCAAGCCTGTAAATTAACTTTCCCTACTTTCCAACCGGAAAACTGAAACAAACTCTACTAACAGCCGTGGGTTTCTTCTCAAGTATTTATTATAGCCTACATAAAACTCATTTGTTTTTTTTATTGTGGTATCCTATACTTATACAGTAAAAGCTAAGATTAAACCCCCTTTCCATTACATGTGTAAGAAGGGCGTACCTCTTTGTCTCTTCATCTCTGCAAATAAAGAACAGGACATACGAACCAAACGGTGAAATCAATCTCCCTGTGAAACAGGATGAAGCCACTCCTATCTCCCACATTGACACTGATCAAAAATGCCCATGTGCTTCACAAACCGTTGATGTGCCTATGTGATGCACCGTAAACAAAAGCATAGAAAACCAACCGTACCTACAGTATATG
Organism: Nannobrachium achirus; assembly: GCF_963921795.1. NCBI lineage: Eukaryota > Metazoa > Chordata > Actinopteri > Myctophiformes > Myctophidae > Nannobrachium > Nannobrachium achirus. Next base: position 13,074,507 of record NC_137820.1, on the reverse strand, counting down.
TTGACCTTGTTGTTATTGCTTTGATTTACTTGTAAAACTGACAGACGGTAAAACATAATTCACTCATATTATACCACTCATGCTTAGCTGTCTCATACATAACCATCCGATCAAGTGTCAATAGCTATGGACAGTCATTGTCTTGGTGGAAGATACACCTATAGCCAGACCTATAAACAGGAGATACACCCTACAGATCACTGGAGTAGTGTGAATAGTGAATAGGAGCGGAAATATAGTACAGCCACCGCTTCCCTTTTACTATTCTAGTTCAAGAATGTCTTATCTTATCACGACTCATGTATCTGCCTACTCTGGTATCTTCATTGTGTGTATGTGTTTGCGTGCAGCAGTGTGTGTGTACACACACAGCTATGGTTATTAATATCTTGGGAACACAGTTATGTAGAAATCCAAAGACATTTGAACGAGCTGCTATGAACTGCCAAAAGTTTGTTTCCTGTTGACTTGTGCAACCAAACCATTGTAGGACCATACCGGTCAATACATTGTTTATTCACCGCTTTGGCCATAATATTGTATAGACTATTTTCTCATTAACGTTTGTTTTTTCTTTTATCCACTGTTTAAGGCTAGACACTCTATCCTATATTAAAATTGATTAGACCGTGTCGACTCACCGTGGGTCAACGGTTTATGTCACAAACATAACATGCAGACTTGCAAGGTGTACCGTTGCTGCCTGCTACACTGGTCAGGGGTTTTCCATCAGAATAGCCACACCAGGGGCCACATGTGAATTCCAGGGGTCATGCTAGGGGGGCCTCCAGCATAGCCTGGCTTAGCCATACTATATCACACTGCAGTTAACTGCATGGATATCTTTCTCCCTTGTGTTAACATGGGTGGATAGAGTTTAGCTGCGCTAGGCTACCACAAGCACACCGAGCTCCAATACTCACCAAAAACGGCAAAATGCTGTTCAGGGTCTGCTATGACAAAAACTACAGCAGTGTTACAGCGTAGTGTTCTGAAAATATAGTGCTATTTCATTCCACTGTTGCACTCACTCACATCAGCTAAAAGCTTCACATAATTGCAAAAGTGACAGTTTCATTATGAATATGTATGCTACATATCAGTCCAATTCTAAAGGTGGGGTCACCTAACTAGAGCAGTGGTTCTCGACGTGTGGGTCGGGACCCCCAGAGGGGTCCCCAAATTATTTTGGGGGGTCCCCAGATGATTAACTTAATGTGCAACATTGTTTTCTCACTCAACAGTAAACAAACCAACATAAAGTTTAAGTGTATAGAGGGTATCCTCACATTTCTAAAGTGACAATCTAAGGACGTTTTAATACCTCTAAAACGACAAATTAAACGGTGTACAAATTGTCAAATATTAGAGGCAGAAATTGTAAAAATAGCAGATCTACATGCTCACAACGCCTCGCAACATAGAACCGTTATCTAACCGTTATCTCGCGTTGCGAGGCGTTGTGAGCATGTAGATCTGCTATTTTTACAATAGAACCGTTATCTTAGCGCTCGTCAGGGTGGGGGGGTCCCCGGTTAAAATATGATTATTTTGGGGGTCACAGCCTGAAAAGGTTGAGAACCACTGAACTAGAGCATTTGAACACAGACACATGATCTCTGACTCTGACCATCTGCTTTCTAATCTGTTGCAGTCTCACTATGGGCCAGCTGTATGACAAGGAGAAGGACGAGGATGGTTTTCTGTATGTGGCCTACAGTGGAGAGAACACCTTTGGTCTCCACGCCTTTTACACAACTCTGGGTTAATGCCATACCGTATGCCTCTCTAACTGTCTCTCTCTCACACACACATTCACACACACAATAGGGCCCAACATACAGTATATTGGTGGACCAATATCAGGTAATATTGGCCTTTCAAAGGCGATATTAGCACGTATTACACCAATAATTCACCAACACGAGAACATTTTCAGCACAATCACTCATAGATAATATTTTGATAACCACATTTTAACTAGACAACTGGGGGAGGGGGGATGCTCAGTAAACATGTTATACAATTCTATTTGGGTCTACAGAGAGCTGATATTGTTCTTTATGGTTTTAAGTTTAGCTTCAAACCATAAACAATTATCAAACGCCTCCCGATTTTTACAGCCTTTTGTCACAATAGGTCTTTGAAAGATCGAAAGGCAGGTTAGAAGATCAACTAAGCCTACATTATTCATCGCTCAGCGAAAAGAACAGTTGGTTGTAACACAAAGTACAAATTACTTCTAGGATACTAGGATCAATCTCTCATGCTGCAATCATCACATAAATTTGACAGATCAGGTGTCAATAATTTTCCTTTCCAACTATCAAGAGCAGTGTTGGACCAAAAAAAGCAAAACAACCAAAAAGAAAGAAAAATATGTTTTGTTGGGCTCAAATCTACACAGACGCATACTGTACACATACACAAACACACGCCAATAGTAACACATTTCTCCATCCAATCATACTAGATTTCTGTCAGCCAAGCTTGATTTTTATCACAACAAATTTGTTTCAGCAAATGCGTGTAAGAAACCTTTGTGTGTAAGAAAACATTGCTCATGTTACGGATGCATTTCTATTATGTCATGTTATGTATTTACATTTTAGTAGGTATATTTGATTTCTTAGGCACAAAAAAAGCATGTGAAGCAAGACAAGGCAGTGAATAACAAGATTCAGCCAATGAACATGTGGTATTAACTAGGGGTGCAACAGTAAATCGAATTCATTGATTTAAATCGATTTTCGATTCGATTTTCAAAAATTGCGAAAACAGCAGTTTTTTAATCTCACATTGCATTGTGATGCGACTCGTTGTGAGCTTGGAGATCTGCTATTTTCACTATTGTTGCATGACTTGGTATAAAATGGGGCTTAAGTGGTAATCAAAGTTATCGATTTAGTGTATAATAAAAAATCTATTCGAATTTCTTCGCGTTTATATATATATATAAAAAAATATTTGATTAATGAAAAAAGTCAGAGTAATTGCTAAGAAGATAATTGATAGTCGCAGCCCTAATATTAACCAGCTACTGCAGCGTGTCACGTTGAGCATGGGAGCACATCCAACATCACCCCCATCCCGTTACCATTTCATTCACATGGAACTGAAAAACGTCAACAGAATACTTAGTACAAATATTTGGCAATGTATGTTTTATTTTATGCCGGTGTACTATTATGGTATTACTATACCTGATTATAAGGATTGCAGCCACAATGTACTGATAAGGTGCTTACGCCTGGGCTAATAGTTTCATTAAGATTTTAATGAAAATAAAAGACCGCATTGATAGGGCGAGCCGTAGATGGAAACAAAGCGGGTCTAAATGTATGAAGAATACACTGTCCCTTGAGGCCACCACCTACCTACTGTCTGTACCTGCTCATTTCTAATGAGCAACACTTCAGGTTTAGAATTACACAGGAATTTAACAAGGCTTGGACCACAAATGAAGAATGAACACTCACACCACTACATTATGTCCCTCTCCGTTTACAGAGATTGACGAGTTGGCCAGAACAGCCTCATTTGATTAATCTTTTGCACCATAAAACTGTTACAACATGGGAATGACAACTGGTAGTATTATGATTTGTGTAATATATTGATTGAATGCCATAATATACTGTAAAAGGATTATGTATCAGTGTTGTTTAATTGTTTACTATGTCTTGAAAAAACACAAATGAAACCATTTTAGATATTTCCAAAAGGAAAGGTAGCTGGATGACCTGACCAATAAAAACAAATGTAAAAGGACTCAAAGTTGTTGCTTTTTATAATGTGAACATGACAAAGTCCACAACCAAAACATTTGATATCAAATCTTCTGCATTCACAAGTGAAAGGATATAGCAATATCCATAATGACAAAACATCATAAATAACACAGTACCACAAAATGAATATTTTCCAGTCTCTTCGGCATTCAGAAATGTATTTCAAAACAAACAGAACACAGCAATAGCACTGGATAATCTACTGAGCACAGAATGTTTTATTCAATTTATGTCAGTGACGCACATTTTGATTAAGGAAGCAAAAAGAGAAAGGCCTCTGGCACGTCAATAGTTTGACCCAGTGAAAGGGGTAAAGAGCAGCATCACATACCAGGCAGCCTCATCAACAGAGAGGCCATTGTTCACAAGGTTATCACTTTCTCCGTGGCATTCTTATTATCGATGGCACTCCCTTCCTCATCTGACTCTAGCTTCTACTATCATCCTTTACCTGCTTTCAAGACAAGAAACTGAAACTCATTGTTCACGATTACGTGCCAACATCCTTTCGGGTGTCAGATTGACATACATTGTAAAATAATAAAAGACTAATCTTAAGAGGGAAGCTTATAGATTAAAGTGAATTAAACAACCAACCCCATAAAGAAGCTTTTCTATTGTTCCTAAGAAAGAAGTAGGGGAAGCCATTACAATTATTGATAATGTAGGGCACCAAGGTCTTACTAAGGCCTTGCTGCTCAATGCTCAACATTGATCAGGGTTCCCACGGTCATGAAATTCCTGGAAATATTTTGAAATTAGAAAAATATTTTTCCAGTACTGGAAAAGTTTTGGAATTTATCAAGGATCCTGTAAGGTCCTGGAAAAAATAGCTATGCATTGTCTTTGGTTATTGATTTTGTTAATACCTCCGAAATGACAAATTACACATGGGCCAAATTGTCAAATATTAGAGGCAGAAATTGTGAAAATAGCCCATCTACATGCTCACAACGCCTCGCAACGCGAGGCGTGATTATTTCGGGGGTCACGGCCTGAAAAGGTTGAGAACCACTGGCATACACTACCTGTCTTTGGGCATTGCGCATAGGAATAAGCGACCTGTTATTGAACTGAATTATTGTTATATTGTTCTGGAAATTGGGTTAAATATTCTGAAAATGTTTTGGAAAAGTTTTGGAAATGAATTGGTAAAAATGTGTGGGAACCCTGATTGATATAAGATAAAAAATAAAACAAATCTTTATTTATTAGTCTGGTATAGACAGGGCCATTGTTTTAAGGAGAATCTGCTGATCCTACAAAATTGCACAATGCCATTTCCTGACTATTTGTAATACTAGATGTTCAGACCGCAAAGCAGCCTGAAAATCCAGACGAACAAACTGTCTGGATTTGGACAGGAATGTCATGTTTGTGACACTGTTATATTACGTGTGATGACCCACTCATATATAGGGATGTCATATGTGAAATCGTTTCACATGGTAACATCGCGTTCGTCATCAAGAAACCAACAAGCCAAATTTTATATAGGATAAATGCCCCAATTTCTATCTTTCCATTTGGAACACCACTTACACTTACCTATACTTAGCTGATGGTATTCCTGCAGGGGTTTATAAATACACCCCTTCCTTTTCTTTGTTTTTTACCTCTACACCAAATCTCTTAGCCCGAAAATAGCCAATCACAAGTCGTCGTAGATCTGCTATTTACGCCGGATGTTCACCCGCAGAATAGGGACACTGGGGTTAGTGTGGCTAAAACCCCTTCCATTGTGGATTCAAAATGGAAGCCTATTCATCCACAAATATATATGATCAATTATAGCGTTTCGGTCAGAAATATTGTCACTCCAAATATTCAGACTTTTTATGTTTTTTTTTTCGTAATTGAAAGACTTCTTCGTCACACCAGAGTGAACCAAAGAAAACTATTAACAAGTACTTGTGACCATGTAACAACTATTGGATCCATAGGAGTGCGGTTTTCCATTTCCTTAAAAGTAACAGTTTTGGAGGACATATGAGCTTTTCACTCGACTGCTACGAAATATAATATGCTGACTGTGACAAGATAAGATAAAGGCCTGCCTAGAACAATGAATGGAGCTCCATATTCAGCACGGTGTCCACTGTCCAGCTGTGTTTATGTTCAGTGAAGAGCAGGGGGGTCTGTGTGGTCACAACAGGTTAGGAACAGGGAAAAAACACCAGTCATCTGAGGACACTGACCAACGGTCAGCAACCTCTCCAAACAGCATGACTACACTGTGTATCCTCAGTGGTGGTACTCAGATTTAAGTTAACGTAGCAATACCACAATATAAAATCACACCCGTGTGAAGTGGAGCTGTGTGTGTGTGTGTGTGTGTGTGTGTGTGTGGATCATGTGTACCGATTTTTGTGACATTTGAAGAAAATATGTAGGAAAAGGAGCAAAAAGTGTGTTTTGGAGAAAATTCAAGATGGCGGAAAATCTATCATGGCGCAAATGGGCGTGGCCTATATGGGGAGATGCGTCATGACCCAAGGAATCCAGGGAAAAAATATTTTTAATTTTCCGACCTACGGTTCAAGAGTTACAGGCCAAAACGTAAAGTGGGGTGTTATGGCGCCACCATGCGGCCAAATGACACAATTATTTTTTATTTAATCCTTGAAATCATTATGAACCTCCTCTCCAAGTCTTGAAACTCTAGCCCCTATGGTTTGCGAGAGACAAATAATTGAATGTGAGTTTTTGCAATTCCCATTATAAGTCAATGGGGAAAATTAATTCACTAATAAATTAATATCAATTAAACTAAGAAGAACCTTTCTCTTAGAAAAGTAATAGCCCACGATTCCCGAGTAAGCCGGTCGATTTGACATATGGCGCGAGTGTTTGGTGGCAAAACTGTGGGACTAGTGGCGTGCCGAAGTTTAGGAAGTTCAGGCTACATACACACAGACACACACACAGACAGACACACACACACACACACACACACACACACAGACCCACACAGCCACGTATAGGGAGCCTGTGTTTCACACAGCTCCAAAAATACTCAAATAGACTTAAGTACCAAAGTAAAAGAACTCAAATTCTTTCAAAAAGAATAGCTGATCCACAAGCTCACAACACGATGCAATGCGACAGGTTGTGATCTTGATGATAAGACAACAAAAAAAACACGTAGTTACGCTCCAAACGTCCAACCTCTAGTAGCATAAAATAGTAATGTTTGTTTTGTCATTATAATCAAAATCAGCAAGTTTTCAAAAAAAGATTGGCGTAGAAAGTATAATATTTGCTTCTGAGATGTAATGGAGTAGAAGTGTAAAGTATAACAGATGGAAATACTCCAGTAAAGTAAAGATACCTCAAAACTGTACTTAAAGGAGTAGTTCACCCCCAACAGAAAAAGTCATGTTGGGGGTGAACTACTCCTTTAAGTACAGTACTTGATAAATGTATTTAGTAACTTTTCATGGCTGTATCCTGCTGTTGAAGGGAAGGTCAACTAGGGCTTTGAGGATCCACTACAGCATCATCAATGCAAACCTCAAAATGACCAGCTGACCAAACAGGCTGAGCCACAGTAAAGGGGAAAACCACTTCAACCCCAGCATCCTTCACAGTTTTGGACTGGTATGTCTGTGGTATAATAATGGATTGGGTTAGGGTTAGGGTAATAATAATGACTGTATATATAATAATGGACTAGGGCTGGGTGATAAGGACAAAATCAAATGAAATGGTCCAGATAACCTCTTAAGCCCCAGGGGGGTCCAGGGGAAGATTCTGCCTAAAATGTATGCCCAAATTGGAACAATTGTGGACACAAAACTACAATGATTGTGGCTACTCTTGACTCAGCTAACCCCTGAAAATCCACAAATGCAGTGTAAAACATCACATTTCTCTTACCAAATCTTCCGCCTATGGAAATTTTGCCTTCTGAATAGTGAATGAGCCTCAAGACCTCAATGAAAACATATATAGTGAATAGAGAAATTGTTCACCAAGGTGTCATCAATTGATAGGCAAAATTGTATGACTATATTCCAAACTATGTAAACTCTACAGATGTTTTAGTGAGAGTAGTGCTGTAATATTACTAATGTTAAAGTATAGGGTGAAAAATGATAAAAACTAGTAACAATAAGTAGTAATAATACTGCAATATGAGTAATGTATGGATGAAAAGTACAATGGCAGCTGATTACTATGCTGTAGGCCCACTGTAACAATAATCAACAATGAAATTGTAGTTTGATTTGGTCTCTATTGATTTATTGACATTTATTGACAGCTGCTCAGAGGTCAACACCTTTTGCCCCCGCCGGCGGGGGCAATGGGGTTCAAGAGGATAAACAGCCTCTCCTATTATAGAGAGGTGGTCGTATAGTCTTTATCAGTGGGCCACCCTTTGCTTTAGTTGAACAGAGTTGGTGTTTCCCACAAGCCACGAGTCATTGGAACTGCAGGAGGCGCCGGTCTCCACGCGGCCACAGAGGGAACGCCTGGGTAAGGAGCTGCTCCCAGGCCAGCTGGTAAAGGTGGGACGCCTGCTTGTAATCCCAGCAACTCTGCAGTTCCTCCCCCCTGTGCACGCACACGCACACGCACACGCGCACACACACACACACACACACACACACGCACACACACACGCACACACACACGCACGCACACACACACACACGCACACAGACACAGAAATGTTATTCAAGCAGGCGTTTGTGGCAGGAAACAAAAGTATAATTGTCCACATCTAATTGTGAGCTTATTTCAGGTATGCGTGGCGCTGAAAGAATGAACATGAGCGAGGCCTGGAAATCTGCAACATCAGCACCTCTGTCCAGATTCAAAGGACTGTGACTAAACAATGTGCTATATAGTACCACTAGAAGACAAGATCAGCTCTTTGCAGTCGCTCTCATATTGTCGCTGTCCTTCAATGTCCAAAACTGTTACTTTTTAGGAAATGGGAACCCCGGGCTCCAATATAACGTCCAATGTAGTTATTGAGTCACAAGCTCTTGTTAATACTACTAACAGGGAAGTGCTGGGCCCCTGATTCAGCCCGGGAAAAAGAGTTGGAGAGGCCCTCATTGCGCGCTATAGAGAGAGATCTCTCTCTATAGCGCTGCTACTACTCAAAGATTTGTGACAAAGTGACAAGCCAGTGGGCCAATTACATGAGTTATATTTCGTCGTTGTCGGGTGGAAACCTTATGTCCAAAACCGTTTGTTTTGTATTTATCATTTTAAAAATGATTTAAACTAGTGAAAACAGCCGATCTATAAGCACACAACGCCTCGCACCGCGAGGCGTTGGTGCGAGGCGTTGTGTGCTTGTAGATCTGCTGTTTTCACTACTTTTGTGCAAACAGTTTAATTTTTGCTTTTGTGCAAACAGTTAATTTTTTTCCAAATGGCCGGCCTGGACCGGCCGGGAGTGAACCGGCCGTTCGGGAGTCGTCCCGATTTTCCCAATGGCCAGCACGTCCTTGACTACTAACATTCTAGGTAAAAATGTTCCAGAAAATAATGCGCAAGATCTAAAACCTTACAACGTGTTGCATCACAGCTCGTGGTGAGCTTGTAGATTGGCAAAATTTTGGGACACTGTGATGCGATTATTATAAAAAAATTCATTTATGAAGACAATTAAAAAAATATGGAGATGCAAGGTTTCTGCCCGACAGTGACGATATGTAACTGCCTACATCTCAAATGTATTATTTAGGCATACAACGTACTACTGAACAGTGCTGAAGCAAACTGGCTACCTAAATCCTTGGGGCTAATTTAACTCGGAAGAGTGCAGAAATGGAACCGACAATGAATCCAAAAGCATACTCTTCTGTTAAATTAACCTCCTCACCAAAAATAGAACTCGTAGATTGGCTATTTGACCTAGAGATTTGGTGTAGGTGGGGAGAAGTGGTCCAAGTAGAGTTGCAACTCACTCAGGTCTGTTTAACGGATACAAGAACGCTCGCGCCAAAACACTCGCCCCGGGTCGAATCCAGTGACCTCGGAAAGTATTCCCACTAGGTATTCCTACACTTAATTTGAGTAAAACTATGCCTGAATCCAACCTTATTCCTAAACCTAACCTCAGTAAAACTATGCCTAACCCTAACCCTATTCCTATTTTCTAACCATAACCTCAGTAAAACAAAAGCAAGAATACAAGAACCGCTGGGGGGCGAGCGGGCCTTCCGGTTCACAACTAAAGACTAGAGGGTTTAAGTGCTTAACAATGCAACTGTGCGTGAGAAGAAGTACAGTAGGAGCTCCTGTTGGTTGACAAAACAACTGCAAACATCAATGAACACTTGGATTACGCCGATTACAAAACCAAGTCTTTCTTTTAATTTGAAGAGACGCGTGACAGTTGAGCTGAGCTGTCCCACCTTTAGTTGTGTAAAATAGTAGGAAAGCGAGCTGCTGCTGCAGTGTGTGTGTGTGTGTGTGTGTGTGTGTGTGTGTGTGTGTGTGTGTGTGTGTGTGTGTGTGTGTATTGTGGGGTTCCATTTGTGAGACAGGGCAGAGCCAGGATCAGGTTATCTTCAGCAGAGCTGACAACACAGAGGTACTACTGTTCTCTAAACGATTCAGCCCGGGAAAAAGAGTTGGAGAGGCCCTCATTGTGTGCTATAGAGAGAGAGATCTCTCTATAGCGCTGCTGCTACTCAAAGATTTGCCATTTCAGATCATGACAAGTGACAAGCCAGTGGGCCAATTACATGAGTTATATTTCGTCGTTGTCGGGTGGAAACCTTGTATGTCCAAAACCGTTTGTTTTCTATTTATCATTTTAAAAATGATTTAAACAAAAGTAGTGAAAACAGCCGATCTAAAAGCACACAACGCCTCGCACCAGCCTTGTATGATGAAGCAGGGCTTTACTTTGCGAAAAGATTTACACATTTGAAACTTGGAGATACAAGGTTTCTGCCCGACAGTGAAGATTTACTTTGTTGGCCGCCCAGCCCCCAAAATGGAACGAAGGCAGACATTTTATTTTTATTTTTTTCCTAATGGCCGGCCTGGACCGGCCGGGAATGAACCGGCCATTCGGGAGTTGTCCCGCTTTTCCCAATAGCCAGCACGTCCCTGCAATGTGAACACAAACAAACGTGCATGTAAACCAGCACAGGCACGCGTAAACACACAGGCAAGCACATGATATCTTATGCCTTTTGCCAGGGAATACCAGGAGCGAAGAGTCATAATGTCATAATGAAACTGTTCAAAAATGCTTATACAGTACATGACTCATATAAACAATGGGATATTCTGGTATGATGCAATACAGGGACAGATTACAGGGAAGCATTTATATGTCCATTAGGGGTGGATGAATGTTGCAGTACTGGAGGGTGACATTAGCAGACCACACAAACCTGTTTTTACAATGTTCTTACTCAACTCTTTCCACTCAGTCCAAATAACCCACTTAATAGCTCAGCGAAGAATTTATTACCTTTCACAATACATGCTTTCACAATACAATTTGTAATCATTACTACACAAATGTACACAACTAGAAGTTCGCGGCCCGAGAGATCGCGCCTTCTTCGCAGGCGCTCACAGCTACGTTGCAGCAGTGATCCACCCATATCCATCCATCCATCCATCCACATCCATCCATCCATCCATCCATCCACATCCATCCATCCATCCACACATCCATCCATCCATCCATCCACATCCATCCATCCACATCCATCCATCCATCCATCCATCCATCCATCCATCCATCCATCCATCCACATCCATGCATCCATCCACATCCATCCATCCATCCTCATCCATCCATCCATCCACATCCATTCATCCATCCATCCATCCATGCATCCATACATCCACATCCATCCATCCATCCACCCACATCCATCCATCCATCCATCCATCCATCCACATCCGTCCATCCATCCACATCCATCCATCCACATCCATCCATCCGTCCATCCACATCCATCCATCCACATCCATCCATCCATCCACATCCATCCATCCGTCCATCCACATCCATCCATCAGTCTCCATCCATCCGTCCATCCACATCCATCCATCCATCCACATCCATCAACATCCATCCATCCACATCCATCCATCCATCCACATCCATCCATCCATTCACATCCATCCATCCATTCACATCCATCCATCCATCCATCTATCCATCCATCCACATCCATGCATCCATCCATGCATCCATCCACATCCATGCATCCATCCACATCCATCCATCCACATCCATCCATCCATCCACATCCATCCATCCATTCACATCCATCCATCCATCCATCTATCCATCCATCCACATCCATGCATCCATCCATGCATCCATCCACATCCATGCATCCATCCACATCCATCCATCCATCCACATCCATCCATCCACCCATCCATCCATCCATCCATCCATCCATCCATCCACATCCATCACTTACTGTACTGTACTGTACTTTACTGTATTCTACTGTACCTGACTGTACCATATTGTACTGTACTTTGCTGTACTCTACTGTACCCGACTGTACCGTATTGTACTGTACTTTGCTGTACTCTACTGTACCCAACTGTACCGTATTGTGCTGTACTCTACTGTACCCGACTGTACCGTATTGTACTGTACTTTGCTGTACTCTACTGTACCCGACTGTACCGTATTGTACTGTACTTTGCTGTACTCTACTGTACCCGACTGTACCGTATTGTACTGTACTTTGCTGTACTCTACTGTACCCGACTGTACCGTATTGTGCTGTACTCTACTGTACTCGACTGTACCGTATTGTACCGTACCTGACTGTACTGTACGCGACTGTACCGTACTGTACTGTACTTTGCTGTACTCTACTGTACCTGACTGTACCGTATTGTACTGTACTTTGCTGTACTCTACTGTACCCGACTGTACCGTATTGTACTGTACTTTGCTGTACTCTACTGTACCCGACTGTACCGTATTGTACTGTACTTTGCTGTACTCTACTGTACCCGACTGTACCGTATTGTACTGTACTTTGCTGTACTCTACTGTACTCGACTGTACCGTATTGTGCTGTACTCTACTGTACCCGACTGTACCGTATTGTACCGTACCTGACTGTACTGTACCCGACTGTACCGTACTGTACTGTACCTGAATGTACCGTACCCGACTGTACCTGACTGTACTGTACCCGACTGTACTGTATCTTACCGTATTGTACCGTACCTCTCTTTCTCTCTCTCTCCCCCTGTGCAGCTGACCCCCCCCCCTTCCCTCTTGTAACCTGAGACTCTGGTGATGATAATGACACATTGCTCTACAGAGGATTGCGCAAACACAAACTGTACGGTAAATATGCATTTTGAAAACATGAAATGTTGACATTGATTGATTGATTGAAGAATTTATTAGAAGTTTGCAATAGAAAAAAGTACAGTTTCATGACAGTACAAATCACTGGTACAAGGTCAACTAAAAGGAGATCCTAGAAAGCCGAGGCTTATTTCCACAGGAACCACACTTTAAGTATCTCATATAACATTGAAAGACAGACGGATAGAACATAGTACTAGCGCAAAGTGTCCAGGTTAGTCTGTCCTGGTGGGTATGTTTATGAGAGGTGTTGTCAGATATTGTAGATGTAGATACAGATACAGATTTTTGTGTCGCACCATTGGAATGTTGCTTGCTGGAGTGTATGATGCTGATGTGTTTAAAGGAGTAGTTCACCCCCAAAATGGCTTTTCGATTACTCACCCCATGGAGACATCGAACTCGAGTCTCCGTGGGGTGAGTAATCGATAGAAAAAAAGTCATTTTGGGGTTGAATACTCCTTTAAGGCGAGAATGGTTTGAAATTTGTGACTGGACTAACCATCCATGGACCCCAGCGTCCCGATTCTGGAGGGGAACATTCACCAAAATAACCAATCTACAAGCTCACAGTTGTTTTTGCTGAAGATAAATAAATAATAATAATTCCAATAGCATTTGTTGTAACTCAGATCAGTTTTTACTAACAATAGAAGGTTAAAACCCCACAGGATTCCTGAAACTTGTGAGTCTAGAGCTGAAAAGAAGAGCACTAAAATGGACCATGAGGGGATAAAAAAAAGGGTTTTCCTCAGACAAGAATGAACATTCAAGTGGGTTCATGTTGTTCATTACCTGAGAGAGTCAGGTAAAAGAGACGGGTCCGTGGCAGACACTAGAGACAGGAAGGTATGGAACAGCTCCACCTTACAGAGAAGAGACCTGCACGCGCACACATGCGCGCACGCACGCACGCACACACACACACACACACACACGAACACATAAACACGCGCACGTTGCTCTGTTAAAAGTATAAATAGTAGTGAAGATATATTTTCACTCTATTTGAAATAGAGCTTAAGTGGTTCATTCATAATGTACTTTTTTCCTTTCCTGGAAATGTAGCAGTACAATATTAATATTTGTCTTTGAAATGTAGAGCACTGAAAGTCATAATTATCCAAAAATACAAACGCTCAATAAATAGATACTCAGAAAATGTACTTTAAAGGAGTAGTTCACCCCCAAAATGCCTTTTTTTCTATTGATGATTACTCACGCCATGGAGACTTGAGTTCTATAGTATTTCTTTGTATGTGTCGCATTCCTAAGACAAAAATTTGATTATAGTAAATTTACCCCCATTGATTCCGGATGGGGACCCAAATGCATTCGGGTCCCCATCCAGAATCTATGGGGGTAGTCTTATTGTAATACATTTTTTGTCTTAGGAATGCAACAAGAACCAAAAAATATTATTGAACTCAAGTCTCCATGGCGTGAGTAATCAACAGAAAAAAAAGCATTTTGAGGGTGAACTACTCCTTTAAGTACAGTGTTCTAGAGCCCTTCATAATATGCTGAAGTGAATGATGCCATTTATTGTTATGATGGCATCATTTTGTGGTTGTGTGCAACCAATGTCATAAAAAGCAAGAGGATGGGGGCGCCCGCTGGCCTACTGGTCCATACCACCATCCGGACGACCGTTGCCGCATGTCACTCATCGTCTCTCCCCCCATTTCCTGTCAGTCTAATGTCCTAACTCTCTCCTCACTGGTCTCCCGGCATGTGTCTAATGTCCTAACTCTCTCCTCACTGGTCTCCCGGCATGTGCACTTAAACCTCTCCAACTGACCCAAAATGCCATGGCATGACTGGTCTTCAACCAGCCTAAGTTCTCGCATGTCTCTCCCCTTCTCCGCAGCCTCCACTGGCTCCCGGTTGCGGCCCGCACTGAATACAAAACACTGATGATGACCTTCAAAGCAGCCAAAGGTATGGCTCCTCCATACCTCCAAAACCTGATCAACCCCTACACACCCACCCGTTCACTTATATCAGCCAACACAGGGATGCTGACAGAACCCTCGCTAAAAACCCCAGGGCAAAAATCCACTCTTCCGAGACAGTTTGCCCTCCTGGCCCCAAAGTTGTGGAATAAACTCCCTGTCGCACTTAGAACAACGGACTCACTCGCTAGCTTTCGCAGTGGACTGAAGACTCACCTTTTCAGACTCCACCTAAACCCTTAGCACTACTGAAACATTCAATGACCATACATGAAGCTAGTTGGCATTTGTTTTTAGGTTTTTTAGAACCTTTTTTCTTGACTGATTATTTTGTTTTCTAGATAGATATTCATTTGCATTTGTTATTTTGCTGTTGATGTACTGACATATTGTCTTGTTTATTATTGTGATGTTTTATCTGCTTATTGTAAGTCGCTTTGGATTAAAAGCGTCTGCTAAATGCCTAAACTGTAAACTGTCCTATCTAATAAAAGCCCCAAATCAAGAGGATGAGCTGTGATGGTGAGGTAGAGTACCATCATGTTGTTACCTTGCTTTAGCTGTACCAAGGGTCTTCTTGGTGGCACCATGCTTGTAGCCATTGGCAGTGACATCTAGTGGCTGATCAGGTACATTACACCAGCTGATCGCTAGAACAGAAAAGTCTTTACTGGCAGATGTATTGGACCAAGGAGAATATAAAACAATAATAAAACAATTACAAATGATAAAATAAACCAGATTGTTCATTTAACACAAATGGAATGGTGTTCCACTTCTAGGCTCATTTTCCTACTTATATTG
This sequence comes from Nannobrachium achirus, assembly GCF_963921795.1. Taxonomy (NCBI): domain Eukaryota; kingdom Metazoa; phylum Chordata; class Actinopteri; order Myctophiformes; family Myctophidae; genus Nannobrachium; species Nannobrachium achirus. The sequence goes on along the minus strand of NC_137820.1, from coordinate 13,058,617 downwards.
ATCCCAAAAGACTGTCCATGGGGTCTATTAGGCAGAAATGTGCCTGTTGTTCAGTTTCCCCGGCAGAACGCAGCAGCTCTCATAGTATACAGTGGAGCCTATAAGCCTGTCGCTTTTACACTAAAGTGATTTTCTTTTTCATGAATGTGTTACTAGTTGTCATTACAAACACATCCATGCCTTGGTTTTCCCACACAAGCCACCACAATCTAAGTAATGTAATAAGTAATGTTTTGGGGTGAGCATTCGGCACAAGTGCCAATCAAAGTGACTGCACAGGCCAATCACAGGGCATCTTTTCCGGGACTTGGCAAAAGACATAAAAGCATAACATCTGTTTAGCAGAGTGTGATGGCTTGTGTGGGACAACAATGACATGGATGTGTTTGTAATGACAACTAGTACCACATTCATGAAAAATAAAAACACTTTTGACCACAACAAATAGTGTAAAAGTGATAGGCTTATAGGCTCCACTCTATGCTATGAGAGCTGCTGGGGAAACTGGACAACAGGGGCATTTCCGCCTAATAGACCCCATGGACAGTCTTTTTGGATCAATATAAGTAGGAAAATGAGCCTAGAAGTGATTTAGGGCGGAGTTGTCCTTTAAGAGTAACATTTTGATGAAGGGTGAGTCCAGCACTCTACCTGCTCCACAGGGGGAGATCCTGCTCTGTCCAGCCTGGTGCGAGAGCTCGGTCTGGGCCTGGCTGTTGGGGAACTCCAGGCTGGACTGGAAGACCTCCACAGGACACACTGAGAAACCAGCAGGGAGGTCTGATACATGGGAGCACCTGCACAACATACAGAAGACTGACTGATTGAATACTTGAAAACCCATTTAGGCCTAGAATTATTGAATGCTTTAACCAGTGAAAAATAGCAGATATACAAGCTCACAGTGCGGCACCGAGTGCCGCGCTGCGAGCTTGTAGAACTGCTATTTTTGAAAAAGTCGTGAAAATGTGTGCAAATCTTTGAATATATGTATTTTCAAAGCGAACGTTTGTAAATCAAATTTTGCTTCTGGGTGGTCCCTGGAACTAAATATTTTGTGATGGGGGTCCGTGGCCAAATAAATATAATTTTAGGGGTCCTTCACATGAAAAGGTTTGAGAACCACTGACATAGTAGTCTCTCAAAAACAGACTAACTGGGCTCCAGTTGAAGTGAAAAGGAGCTTTTCTTTGACGATGGCTGGCCAGATTGCTGACATAGAAACATAGTTTTTTCAAAAAATCTTAGAAGAATTCAAAAGACACTTATAGAATCGGGTCAAAATTCTATTTTTTTTTTTTTAAATAGCAGATCTACATGCTCACAGCGCGGCACTCGGTGCCACGCTGTGAGCTTGTATCTGCTATTTTTGAGCGGTGGTCACACCGTCTCCTATACGTGGCCGTGTGTGTATGCGTCCGTCCGTCCGTCCGTGTATGTAGCCTCAAGCCTGCAGTACCTTTTCTGACCACACATGTTAAGGGAGGGGCGCTGTTGTTCTCACACACACACACACACACACACACACACACACACACACACACACACACACACACACACACACACACACACACACACACACAGGGGAGAAGGGTGGGTCAGCATGTGTGGTCAAGTATTATTATTATTATTAACAAACTGAATGTTTTAGTGTCAAATAAATTAGAGTGTGTGAAGAAACTACAGCATTGTAAAGCACACTAACCCCGCTGCACCCACCCAGTAGTGCTGTTGCACAGCCTCCACGACCACCGCTCAGTTCACACGGGTGTGATTTTTCAATAGTTAAAGCATAAAATAATGATACACAATATAGTGTACCCGTTCTGAATGGGTTAAATAGTTTCTCGCTGTCAGGTGTCCAAAACAGATACTTCTTCTTCTTCTTCTTCTTCTTCTTCTGTCGGGTTTATTGGCGGTTGGCAAACCATTCAAGGTGCATTACCGCCACCAACTTGACAAGTGTGGAACTTTCCACAAACATTACATTTCTAGTGATGATCAGTGCCATTATATACAGTGCCCACATACCCACTATCTCCCTTTCACAAAAGTGTCCATCAATTTGCGTCCGACATCGCTGTCGGCGCAAATTCCTCTCTAAGAATGTCATTGAGATCTTCTCCACTTATTTCCACTATGTCCAGGAATCGCCTCGCTGCATCCAGCACCATTCTAATTCTCTCGCCTTTTCTTGGAATTTCTACTGCACAATTTATTACCATCGCAATGAATGCAAGGAATCTCCCTTTATCAAAATAGAGAACCTGCTCAGCTCCATTCCCCTTTCCCTCTGGTTCTTTTTCCTCTCTTTGCTTTTCCACCACAACCTTTTCTTCCATGCTCCTCACAGCTTCTGCATATGTCACTCTCTTTTCTTTCCTTATCCTATTTATCTTCACTTCCTTGATTCGTTCGGGACACTGTGCAGATCCTGCATGATGCGCTCCATCACAGTTGGTGCATTTTACTGATATTTGCTCCTCTTCACATTTATTCTTACATTCTTCTAGCCCCTTTCCACACCTTCCACACTTCATTTCTCCTCTGCAGACAGCTGCCACATGCCCGTAGGCCTGGCAGCAGAAACACCTCAGTGGTGCCGCCTCGAATGGCCGAACTCTATAACTCACGTAATCAACATATAATCTGTCTGGCAACTCGTCTTCAAATGAGACACAGACCGACTCCGTTAGCTCCTTCTTTCCATTTCTGTATCGTGACAACCTCCTGGCGTCCTTCACACAGTCCATATCCATAATCATCCACATCGAAACGTCCAGAGGCACTCCACTGATTACTCCCTTCTTCATTGGCTTCTTTGTCATCTCAAAACATGTTACCTCGCTCCCGTTGTACCGCTTAATCTTCAACATTTCGTTCATCTGTCTTTGGTTCCTGCACTCCACTATCACCATCCCAGTCCTTGTTACTCTCACCGACCTTATGTCTCCAACTCTACTCACTATGAACTTGCTTACTTTGTGCGGATCACCAAACAAACGGTTTACTTTTGACGCAGCTCTCATCCCTATCATATATTTCTCGACTTCCTCCTCAGACCTTTCTTCTCCAGTTAAGCTAGTTGTCTCACTATTCCTTTTCCTTTTGTTTTCATATCCTCTCATATCCTCTGCCGTTTGAGATTCGCGGTCTGACTCCATCGAACGTGACGCCATCTCTCCACGGACCGTGTCACCACCATAGGGTCACCCCAGATACTTCTTAGGAAATGTGAAAATAAATAACCTGTTTTCTAATGGATCCAATGTAGTAATTTAGTCTTAAGCTTTATTTAGTCACAGATCTACAAGCTCACAATGACTTGACACATTGTCAACTTGTAGAGCGGCTATATGCACTAGTATTGAATAGAATAGACTTTATTTGCCATTTGCACGAATGCATTTGACACTCTTGTATGTATAAATATGGAGATACAAGTTTTATAATTTCACTAACATGCATATGTTCCTGTCCTGTACTGTCATGGTTATTGTGCAATTACAATATCTATCAGTGTGTGTTCAGGTTTCAGTGCTGGGTTATCGCATGGGTGAAATAGTCTCCTCTCTCTCCCAGTGCGGCCTTGCTATCTGGTTGATGGAGCTCTCCCCATCTCTACCTCCATCCCTCTTACTCTCCCTCCCTGTATCTCTCTCTCTCTTTCCCTCTGTCTCGCGCTGATTGAGCTCCGGTCTAACATCACACACATCTAACTAGGGATGAACTATTTTTTAAAGATTCGTTTTTTTTTTGCTTTTTATGCCTTTATTTGATAGGACAGTAGACTGACATGCGGAAAGGTCTTCCGGATTGGGAATCGAACCGGCGACGCCGTCAGGCATCAATGCCTATGTGACAATGCCTAAGTGGTATGCGCCTGGACCAGTAGGCCAGCGGGCGCCCGGGATGTACTATTTTTAAAGAAGGCGTGTGTTGCATTCATTGAAATCACAATAGATTGTACATGGCACTGTGTTTCTCACATATCCATTGGAAAACCCTAGTAAAGAAGCCCACCTGGTGACAAGGGCTCTTTGCATAACTTCATGGCTGTAGGGACACTTTCCAACCACAACAGCACTGAAATAGAGTCCCTCTTGCAGGTAGTGGGAGAGCAATGCACCCTGGAAACCCAGCACGCCCCAGCGAGCCATTTTGTCACTGCAGGACAGGGACAGAGTTGGCTCCCCGCGGCCAGGCTTCACCCTGAGCACCCCGGCACTGTGATACCCCACCCCTGGTAGGAGGGGGTCTGCTTGGCCACCCGGGACACACTTGGCCCCTGTTCTGTGGATGTCCGGCGGGGTCTGTGAACTCTCTGCGGTGTGACCAGGCTCATTCAGGTCTGTGAGTTCCCCGGTGTTGCCCTCTGAATGTTCTGTTGAAGTTTGTGAAACATTGTTTGCGGGCAATGCTGTAACACGACTTTGCTTTGTTGTGTCTGAAGCAGATACTTCCAGCTGGGATGCATTTCCTCTGCTCTCCGGGTCCGTCTCTTCCGACTCCCTTTCATCCGGACGGTGAAGCTTAGCATTCCTCCCTACGGTCAGCTCCTTGGCTTTCCGCTTCAGGGATCCTCCCCCGTCTGTCACGTCACCGCTGCCTTGAGGGGCCTCCTGTGATCCGATTGGAGGACAGGGTTGGGACTGGCTGTCGGTCAAAGGGATGATGGAGGCATCGCCACCTGATAATACACAAAAGATGATTTGGCATGTTGGTTTATGGCAAGGGTCTTCAACAGGGGGTCCGGGACCCCTAGGGGGTCCTCAGAGTTACTACAGGGGGTCCTCCAAATCTTTGTGTGATAGAAACTTTTTTCTGTTTTTTTATATTAACCACTTGAACCCTAGTGTCCATATTCTGAGAACTTGAGCCAAAAATAGCCGATCTACAAGCTCACAACGCCTCGCAAAGGGGTTTGGTGTAGAGGGGGAGAAGAGCAGACTAAGTACAGAGTGAAAGGTCAAGTTTATTAAGTATTGACAGTTCAAGGGGTTAAATATCTGAAAACACAAATTGACATGAATCCAAAATACACTGATGATTGTGCTGTCAAACAATGAAACTATATGGAATCTATGAGAAGGTTGTGGGGGTCCCTGCTTAATCTCTCACTCAACTAAGGGGTCCTTGGCCTGAAAACGTTGAAGACCCCTGGTTTATGGCATTAATGAGGGGAAAACCTCATAGTAGAGAAGTTTTCTTGATTCTGTTTTTGCAGTTTGGCTCAGCACCAGAAACGTGTGTGTAATGTACGTAATTCTTTAGTTAATGTAGTAAGGCCTTCTGATGTTTATCAATGAATGCTGCTGCTTAATGGCACATTCAGTCAAAAACTTAGATTTTTTTTTTACAACAAACTGATCATTGGATCAGACTTCAAATAAATCCAATAAATATATTCTTGATTCATTACGAAAGCATATGAGACTACGGTAATATACAGTAAATTAACCTATGACATGCAGATAAAAAACGACTGCATATGAGACCAATAGAAATTAACCTATGACCTGTATGCAGTGTCTATATGTCTTATTATTCTAATGTTCAATATATCAACATACACAGGCATTGACACTAAGGCTTGCCCACCTGCCCCCGGCAGGTAAATTGTAAGGTAAATCAAAGTGCCTCTGAGACCTTAGTGTCAACCCCTGATACATATTACATACCTATTCTGTACATTTTGAAAAATGTCAATGAATATATTGTAAAAAAAATAAAGGGTTTCTTTCAAATTCACTCCACAGCAACACACTTCACTGCACTGGTCTACAATAAACATGAACTTCTACCACTTTTTCAAGTCACATGTTCAAATACTGGATTCTGATTGGTTTAAAACTCTAGTGAGTTGGCTCAAAGGGTTGTGAATCTTGTGATGCAAATGTGTTGCACATTTCCAAGATCAATGCGCCTCACAAACAACCAGAGTTGAACACCTTTCCCGACCCAAAACAGAGTAGTTCCTTACCGTGAGCTGTTTCAGGGTTGTTTGCCACTCGGCTGGCGGCTCGTGGCACAACCCTGAAACAGTGGTAAATCAGCCAACAACCCACTCCCTCTCATAGTAAATGGCTTACCTCTACCAGGTAAAACCCTAAACCTAAAGCCATCACTTGTTCATACTAATTATGCAAGCCAAAGAAACATCGGACGATTATAATAAAATGATTCCATCTATCCACAACACATGGATGTATCGACTTAAGTTGAGAGCCTAAGAACACACACACCCCTTACTGCTGTAAAACTGCAGTAAGGGCTGCTGCAACACGCACGCACGCACGCACGCACGCGCACACACACACACACACACACACACACACACACACACACACACACACACACACACACACACACACACACACACACACACACACACACACACACACACACACACACACACACAGAGGACTCACAGGGAGTGTGACTGGTGAAGAAGAGGAAGAACACTCCACGTTGAAGCTTCCATTTCCTCTGGTCCTCCTCAGCCTGACAGAAGATGGAGCTGCCCTGACCACACACCGCCCTGCGTAGCTGCTCCATCAGGTACCTGTGGAAAACGTGTACACACACACACACACACACACACACACACACACACACACACACACACACACACACACACACACACACACACACACACACACACACACACACACAGACACACACACACACACACACACACACACACAGACACACACACACACACACACACACACACACACAACTCATCAAGGAATGATTTTAACATGCAATTTGTAAGCTCGGTAGCAGGAGACAGACAACAGCAGGACAGGAGTTTTGGAATAACAAGCTCTTTAGTCTCCGGCGCTTTACAGCAGTCGTTCTCAACCTTTTCAGGCCGCGACCCCGAAAAAATTATCATATCACATTAACACATTGACCGCCATTTTAACATACCTCCGTACTCCCACCTGCCATTCGTCTCCATAGACTTCCATGTAATTGGGTGTGCACGGATCATGCACACCCATGCCTAGATAATGCACCACGTGTGTCCACATTAGAGGTCTTCACGGGTCCAATTTGAACTACCCGAACCCAAAAGGACCCGGGGGAAACGGACCCGGACCCATATGGCCCCGTCTATCATTTGGAATTTGAGAACCGTTACCCGATCAGCCCCGAGACGTGATGGATCCGATCCGAACGGCCCCGCCTGTTATTAGAAAAATTGGATCCGATACCCGAGCAGAACGAGAGATCCGAGACCCGAACCTGTCGCCCCGAAATGAAAGAATGCCAACGTTATTATATTAAGAGTTGTATCAGACATATTTCTTACCTAACGTCGCCACGGTGCTGCTGTTGCTGTCAGCGGCGCTGTGCCTCTCGCCAAAAGATGATCTTTTCCCAGACCAGTAAGTCAATGCGGACAGTTTGTAAATACAAATAAATCCATGTTTTTATTCCTTCTTATTTGGCTAGCCAATGCTAATGCTATCGTTTTCTGTCGCATGTGTTGTTCATTATATCTTTCTGCTTTGAGTGTCCATTTTGCTCTGCAGAGCATGACAACACGCAATGACAACTCCATTGTAAACCGTTAACCAAAACGTTACGTTAATATCTTTGATAATAATAACAATCCAACTGATACAGTGAGTGTTGTTGTGACTGAGTGAGTTCTACTTCTCAGTTCTCACAACCAATGCAACAGATTACATGCTGCATCTTTAGTGCCATCGTGTGGCGTTATCTATTTGGTGCAGTTGTTGCGTTCACTTTCACTTCAATCTCGGCCTGTCTCGGCTCCACTCGGGTAACAGGAGATACCCGGGGAACCGGGGCAGACGGCCCCGGCCCCGGCCCGCCCCGCGGTAAAAGCTAGAAAACGGCCCCGTTACCCGGCTCGGTTCGGTTCGGATCGCGGGTAATTTCGGATCTCGGGCAGGTCCGAAGACCTCTAGTCCACATTGCTCACAGCTTTCAAACAAAAAAATCCGAATGGAAATCCGTTCAGGCATTCATGAGATAACAGCCACTATGTTTAACAAAGATGGCTGCCAAAATGGCTGCCATGCTTGAAAGATGGGGTTGCTATGGGGGTTAAACATGCAATTTCGCGATTGCTATCATGCCTACTCCATTTTTGGGGGTCAAAACATTTTTTTGAAAAAAAATGTTTTTGATTTTTTTTTTTTTTTTTTTTTATTCTCGGGACTATCGGGCCTGGCGGGGAAAGACATTGGAATAATCTCGGGACTATCGGGCCTGGCAGGGAATGAGTTAAGAGTTGAGGCATTACATTTTGTATAACACGGTTCTATTGTGTTGAGAGGCGTTGTGAGCATGTAGATCTGCTATTTTCACAATTTCTGCCATATTTGACAATTTGGCCAATGTTTAATTTGGTAGGTATATTTAGAAATGTGCATATACCCTCTATAGTATACACTTAAACTTTGTTGGTTTCTTTACTGTTGAGAGAGAAAACAATGTTTCACATTAATAAGTTAATGATCTGGGGACCCCCCCAAAATAATTTGGGGACCCCCCTGGGGGTCCAGACCCACAGGTTGAGAACCACTGCTTTACAGAATCATTACAGTCATGCTGCTTCCCGGCGAGAGGCAATCCCCTCTGTGAATTTTATCGTTTTCGCCATTTCAACAATTAAACATAAACAAACATATTCTCATAAACAATGGAAGTATGAATGAAGTAACAACCAGATTTGGGTGGAAATATAATTTTTATATGCACAGATTTATATATAAATTTGTGTCTTTAGCGTTAGCTTTAGTGCTAGCCCAGTAGCCCTGTGAGTTGCTTTCTGAGGGCTGCGGGCGATGGGAAGAGAATGCAGAATGTACATTGTACAGACAGACAGTAAGTACAGTCAATTAATTAATTTGATTGGCTTATTGCGCAATTCTCACAATGACATCATAAAAATATGAACTAATATTTTAAGATGACTTTTTAAAGTGACAGTAACCCTTTAGGTGACAGTCCTACTTTAAAGCACAAAATAATGCGTAATAATGGGTTCCTAGTCTAAATGGGTTAAACCCCCTCCCCCTATGAAGAACATTCATGGGGGGTGTGGTGGAATTCAGATCAATCAATAATCATGAGAAAATGAGGAGAAAAGACAATTATATTAGGTGGTGGTGTGGTCAAGTTTATGTGTTAATGTATCATGGACAGAAGTACAATTAACACTCTGGGCAGTGGTAAAGGAGTTCTGCCAAGAGGAATGGTCAGACACTAGAGTTATACTGTGTGGCTTCAAGGCCTCTGGAACGAGGCGTACCATAACAAGATAGGCTTTACCAAAACAATAGTTACTGAGGCCTACTGAAGGTCTCTCTACTCCTAACTATCAAGTATTAGTATCATCATACAGACCTAGATATTAATATAATCAATGAATACATGATCTACTCTATAACGTCACACATAATCAATCACGATAACCTCTAATCTACGACAGGGGCCCGCAGTGAATCCTTGTACCCAGGGCCCAGAATGTGGTGTGACACCCCTGGTCACTAACCTGACACACCCCCTTCTGGCAATGACCTCTGCATGACTGTCATTTAGCACATCACCTAAAAGGAGCCAAGAGAAAAGATGACAATGACCTTGTGTAATATACCCAGTCAGTGTCAATAAAATGCCTATGCGCACAATGAGTATGCACAATAAAACAAGGTGAAAATGTAAATAAAGAATATTATCCATGCTCATATATCCATGCTGCATGCTACATTCCATCACAAAATGTAGTGCTTTTGCTGAACCTCATTAACTGACATAATCTGAAATCAACAAATCAAATACTAGGTTACATAATTCAAATAAAATACATCTATGTATTTTATATGTCCAAAACTGGTATATGTCTAGGATACAATATTGGATATTGCAAAATGTGATGCTGTAACATACAGAATGTAACCTGACAATAATGACAATAAAAACAATAGTTGCAAAAAAAGATTAATAAAAATATATACATGTAATTTATATATTATACATGTATTGTTAGCCCTGATATATGACTGTCATATATGATATGATCCATGGCTAATTCATACATACATTTACATTGAATCTTAAACCAAGATCAATAATAATGGCGTATATACAAAACAAAACAGACCTTTGGAGCTCATGGCTGTTCGTCCAATACATTTGGTCCCAGTTCCCAAGGAAACCACCTCCTTTTCAACTGTGCAGGGAATGGATAACATAATAAAGTTGCATATTGTGCTTCATTTTCAAATGTAAAATAAACCTGTCGCAACATAGTCATGAAAATACAATTAAAAAATCCAGTGGTCTAAAGTAACTAGTAGCCTACATTAACTTAAGTACAATGTTGAAGTACATTTTCTTTTAGTATTTCCAGTTTTCAGTAGACTTCTACTTCACTCTATCTCGGAGGCAAATATTGTACTTTTACTCCACTACAATTATTTGAAAACTTGAGTTACTAGTTACTTTGCAGATTTTGATTATTATTACAAAACACTAACCACTTCTGCCCTATAGATATTTCAGCCATTTGAAAATAGCAGATCTACTTTAGATGTGCTATTTTCAAAAGACTTTATACATGTTGAACTTCAGATATAGAACATTCTGCACAATGAGTAGGCCTACTTTTACTTTTGGTACTTTAAGTCTATTTTGATGCCAATACTTATATACTTTTACTCAAGTACATTTTTGATACGGGAATTTTACTTGTAACAGCGTATTTCTACATTTGCAGCATTGATACTTTTTCCACCACAGAAAAAAGGTGTTGAAGTTCATTGACTGTCCAACCTGTCTCAGTGTCACAGCAGTGGGTGAGCTTCACCACAGCGGCCAGCAGGCTCCACTCTCTCCCCGGCTCAGGCTTTCCTCTCTTGGGAAGCTCGTTGAAGCGCGCGTAGCATAACTGAGCTATTTCATCAGCGGTCCACATGCTTAAACAGCACGGTGGGTTGGAGCGAGGCTGCACCACATTCAAAACTGCACGAATTGGTTTTGCATTTCGTACTGTAAACAATATCTGATAATGTAATGGCTTGAAGAAGTACCTAACTGTTCCTTCACACTTCGAGAACACGAGAAGATGTAACGACTACTTCCGAGTCATGGACAAGGGAGGAAGTTCTTTCAAAGGGTAGATTCAAATATCACAATAAAAGTTCTGCGTAACACCCTGGACAATTTTAATTTGCTTCATTCAGTATTTAGATATTTGATGTAAATGTTATCAGGCCCTCCCCATACCAGGCCTGGAATTTTGTCATTTTAGGGGCAAGGCCACATGGCCTTTAGTGTTGTCCATTTTTAAGGGCACAAAGAAAGGCCAAATGCCAGGGAAGGAAGGCCATCAAATAAAACAAGACTTTAGTCCATTGAAAGAATTTGTTGAATTTAAGGGTTAGGGATGATAACCTAATCTGCAGTGAAATAGATAGGTTAAATTATGGTGGGCCTATTTACAATCTGATCCAAGCTCAGCCCTGCACCAAAGTCAGTGGATTGGTTTAAAGGTGTCTACTGTCTACATATTGACCAGAAAGAGAGGAGAAAGTGGTACAGTCAACTTGGGCAATAAGGCACTGTGGCCTCAGGTCATGCCATTGGTTGAGGGGCACAAGACCAAACTGAGGGGCAACGACGGCCATGGCCTAAGTTCATGGCCTCCATGAAATTCCTGCCCTGTCCCATACACACTGTAACTTCAAACTCAATTTTAACGACGATAGGTCATCAAAAACACCCATTCTTTTTTTCTGGTGACTCATACTGTCCCCCTAATACGTGAACTGGCCGTGTTTTTTTCGATAACATTTTTAATTTAATATGTTTTGGGGGAAAATGGAAAAAATAAATAAAATAAGACATTATTAAAAATAAATGAAAAATGTTATCGAAAAAACACAGTCAGCTCACGTATTAGGCGGACAGTATGAGTCCCCAGAAAAAAGAAAGGGTGTTTTTGATGACTTTATCGTGGTTAAAATTGAGTTTGAAGTTACAATGGGTGTGTATGCTGGGAACGGGCCCTGGACGGGGAGGGCCTGATAACATTTACATCAAATATCTAAATACTGAATGAAGGGTGTCCGCCCAGGGTGTTCATAAAAGCCTGATTAGACGATAAAATGACATTTTTTTTTTAAGTGAAATATCGCTGCAGTCGGTGCCATATTTAAAGTGGGATGACCTCTTATATTGCCGGTTCGCCAACAAAGGGTTAAAAAAATAGTGTGCACGCTGGTGCACACATTCGTGCACAGATGATGCACTATGCATGTGCATGCTTTTCACAGCTTTCAAACAAAAAAATCCGCTTGGAAATCCGTTCAGGCATTCAGGAGAAAGGAGCCCTTATGTTTTCTTCAAATGTAAACAAACATGGCTGCCATGTTTGAAAGATGGGGTTGGTATGGGGGTTAAACATGCAATTTCGCGATCGCGATCATGCCTAGTACACTGTTGGAGGTCCAAAAAAAAATATTTCAAAAAAAAAAAATTCAATTTTTTATTTTATTTTTTATATTATTTAAAAAAAAAAGACGTTCAGAAGACGTCTGGCAGGGAGGTCCATAGTGAAAAAGACGTTTTAAAGACGTTTTTATCATAGAAACTTCTTTTTTGGCAGGGTATGAGTTAAAGTTTCTAAATATTATTATTTTTAAACATACCATATAGCTACCGTGCCCAGCACACACACCCCAGCATTGTTGTACTGTTGGGGTATTGAGTTGCGAAATGTAGCCTACTGTAGATTTATTGTGACTGTTACATTAAGGGTAGTTCTTTGGTTTTTTGGTCTTATACTGTAAGCATTTTTAACTCCTTCATTCTATTAATCTTGCAGCATGTATTGCTTAGTTCAGTGGTCTTGTGGTTATAGTGTACACACACCCTAGATTGGGAGGTTGGGGTTCAATCCCAAGCCATGCAGGTCATACCAAAGACTATAAAAATGGGACCCAGTGCCTCTCTGTTTGGCACTCAGCATCAAGGATTGGATGGTGGGTAAATCTCTGAGACATCTACTAATATTTGGAATATTTTATTTTAGCTATCTAACTTGTCTTATGTCTATTAATTGTCCCTTTTTTGAAAACCGCAAATGATGGGAGCTTGTACAACAAATAATTTCACCCACTTCCACACCTGTGACGTGACAGTAAAGTTAGAGCTCAGTTGAAGTTTGGAGCATTTGAACCTGTTTCCAGATAAAGTCAGTGTCATGGTGCTTCCTTTGAATGTTCACTCCACTGGTCATTACACTATGTTGACAAAATGTGGGAGGAATTACTGAACAAACAAAAGTAGGCCTAGTAGTACAACAGAGGATGAGTAGATGATGGAATAGCTCATAAGCTACTAGAGTTCACTCACTCAGTTCACTGGTTCTCAAACTGGGGTCCGGGGACCCCCGGGTGTCCTTGAGGGGATACCAGGGGGCCCCCAGCTAAATGACAGAAAAATAAAAGTGTGCAAACTGCATATGGAACCGAATGGGCCCTTACAGGTCTATTTATTTCCATTTGTACACTCGAGTTATGGGGGTCTATAGTCTATATGCATAGAACTGAGGGTCCTTGAAATGAAAGTTTATGTTTAGTTTGTGTTGGTTGCTCGAATCAGACCACGCACTCCTTTACACTTAGTTTGGCAGCATTTGTAGCTACTCAAACACACAAGTCAAACATTGACTGACTGACATTCTATTGGTCAAAATTGTCACACGATTTATTACATACTGTGTTGTTATTTGAAAGTCATTGCTGCTATGGCTGCCAAGAGATCAACAGGCCTATTGATCCTATCTATACTTGGATATATTTCCATCTCTTACACAAAAGTGGAAACTGATTTCGCTCCAAACTGTGATTATTCCTTCTATGAGAGGACTCAGCCCACATTGGCCAATGAGGATCCCTTCGCAGTCAGAATCTGCCAGAGATTCATGTGGGGCTACCGGTTTGTGTCATTGTACTCCACCCGTGTCAGGATCCCATTGTACAGTGCCTATGTTCTGCATGGCTGCGGAGGGGACTGCTTTGTACAAGAGGTGGTGACCGCAGTGAGGGAAAACACTACATGGTTTATTGAACCTCAGGTAAATTCCACTGGGTTTTAGTTCTTGACCCTGTATTGCATTTTTACCTGTAGTATTGTGTTAATTTGGTTAGTGTGTGATAGTCGTATTTGTCTGTATTGTTTGTGTTTACTTTTTTTTTTTTTTTACAACAATATTTTAGATTGTAATTAGAGAAAAGAAAAGGTGAGTGTTATAATGATTTCATTTACTGCTTTCTATTGTTTTATAGATTTTAGTATTTTGATTCCAGTGGGTGGGGTCATGCATACAAGTGGGTAATTATGTCTTTTAGACACAATAAGCAGGCAATTTCTTTGTTACTATTTACACCAGGCCCCAAAAGTCACATCTGCCCATAAAAGATTGCGGACGGTGGTGCATCTTGGGAATGGGCTTATTGTGTCTAAAAATACATATTTAGCCACTTGCATGCATGCTCCCAACCTGGGGGCATGCATGCAAATCAAAATCATTAAAATCACTAAAACTAGAGAATTAAATTAAAATAGTTTAACTTTTTATTTATTTATTTTAACTTTTCTTTTCTCTAATGACTATCTAAAGTATGAACCCTTGTTGTAAAAAAAACATAGTTGTCCTTTAAATAAAGGATGTGAAGATGATAAATGATATCTTGTAGCTCAGAACTGACGGGGTTTCTTAGCATCTCCCTCACTGACCATTTCCACTATATACATTTTTCTATGATGAATCAACAAAATGTTAAATCTGTATACCACTCAGTTACAGACATCACATATGTTATTTCAATGAGCCAGTCGAGTCATATTTTTATGCCTTCTTGGTAACACTTTCTACGAAGCCCATGTCTATAATGCATTATAAACAAAATGCATAATAATCGGCTATAACACTGTATTATTATAGTCACAAGCATTACATTTACAAGCATATGCAAGTACTTAGTGCTTTATAACAATCATGCTACGAATTAGAGGTTCGCGCCTGCTCCATCCGTTTTATAGTAAGATATGAAAACAAAAAGTCAGTGAGTGACCAGCAACAATTATGAGACATTGAGACTTGACCTTATACGTTATTATAAAAATGCTTTACAATGTGTTATGATACTACTAATAAGTCTTATAACTACAATTATAAATCTTAGAAGATTATAATGCTTTACAAGTATGTTTATGCATTATAGACACAGGCTTCAAATAAAGTGTAAGTGAATTGTTCAACTGAAATTCACCACATTGCATCACTAAAATCTGTTTTTGCTTAACTGTGCAACAATGACTTGAACTCATCTCCTGCAGCTCTCTAACTTATTCAGTGAGGAGATGTCCATGCCTGGGAGACATGTCGACATCATCCGTCAAAAGCAGGCTGTTCTCAGCGACTATGAAAGCACTACTCAGTATGGACTTGGCCAGCTGAACCCCTATAACTACCACAGTGTGTACAGTGCTCTGTCCACATTCACGCTGACCAATGCTGTACCCTTTGACCACAAGTTCCACCAGGCCTGGCAGAGAGGACAGGAGCAACTCAAACAACTGGTGGGACACATGAGTGGCACTGCATACTTTATCACAGGTATAATTACAGTAAAGGAATATAAAATATCATTAGACAAGTCTCAGCAGTGGGATATAATTAGGGAAAGACTCGGGCCAACTTTCCCTAATTAATAACCACTTTTACAAGCTCAATACATAAGAAACACTACACCCATTCATAAGTATTTTGTTAATGCCCTTTCCAGAATTAAACATGTTTTCTAAAACCTTTTGAGAAATTCCGGCTGTGGAAATGTGCCCATGTTTATACATTGATTTGACTGCACTAGACTAGAGTTTTGCATATTATTTGAATATGTTTTCAGTATTACGTCTCCCTAAGTGTTAGACATGCATATTCTTCTACAAAATAAAGTGCTGATGATGCCTTTTATTGCAGGTGTAATAGTAGAGGACAACTCCAGAACCATATCAGGAGGTCGTGTCGGTGTGCCCAGCCACGTATGGACCGCTATGTGCTATAAGCGCCGTCGCACCGGCACGTCCACTTCCTCATTCTCCTTGGGCCTGATTGGTCGCAATGGCGGGGATAACGATGCCATCAGTGGAGGGATTCGTGTGTTGAGCCTATCAGAGCTCACAGTGAGATTACAACGGTTGTACAGGACTGCAGACATAAAGATCTTCTACAGAGACTGCCCATGCTCCCGGCGCAGGTCGAGGTTAATGAAAGAGAGGTTACAGGTTAGGTTGAATGTTCGATAAAATAAGAAGCTTCATGTGTTAAAAATTAAACATATATACTGTGCAGTAGTGTTTCTCTGCCGTTACTGAGGCCTAGGCCAGACGAATCTGGATATTTCATACTGTATATCCCAGATTTTCAGATATCCACATAGAAAAATATCTAAGTCCACACGACAAAGATATCTAGGTCTAAAATAATCTGAGTCCGCAGACCTCCACTAGAGGGACAAGCACACACACACAGTAAAGTCTTCAGATATATCCGGGTTCCATGTCTAGTACACGGATCCAGTGAATCGGATATTTTTCAATGTCTTCACTTATTTATCCGGTTTAAAAAATATCCAGTTTCGCGGCCGAAATATCCAGCTTTGTGTGGCTGCAAGCCCCAAACGCACAAAGAAATGTCTAGCTTCAGAAATATCCAGCTCCTTGTAGCCCCCGGCAACTAAGAATGAACACCATTCGTGGGGTTAACAGTGGGTGATTCGAGATCCCACATCATGTATCTCATTGAAATGTATTTTATTATTTGTAACTTATGTACTGACAATGTAGAACCCTGAAGGGCCCACTGACCTCCTGAATGTCATTTTATGAAATGTTCCCAATAAAATACCTATTGTACTTAGTCACTTGCCGTCTTGTGTGGGTTCAGATTAATTTTATAACAAATGTTATACATGAGCAGTAATTGTGTGTTTAATTATTAACTAAACTGTTTCCGTTAGAAATGCAGTACAGATGATCAGTGTTCAAGATTGGTAATCTCATTTATTTTAGCTATGTACAGGAAAGATGGTGAATTCACAATTAACAGAAAATAAAAAATAAAATCACTTCTCACCTCTCTGGCCTGCTACAGAGATACACCAGGCATCGCAACGTTACGCTCTCTTTCTCTCTCTCTCTCTCTCTCTCATATAAACACTTATGCACACACAAACGTTTTTCTCTCACCCAGTCTCTCATGCACAATCACAATCTTTCTCATTTCACTTTAAAATGTCCATTTCTCTTTGATAGATATGATATATTGTATTTGCATGTAGCTGTGCTGTCATTGAATTTGCTGCTGATATTAGAACTATGGTCTTGTTGACTGTATTTGGCGCGGGTCTAGACAAGTCTACGAGGTGGGGTCAGAGGGCAGTAGACGGGGGACTCTAGTCATTTATAATACTTTTCTGCATGATCCGTCCGCTCACTGACATGCAAACACACACACACACACACACACGTGTACATTCATGCACGCGCAAACACACCCAAACTTGTAAGCATATATTCACAATGGCAAAGATATTGTGCGTGCTCAGAGTGACGCACACATCTCCACACACATCCATCCACAAGCACGCACAGACGCATACACACACAGTACACCCCTCTCTTGCTCTATGCCCGCGTCTCCAGACTTCCAGCATCCTGTGGTTCGGTACTGCCTCCCATACAAACATCATCCCAAAGTGTGGGGCTAGATCAGTGGTTCTCAAACTTTTTAGGCTGTGACCCCCAAAATAAACATAGCCTATTTGAACTGGGGACCCCCCACCCTCCTGACAAGCACTTGGAATTGTAGGCATTACATTTAGCGTTACTCAGTTCCATAGATAAATATTGTGAAAATAGCCTCGCACTGCGAGGCGTTGTGAGCTTGTAGTACAGCTATTTTCACAATGTTCGCCTCTTTCTTACTTAATATTTGCCAGTTTGGTATTAAAAAGGTCTTGAAAGTCCTTAAATCGTGTACTGTACACACTTATACTGTATGTTGGATTATTTACTGTTGAGTGAGAATTATTTATTTACATTAAGCTAATCATCTGGGGACCCCACAACATAATTTGGGGACCCCACTTGGGGGTCCCGACTCCAAAGTTTGAGAACCACTGGGACACACAGATGACAATCTCTGATTAACAAACAAACTAAAAAAAAAAAAAAAAAAATCCCAACAGAATTCTTCTTTCTCTCATCATCTCTCATCATCTCTCCAGGCCCTCTGTCAGCCTTCAACACCTCCCACTCTCACTCCTGCCCAAAGCCCTCCGTCTCCTCGATGGCAAACATGAGCTTCTCTCTCAGCTGCTCCAGGCTTCGGTAGGGAGGGAGGTCCAGACGGTTGAAGCTGTGGGAGGAAGCCAAAGCGGCAGCATGTTATTACCGTAGGTGGTGACCACAGTGGTGGACACGGCTCTCAACGCCAGTGTGTGAGTCAAAGTATACAGTAGATAGTCATGGTCAAATGTTACTCAACAAGGGCACGTGGTGATTTTCCGATGGCCTTAAAGTCCGAGAGAGAGAGAAAAAGAGATACATTTTCAAGCTCTCACTGAAAATATAACATGCCGTGCTGTTCAACTTGTTCAGCCTTTTAATAATGTTTATACTATCGTAATCTGCTTCAAATTAATTAATTACATCACTAGCAAAAAGCGCAACTAGGTTAAATAGCCTACCAATTAACTCCCCAGCACACCGCAGCTGTTGACCCTGGAACGCAGTGACCTGCTCCGCTATCCTCAATGTTACATTAGACTGTAGTTTATGGTATTCGCTGCCAAGTGCCAACTTATGATTAAACCTACTTTCTGGGGGGAGAAGCAACCAGCAGACAGACAGACAGACAGACAGCCGGTTGCAGGGGAGCTGAATGCACTTGCTCTCAGCCTGGTACGCACTGTGGGTCATCGTGACACTGACCACATGACAGTCGGTAATTCTTAATTTGCTTATTTTACTTGTTAAAAGCAACATTTTATTATAAAGCCTAAATATAGATAGGCCTATGATTAAGCCTGTGCATTCTCCATGTTTCCTCTTCAAAATGCTGCATTATAATTCTGGACCGGACCTCTCTCTCTGCTCTCTCTCTCTCTGGGACATCGGATTCGGATCTCCGTGCCGTCGGATTTTCAGGCCATCGGAATATCGAGATTTAGCCACTCAACAACACTACAAGTGAAAGTTTCTCTGTCAAAAGTGTATTGAGTTAAATCTCAATGTGCTTTTTCCCTTCCTAGAAATGTAGTGGAGTCAAAAGTACAATATTTGTCTTTGAAACGTAGTGGAGTGAGTTGGAGTCAGAACTATCAAAAAATACAAACACTCAAGTACAGATACTCAAAAATGTGCAGTACTCAAGTCAATGTACTTTACATTTACTGTTACTGCCCACGACCTAGCATAGGATTACAGTAGGTGGTGATACTGTAAACTGAGCACACCTGGATCACATTAACTTAGGCCTGAGAAAAATGATTCACAAGCTCACAACACACCGCGATTCAACACATTGTGAGCTTGTACACAGAATATTTTTAATGTGCTGGCATACTAGGTGTAGAAATTAAGCATAATAGTCCTTGACAGACTATTCTTTATTCTTCGCTTATAATGACACGCCCAAAATAGGAACGCCAGGGTTCATTTAATGAACAGTTCAAATTCATCAGAAATGATCTTTAGTCATTTTGACCGTGGCAAATTTGTTTGCGTATTTTTCTACCAAGATTAGTGTTGATCAAACTATTCTATTCCTATAATGACAGCTGTGGCTGGTGGGACTTGGAATTAATTTGTGACAATGACTCAAGCCTAGATGCAAGCTAAAAACTAATCTAAACATAAAAGAAAAACAAAGAGTAGATAACAAAACTGACAGGGCCTGGTAGTTAAATAGGCTGCATATACTGTACATTGTTGGTCAATGGTCATGATAGGTACATTTTTTAAATATTTTAATTAAACAATTAAAAACAACTGATGTTGACCAAAGATATAAAAGACAAAGTGTTAACATGTTGGCACTTACCAGGTGTGGCTTCTTGGAAGCCAAGTCTCTTTCCCCACTTTGTCTATACAGAACTTCTGGGGACCATTACTTCCTGTGGAGAGGAACATACCATGGCTTCCAATCAGAGGCTGCATCTCTAACAGGTACACACTGTATGCATGATTCTTTTATTTTGATACAGCTCTATATGTATTCAAACTTGTATTTCTATAATGTCAGTGAATAACTGGTTACGTTTAACCACATCTTTACTTGTTTTTCTTTTTTTTTTTTTACATGATTTGGACATAAATTCACATTGTCCGAGATAGAGCTTTAGGGCGGATTCACACTGAGGTCCGATTGATTTGAACTGTTCCCAAAAATAGTTGCCTGGTCCACACTGACCAGCATTCATATTGGCCAATATTCTTCTGTGTCTGGACTCCCTAGAGTACACATCATCCAATTGTAATTGTATATGTGTGCCTCCCGGGGGTGCTTGTTGACTATGGGGCTTTGGGAGATAAAATGTCATGTCACAGAAGAAGAGTATCTTGTCAGAATTTAGAGCGAATATTAAAGTTTTACAGTGTTCCTGATGTTATGTCTTTAGTTGTAACAATAACAGAACAACAATACACAACCAAAGCAGTGTGCGCTGACTGTCTTTGAAACATCACAATGTAAAGTCGTCTCTAATCATCATTTAACAGCAACGTCACTGGTGCATCCTTGGTATCTTAAAAGTGACGTCACGGACCAATCCTTGTTATTTTCATCCTAGCAGACACTCCACCACTTCCTTGTTCATGGAACGATAGCTTCACATTGCAGCGCACCGTTCTCGAGGACGCATCAAACGGACTCGAGACTACCTCCGGAGGTGGTCTCGGGGCCGGTGCATCGATCCGTTTCGGAGGACAGTGCGCAGGCTTCACACTATCAAAACATCTGCCAAGTAGCCTCGCGTACGCACCCGAGACCACAGTGTGAATCTGCCCCACTTGAACCCCAGCATGCCTATTCTGGGGAACATTCGCCAAAAATAGACAATCTACAAGCTGGTAGATTGGCTATTTATTTTAAAATACATTTGTTAACTGAGATCTGTTTTACTAAGAATAGAGGGTTTAAGTGGTTAACTTTGAGAAGTGATGTGTTCCAATAAAAGGCTTTTGGTGAACATCACTATTCATTACCTATGAGTTCAGCGAAGCCACCGACAGGCAGCCGACAGGTTCCCGTCACGAACTGGAGAAGACGGATCCTCTTCTCGTTGTCCATTTCCTTCACCACCTGCAATGAGACGTCTCCTCATTACGCTGTGGCACATACTGTATACTGGACAATATTATACTGTATATGCTGTATACAGCTAGGGTCTTCAACAGGGGGTCCATATTCGGAGAACTTTAGCCGAAAATAGCAGATCTACAAGCTCACAACGCCTCGCGCTGCGAGGCGTTGTGAGCTTGTAGATTTGCTATTTTCGGCAAAGACGTTTTTTAGAGGGGAACATGAGCAGACAAAGTACAGAGTGAAAGGTCAACTTCATTAAGTATTGACAGTTCAAGTGGTTAAATATCTGAACACACACAAATTGCCATGAATCCAAAATACAATGATGATTGTGCTGTCAAACGATGAAGCTATATGGAATCTACGAAAAGGTTGTGGGGGTCCCTGCTTCATCTCTCTCTCAACTAAGGGGTCCTTGGCCTGAAAACGTTGAAGACCCCTGGTATACAGTAACAATGATAGTAACAACGCTATACTGTTCTCAAACATTTTCATGTCAAGACAAGGACCCTAAAATGAATTCGTTTTAGGATACGGGCCCCTTTCAGAAAATATTTCGAGTCAGGGAACACCCATACATTACAAGATTTATATAGTAAATATTTCAACATTTCAACATTTTTTTTTTTTTTTTTAAGATTTCTTGAAAATAGCCGATGTATATTGGTTTAAAGTGGTTAAACAGTTGACGCTATACTAACTCATTTTGCTGGGGACCCCCTGGAACCCCCTCAAAGACCCCACTATGAGAACCACTGCTGTACATTCACACGTGTTCCCCCCCCCTCCACACACACACACACACACGCTTACACACAAACACTGGATATTGTAATTACAGAGGAGGATTGTGTTTGGATTGGATTATGCAAGAGGTGTTTATAGAGAACACGCTTGCACATGTGCACAGGCACACATCCATCACATTGCACACACACACACACACACACACACACACACACACACACACACACACACACACACACACACACACACACACACACACACACACAAGAGTATAAACACATTATAACACATAACATAAATAAGAATATAAACATGAGGAAACACACACAGAGAGAGAGTTGCGTACCTGCCAGAACCAATGGATCTGTTTGCTGTTCTTGGTGTAGTGTCTGTAGATGGTGTTCTTCTGCCAGTCGGCCAAGTCAATCTCCTGCATGCCACACAGCATCAACTAGAAGGAAGACATCAGACACACGATCAAACACAAAGAACACAATACCATCTCAGTCGGGTGGAAACCTTACATATCCAAAACCGTTCATCTTTTATTATCGTTTTAAAATAGTGAAAATAGACAAACTACAAGCTCACACGTTGTGAGCTTGAAGTATTGGAGTAATTTCACTCCTTTTGGAGTATTTCCACTACTTTTGTGTGACTCTCTTTTTAATCCTTTGATTACCGGAATTTATGTAAAAAAAAAAATGTGCAGCTAAATGGACACAGGCCCAGAGGTAAAAAAGAAAAAGAAAAAAAGAAACATGGTAGAAGTGTGTGAATCATTCCTGGACAAAGAATGGAAATGAAAGATACAAGATAATATGAATGTTTGCTGGTGAACGAGACTATAGTAGTCGTAAGAATAGACAGTTATAATCATTTATGTGCTGTGGAGGTCTAACTGCAATGCTATGCTAATCTCACCAATTTGATTAATTCACGCACCATCAGAGGCCGGAACTAATTAGATATTGATTAAGTGCTTGGCGTAGTATTGCAAATGACGTGGCATATAATTAACTGGCCAAGAGTTAAGAACAAAGAACCATTCTAGAATAACAATGTTCTGTCATCGTTCCAAGTGACTCTTCTCTTGTAGTTCCACCGTAAAGTCCTCAGTGTTATTCATTCTGAGTGTGTACCCATTTGGTTACATTTGCACCCTTTTTGAGTTGCAGTGTTGATTTCGTCGACTAAAACTATGAGGAAAAATGTTTGTCGACTGCGTTTTTTTCACTGACGAAAACTAAATAAAAACGAAATAAAAACTAAGCTGTGATGACTAAAACTAAGACTAAATATTTGTACAATTTCGTCAACACAATAAAAACTAGACTAAAACGTTAGGGAGGGACTAGTGGAGAAGAGAGTAATTTTATGTTTGGTTGCTCTCAGGTGTTGCATGTTGAAAATAGCAGATCTACAAGCTCACAACGCGTCGCAGCGCGACGCGTTGTGAGCTTGTAGATCGGCTATTTTCAGCACGCAACCAAGTGTAAAATCAGCCATTACGATGCCATCAAGGCCTGCCAAAATACATTTTAGTTGACTAAATCAACTGTAGATTTAGTCGCCTAAAATCTTAAGTAATTTAGTCAACTAAAATTAGACTAAAACTAAAACTTTTCAGGTGACTAAATTATGACTAAAACTAAATTACATTTTATTCAAAAGACTATGACTAAAACAAAATCAACACTGCTGAGTTGCAGACGGATAGGAAGGCACAGAACTGAAGTACAAAACAACATGATTTGGTACGTATCACACCGAGCACAAGCTGGAGGATCAAACAGGGACACAGCCACACAGATTTGAGTTTTATTATCCCATTTAGACCAGAGGCAGATTCTACAAATGTATTCTAAATCCCATAATGGTTTTCTGAATGTTTCTATATTGCAGGTTCTCAACGTTTTTAAAGGAGAATTTCAGCCAAGAAGGCTATCTTACCTTTAGATGTACTGTACATATGTCTTTCGCATGTAATCCCACCAGTCACTGGTACGCCGCCATTATTGTTTACGAGCTGTGAACTTTGAACTCACATTCGAAATCTCGTCTCCAAAGAAAAATCCAAATTCTATTGGAGTAAATGGGACATTCTGTGCAGCGTCTCTTTGTAAACACACAATGGCAGCGCCCAGTGCGAAACGAGACCGCCTATGCGAAACTAGACCGTGGATTAACCAGAGACATTACGTACGACAGACATGTACCGGAAAAATCTTTTTTCAGAGCGAGAGAAATACGTGGATTAAAAATATAACCAATCGTTCCAGTTTGGAGCCGAGACCGGCTGTAATTGGGTAGGACAAATAGACAAAAAAACCCACCTGGATCACTTTTTGGGTAGACAATAAGTACATCTAAATGGTAAGATAGCCTTCTAGGTCGAAATTCTCCTTTAAAATCAAGGACCCCCAGAATTATATGTATTTGTGGCTGTGGACCACCATCTCAAAAAATATTTTGTTGGTTTAATTGCTGTTCAATTTTGGAGCAGTAAGAATGAACACTATTAAACTTTAGATCATAGAAGATAATTTTACTCAACCGCTTAAAAATAACAGTTGAAGTGGAAACTGACTGGCATGAATATGAATTCCATTTCCAGACCCCCCGGTGCCACTCACCTCCAGCTCCTTCTCGTCAAAGTAGCGCAGCCACTCGAGTGGCACCACCTCGTTGAAGCCATCTAGGAAGGCCTTGGTTTGTTCCTCCACGCCTCGGGTGAACCGCCAGTCGGTTAACAGGCTGACACGTGCAAAGAGACATACAGGGAGGGTGGGGAAAGGGAGGCAATGTGAAGGGAAGGAAGGAGGGTAGGAGTGAGGGAAGGAAAATGGAATGAGAAGCGAGAGAGGGAGTATGAGAAGTCGGTCAGCATGACAACTCCTTTGACGTTCATAATGTAAAGTTACAGGAAATGTGCTCCACCAAAACTAAGTCGTCAGTATAGCGTACTGGATGAGTGTTCAAATTAAAGTAGTACAATGAAGTAGACCTAGGGTCAAACTGTGGAACTTGAGAGTGATAGTAAAAATTAGAGACCAGTCCAAAATGAATCTCAACATTGGTACGCAAGGATTACTTTAAATTTGGCGATTTCTTTAATCGTCGTCGGTTTAGTTAATTATTAAAGTGCAAGGACAAACATAAAAAAACAAAGTGGAAGGATGAGAAGAAAGAAGAGAAGAGGTCTAACCCGATGTACTCCTCCTTGTTTTCCTCTGTGACCAGTTCATTCTCTCCATCATCTTTCAGCATGTGTGTGGAGACCTTCCCTAAGATCTCCATGTCCTGAGCAAAATACAGCTCCACACCACACTCCTCTAGGCTGTTATCTCTGGAGACACACAAACACATGTACATTATGTATAAAGTATACTGCAAGAAGCCTTATTCACGGCCCACCCACTCAGCAAATTTCTCAGCATCCCCCGGGTGCTGACATCAATTTAGAAGGGGAAACTATAACAGAAATAGCTGGACTTAAAGCCAACAAATCATTATTCCGAACGGTAAAGTAAATTATAATGCTTTGTGCCTTTTATCTATCGTGTTCTTGATCATGCTAGCCGTATTTTATACTGTACTATTCGGAAATTGCATAAAACTTGCGATTTCTGTGTTAACTCTATAGGCTATAGTAGGATTTTCCCCTTCAAAACGTGACTTCAGCACCCGGGGGATGCTGAGTGGGCGGGTCGTGAATAAGGCTTAGTAAAGACACACACAAACATATTCAAAAAACTAACACGTTAAAGGACAACTTTTCTTTGTTTTTTTACAACAAGCGTTCATATTTTAGATTGTAACTAGAGTAAAGAAAAGATGAGTGTTAAAATGTTTTCATTTACTTCTTTGTATCGTTTTATCCATTTTAGAGAGTTTGATTTCAGTGGTTGGGGGCATGCGTGCAAGTGGCTAAATATGTCTTTTTAGACACAATAAGCCGACAAATTAGTGTTGTTTACAACAACACAACTAGCCCCAATAAGTCACACCTAACCATGAAAGGAACCATGTGGTGCATGTTGAAGGGCTCATTGTGTCTAAAGGCAGGTCTTAAGGTGCCTCCACACCGAAAATACTACAGGAGACTTGTTCAAACTGTTCACAGACTGCAAAGAACTGCAAAAAACTAAGCACATTGAATTTTCCAGCCGACTGTATGCCGACTGTAATTACTGTACAGTTTTGCGCATGCGCACTGTGTTGCCATATCGGCTCGTTACAAGCGACTTTGATCCTGTTTTCCTATAATGTTTCTAGTTGTGGGTTACTTTTGTTTGGGCATGTTTCTGAATTGTAGTTGCTTATTTGGCCTTGCTTTCAACATTCTTTTCGAAAATAGCTAATGTAATAGAGCTCAATAGGTGAAACTGGATGCTTCTTTGCCACAGAATCTGGCAACCGCGGAGCAGAAGCGGAGATGCTTCCTGTCCAGTGTTTTCTTCTCCTCACACCAAAACAACACACATCACTATTACTAGCGTTGCCTTGGAGTTGATTAGTATAGGAAATTGAGAGTTGAGATTGTGAATATGCTATTTAGTTAAAATGTGCAAGGGGAAAATGTCTCTGGCTTATTTAGGCTTGGTTTTGCTGCAGCAGTAGCAAACTAATGGTCCATTTACAACTCGCTACAATAGACCGTTTGTCAGCCTTCTGATTGGTCCCTGAGACTCCCTGACTGGCCAACCAGAAAAAAACATTCACTTTTTGCTATCGGGGGTGGAGTTTGTGCAGTGGAGAATATTGAATGTGGCTTTCAACAACTGTCCGCAGTGCGCGACACGGAGATCGGCCGGTACGGTGATAGCGACGGCAAGCGTCAAGCGATCTCGCTCATCATAACGAATAAGCTTCAACAAACTAGTTCACATGTACCTTATCAATGGTCTAAGAGTCACGATTGGGTACATATAATTTAAATGGGCAGAATTACGAAAAGCCAGCCTATTATGTGAGGAGAAACATTCTCTCTGTCCTCTTCCTAGTACCCAAGATGCAATGCGCTTCTCTTTCTATCTCTGATCCAGAGGATTAAACTAATTAAAACATTTATTTTTCGGGGGAAAACTACTGTTTTGCTATGTAATTACTGTACCTTTTTCTTCCCTTTTTATTAATATCACGTAGATGTGTTTTTTGTGGTACTTTATATAGCTGTAATGAGGCTATGAAGGGAAAAAAAATCCCATCCACTACCACTATAAAAGAATCTGCAAAGAGGATTCTGTCCCACTGGGATTAAACAAATTAAAACATATATTTTCGGGTAAACCCCCTGTTTTGCAATGTAACTACTGTACCTTTGTCTTCCCTTTTTATTAATATCACCTAGGTGTTTTTCCTTTGGTACTTTATATAGCTGTAATGAGGCTATGAAGGGGAAAAAAAATCCCATCCACTTCCACTATAAAAACAATCTGCCCAGGGTTAATGTCCCATCATAGTAACAGGGCAGAATGGGGCGGGATTTACAAAAGGGTTTATTCACCGACATCAAGGGGCGACCCAACAAAACTGAGCAAGTCCAGTCTTCCAGTTTTCCGTCGATAACGTTCCCGACCCGCTGCCGAAAACCTACCGATGAGCTCCCGTTCGGCAACAGACGCTATCCGCCGCCGATTCGGCCACGAATCTGTTTGGTTAAAAGTGGCCTTTAACCGCACCGAATCTCCCACAAATCGTTCTTGCCGACAGGAAGCCATCGGAAGCTTGTCGGCAAGAGCAGAGGCATGTTCAGTCGGTGCTTGTCCTCCACTAGAATGGTCCAGGGTCTGGTCTGCTACAGTGCAGAACTTTCCAGAAGCAAGCCTAAATAAGCCAGAGACATTTTCCCGTCGCACATTTTAACTAAATACCAAATTCACAATCTCAACTCTCAATTTCCTACACTAATCAACTCCAAAGCAACGCTGGTATTAGTGCTGAGTGTTGCTTTAGTGAGCAGGAAAAAACACCGCACAGAATCTCCGCCTCCGCTTGCCAGATTCTGTGAGTGAAACAAGCGGCCATGAAAATAAGCCCAAAAGAAGCGACCAGTTTCACCTATTGAGCTCTATTACATTAGCTATTTTCTAAAAGAATGTTGAAAGCAAGGCCAAATAAGCAACTACACTTCAGAAACAAGCCCAAACTAAAGCAACCCACAACTAGCAACATTATAGGAGAACAGGATCAAAGTCACTTATAACAAGCAGACCTGGCAACGCAGCCATACAGTGACTACAGTCGGCGTCGGCTGAAAAAAGAAAGGTGCTTTGTTTTTTGCAGTTCTTTGCTGTCTGTGTACAGTCAAAAGGAGTCTCCTGTAGGCTGTTTGGTGTGGAGACACCTTAAAAAGACATATTTAGGGGCGCCCGCTGGCCTAGTGGTCAAGGCGCATACCACATACTAGGCTATGATGCCTGCTGGCGTCGCCGGTTCGATTCCCGATCCGGACGACCTTTGCCACATGTCATTCCCCATCTCTCTCCCCATTTCCTGTCAGTCTACTATCCTATCAAATAAAGGCATAAAAAGCCCAAAAACAAATCTTTAAAAAAATTAAAAAAAGACATTTAGCCACTTGCATGTATGCATGCCCCCACCCACTGAAATCAAACTCTCTAAAATGGATAAAATGATAGAAAGAAGTAAATGAAAACATTTTTAACACTCACCTTTTCTTTTCTCTAATTACAAACTAAAACATGAACCTGTGTTGTAAAAAAAACAAAATTGTCCTTTAAAATAAGAACATTCACCAAAAATGTTGACGTATTGCTCGCATGCACACGCACAGCTACAGTGTGTGCATGCAAAAAAAGGGTTGTGCATTACTTACTTGACCCACATGATGGAGTTATAGAACTCGGGGTCTATGGACTCCAGGTCTTTGAGCGTGGGTTTCTTGTTCAACATGCGCTTGTAGAATGGCAGAGTGAACCCTGTGTCGATGAATTTCCCGTGATAGAGGGCCTGTATGAAGAACAGTCACAGAGGAGAGAACGAAGTTCAAGGTTTAATTTAGACCTGAGATTATTGAATGCTTTAACTATAGAAAAATAGCAGATATACAAGCTCACAGCGCGGCACCGAGTGCCGCGCTGCAAGCTTGTAGATCTGCTATTTTTGAAAAATCGTGAAAATTCGAATTTTGACCCGATTCTATAAGTGTCTTTTGAATCCTTCTAAGATTTTTTGAAAAACCTATGTTTCTATGTCAGCAATCTGGCCAGCCATCGTCAAAGAAAAGCTCCTTTTCACTTAACTGGAGCTCAGTTAGCCTGTTCTTGAGAGACTACTCTGTCAGTGGTTCTCAAACTTTTTCATGTGAAGGACCCCCAAAATGATATGTATTTGGCCACAGACCCCCATCTCAAAATATTTAGTTCCAGGGACCACAGATCTACAAGCTCGCTGCGCGGCACTCGGTGCCGCGCTGTGAGCATGTATATCTGCTATTTTTCACTGGTTAAAGCATTCAATAATTCTAGGCCTAAATGGATCCTATATTCTATGTTCCACATGATCAAACATGCAAAATCACATAGTATTATCCTCTATGCAAGACACTCGGATTTAAAGGAACTGAGGATTTTATTGCATGCATACATAGGCATATGTTTACAAACGAACATTCTTGCCATCTCCACCAGCCTGAAGGCAAGGGGGAGATAATGAATTTGCCCTTGTCCGTCTGCGTGTCCAGAGCTAATCCTCCAAACCACTGGGCCGATGATCACCAAACAAAATGCTTTGTTCATACGTATTTTGTGAATTCATAATCTCAGATCCACTATCCCGCCGATCCACCTTACAATACAGTGTACTTATGGGCACCTCAAGCAATTTTTCATCGGTAAACCTGACCCCCAAATGCAATCCCTCAATTGTAACCTTATTTACTGTAAATCTAATCTTTCTAAACTAAAAACAAGAAAGATTAAGAGTGCTAAGATTTGGCTTCCATATACAATTGACAAGGTTTTCAATTTTAGAAGTTAACTGGCCAACTGGCTTGAATCCCTCTACATGATAGCCCGTAAATTGAAAACATTTCTACTGCAGTGGAAGAATTGCTTTCCATTTTATACCTCAGATTTCTATCCCACGATTTCTGTAACCCATTTCTCACCCAGTGCCAATTGCCTACACTGTAATCCTGGGCGCTACTCTCCCATTGCCAACTTGGGGAGAGCCCCCAACGCATGAGGAGTGAGCAGGCCGCTTCTTATCACCTGACAGAGGGGAGTTTCCCCGATAGGACGTAGCGCGTGAAAGGAAAACGTTATTCCAAACAGTTCCTGTTTGACCAGGGGGAAGCAGCATACAGACCAGGATTACAGCATGTTTTTGTAAGGGTACCTAGGGCAGTGGTTCTCAACCTGTGGGTTGGGACCCCCAGGGGGTCCCCAAATTATTTTGGGGGGTCCCCAAATGATTAGCTTAATGTGCAACATTGTTAACTCACTCAACAAACCAACATAAAGTTTAAGTGTACAGAGGGTATCTGCACATTTCTAAAGTGACAATTTGCCTAGAGAGTGAGAGACAGAGAAACCTGTTCTAGATGGCTAGGCCCATTTGGCACCACACTATAAAAGAATTACCAGAAACATTTCCCAACATTTTGACTGACCACTATCCTTGTGAAGATTTTGGATAAGGATAGAAATACATGATATATACGCCCAAACATGCACACACACACACACACACACACACACACACACACACACACACACACACACACACACACACACACACACACACACACACACACACACACACACACACACACACACACACACACACACACACACACACACACACAGGACTGTGATGTAAGTTCCTAGTTGTTTGAGCCTGGGTGGAGGTTTGAGTGTGTGTGTGTGTGTGTGTGCATGTGTGCATGTGTGGGTGTGTGTAGTACATGGAGGACGTAGTGTGAGTAGAGTGATTCATCCAAGCCTGAGGTGGTGGCTGGGGCCCGGAGGAGAGCTGTATAGCGTTAAAACATCTCAGAGAGCCCAGTGTACCAACGCTCCAACAACAACACCACCCACCGACCGACCGACTGACTCACAGTCTGTTCACTCACTGCAGCTCTAGTCTGTACAGTCCTGCACGTGGCCCTCTACATACAGGATATGACACACACACACACACACACACACACACACACACACACACACACACACACACACACACACACACACACACACACACACACACACACACACAGACGACCAGTTGGACAGACAGACAGACGCACGAGAGAGGAGTAAAGCAAA
Organism: Nannobrachium achirus; assembly: GCF_963921795.1. Lineage (NCBI taxonomy): Eukaryota > Metazoa > Chordata > Actinopteri > Myctophiformes > Myctophidae > Nannobrachium > Nannobrachium achirus. The sequence continues at coordinate 13,027,156 of NC_137820.1, read as the reverse complement.
GCAACACAGGTGCGTCTGAAGCAAGTTAAGTGCCGGGGAAACGCGACAGGGTGAGGCTCGACAAAGGGAAGAAGATTGAGAGTAAGAGAGGAGAGAGTAGGTGCGGTGCTGTAGCTACAAACTTGGGAGAGACGAGCATCTTTATAAGGCGAGTCAGTGAAATGCATTTTAAGACTAAATATAGAGCCTTGTTGGCGGGTGTGGGCTGGGTGCGGCAGTGAGGTCATTCAAGAGGGGTGGTGGTGTCGGGTGGGTGGGGGTGTGGGGAGCTGGAAGTAGTAGGAGGAGGAGTGGAGAGTGTTGGTTTTCCGTCCTACAGTTTGAGGGGTGGGGAGGGGTGGGGAGGGGGGGGGTCTTCAGAATAAAAGACATATTCACTTGGTTGGGGTGCGCGCAGGGGCGTCACACCAAATTCTGGGCCCTGGGTACAAGGATTCACTGCGGGCCCCCCATGAATGTTAACTATTGAAAAATAGCAGATATACAAGCTCACAGCGCGGCACCGAGTGCCGCGCTGCGAGCTTGTATATCTGCTATTTTTGAAAAATCGTGAAATTGTGTGCAAGAAACCTATGTCAAGGACCCCCAAGATGATATGTAACTCAGTCCCATAACTCAGTCCCACTTTCCTACCCCTTGTGACGCCCCTGGGTGTGCGTGCACAATCCCGCACATCTCACACAGCGACTCAAAAATATCTGTGCACACGAGAGGAGACAACACTTCTCTCTGTGCTGCTCTTGTATGTTTAATGTTTTATTTTTTTAGGGGAAGGAAAAACACACAACTACCCAAAAATAACCGAACTCTCTGAACCCAGTTGTTCCACGACGATGACGTAGAAAAGACGTAACAGCACAAACAGTGTCGGGTTTATTCTGTCTTCTCATTATCTCTGGAAAGGTAACAACATGATCCCTAAGAGTCCCTATTCTGGACAGGCAAACGCTCTGCAAAAAATCCGGTGAAAAGCACAAGACTTTGTGACAGGACAACATACAGATCATCAATCTCAGAAAATTTGAATATTTTGTAAAAAAAAGCATTGCAGATGCCCTAGCACCCCAAATCATAACTGACTTCGGAAACTTCCCACTGGACTTCAAGCAACTCTGACTTCACAAGGTTGACATTTCTCTACTATAAATCCTTGTTTTGAGTGGTCTCGTGTAATATTGTAATATTTTGAAAAATGGACTGATTTGGAACAATTCACTGAATGTGCCAATGTATCTAGAATATATGAAAGTTTCAAGAAATAGATGAATGTTTCAAGAATATTTACTTTTACAAAATATTCTAATGTACCGAGATTGATCTGTAGTGTATTAATGGTTAGGTTTGAGGTTTGGTGTTTTTGAAGCGGTGAAAGCCGCTTCCAAGGAGTGGCTTTGTGTGTCCCGTACAAGTCCATATATGGTCATTCCAGTCCAGAATGAACAGGCTTTGTCTGTCCCGTACATGTCCCGTGCATGCAGAATTGAGGCTTGGTCAAGCTTCACATGACATTTTGGCCCTCCAGATAAAATCATTCATTCATTCAGAATTCATAAAAATATAGAACTAAAGCACATAGAAAGCATAGATCTAGAACACAGAATGTATAGATCTAGAACACAGAATGTATAGATCTAGAACACATAGATCTCGAACCGAGGTTTGATTTTTAGGCTCACCATGGCGATGAAGCGACCGATGAAGCGGAAGTAGGTGAGGTGGTCTGGGTTGATGGAGGAGGCGGGGTTGATCTGGAGACAGTAGTTGTTCTTGCCAGCGTACTCGAACAGACAGTACATGGGGTTCAGCACCTCGTGGGAGAGCAGGAAGAACCACTCTCTGGAAGGGAGAGGAGAGGAGGCAGACGACAGCTATTAGCCACTTAAACCAGGGGTCTTCAACGTTTTTTTTTTGGGCCAAGGACCCCTTAGTCGAGAGAGATGAAGCAGGGACCCACAACCCATATAGTTTCATCGTTTGACAGCACAATCATCAGCGTATTTTGGGTTCATGTAAATTTGTGTTTCCAGATATTTAACAACTTGAACCGTCAATGCTTAATAAACTTGACCTTTCACTCTGTACTTAGTCTGCCTTTTCCCCCTCTACACCAAACCTCTTTGCCGAAAATAGCCGATCTACAAGCTCACAAAGCCTCGCAGCACGAGGCGTTGTGAGCTTGTAGATCTGCTATTTTTGGCTAAAATGATCAGAATATGGATGCTAGGGTTAAAGTGGTTAATATAGAAGGAGGAGAAGAAGGAGAAAAAAAAGCTTCTATCACACAAAGATTTGGAGGACCCCCTGTAGTAACTCTGAGGACCCCCTGTTTAATACCCCTGACTTAAACCCTATACTTAGCTGACCGTATTCCCAAGGGCCTTCGACTTTGTTGACCATATTACAATGGGCTACACTAAATATCTTCCAGAAAATAGCCAAATCTTCAAGCTCACAATGTGTTGATCAGCTATTTTCTGCGAACATTCCTTCCTTCCAGAACAGGATGCTAGCGTTCAAGAGGTTACTAAAGGACATTTAGTCAAGGTAAGGTTTATAGAGAGGCATGAAAAAAGTTGACAAGCCAATGAGATATTCTCAAAAACTGCTATTTCTAATAATAAGGTTGACTGAGATAATGTTGCACAAAAATATTATAGCAAATGTGAAAATTCTAAATGAAATGAAAGTACAAAACATGAAGTAACATAAAACCTACACCAAATAAATCATATTAAGTAACAACTAGAAAGATGGGAAAGTGTGGTTGCCCTGACGCGAGTCACAATGAAACCGCTGGGAAATATATTCCATCTTACCATTTGTCCCTTTCATGCCCATATATGGATATCTCTGTGTCGGTCGGACCTTGTCCCTATTTTAGCGGTGCTAACCATTCTGTCCTTGTCCCTTTTATGCCCATATATGGAGATACCTGATGTCAGTCATCTCCATATTTGGGTTTAATTAATTCACAAATAAATTAATATAAATTAAACTATATATAACGTATCTCTTAGCAAAATGCAAGCAGGCTGAGTCCCGACGAAGCCGGTTTATTTGACATACGGTCCAAGTGCGTGCCACTGCCACCAAAACTGTGAGAGTAGCATGGCCAAATAAAGTTTATACGGAAAGATAGAAAGAATAAAGTTGGACAAGTACTATAGTCTGGAGACTGTCTGAGGGCAACCACTCTAATAACAAATAATACAGACAAACAAGGAAGGATAAAGGTGAGACTGTTTACATGATATAATAACAAAACATGAACAAGAGAAATAAATGATAAAAAAAAGAAAAACAATATGTGAAATAAAATAGAAACAATTATGTTATATAAGAAAGTTTTAATAATATATACCATTTGATAAAACACAAAGCAAACAATGATTCTTATTATAACCTAGCGCCATTTGAAGCAAATAGGGCTGCAACAATCAAGTTGACAGTTTTGAAGGTTTTTGACATTTTCACCTATAATTACCTTCCCAAAATAGGGATGGGTACTATTTTCTTTAACTAATTAATTCAAAAAACGGTTGCACCCCTAGCAGCAAATTGCTACAAAAACATTGTGAAGTCAATCTCGAAGTCACACAAAGAACCCAAAAGCAGAAGTCTCTCTGAAAACAAGACAAATCCGTCCAGCCAGCCGGATCTCTCCCAGGTATTTCTAGCATGTGTGGTATTTTGGAATGTCTGAGGACCCCGATTCCCAGATAGGAGCTTCAGGGTTTTAGACTGGGCAGGTTTTCCCCTCCTGGAAGTAACGCTTCAAGATAAGAAGCGATAAGGCAGGGAGAATGGGATAACGCGCACACAAAACATTCCGCGTGTGTGAATGCCACATGCACCGCGTTCCCATGTGCCATGTTATCAATGACTCGGCTCGGAGAGTGTGTAACGATGCATAACTCTGGGAGAGAGAGGGCTGTAGCTCTTCAGAGAAACCCACATACAGAAAAGCTGGATGTAAAGTAAAGTTAAGATAATGGATTACCTTGATAGAATACAGGCTGTCAGAATACCATTTTAGGTTTATGTAATGGGGTTTAGAGATAAATTAGTGTGTACATAGATAGACAAATGAAAATACACCCACCACACACATACGCACACATCATGAACTGGCCTTTGACTGACATGAAGACAAACATATCGTCACTGTCGGGCAGAAACCTCGTATCTCCAAGTGTTCAAATGTGTACGTTCTTTGGTAAAGCAAAGCCCTGCTTCATCATACAAGACCGTCGCACAAAACTAGTGAAAACAGCAGATCTGCAAGCACACAATGCGAGGCGTTGGGTGCTTGTAGATCGTCTGTTTTCACTAGTTTAGTTAATTGTTTAGATGATAAATACAAAACAACGGTTTTGGACATACAGTTTTGTACATGGTTTCCACCCAACACCGACGATACTGTATATGCGGTTGATTATAAACAAGGTACAATGGAAGAGCATTACATGGATTGTGGGAAAGATGCGTCAGAAAGAATGAGAGGCCGGTCCACCACCACCACCACCACCAAGCACTCCCCTGCCCTTCCCTCCCCGTGGGTATGTGGGGGGGAGGGGAGGGTGTCGGAACTGAGGTCGGACGGATGGACGGACTGTGACGGACGGACGGACGGAAGGACGGACGGACGGACGCAGACACCTCCCAACATCCCGTCCGTGGTTCTACCCTGTGGTAGAACAGCATGACGTCACCTACCATAGGGTAAAACCACTGACGTGACACCGGAGACAGAGACACAACCCAAAAAGAACAACGACAACAACAAGAACAGAAAGAAAAAAATGAACAATAAAGCCACCAACGCCACATAAAAAGAGGTGGGACTGGAACACAATGCATGGGGGGGCTACGATGGAGGGGCAGAGGATGTGGGAAGGAGGGAGGGAGGAGCAGAAGGATGGTGGGGGGGGGGGGAGGTAAAGGATGGCAAAAAAACAACAACACAACAACCACCAAATAGACAAGGAACCCATCACCAAAATGGACATAAATGATTGAAAAACAGTTACTGTACCTTAAAAAGACCCCTTACACCACACCACACACACACACAATCTGACAGTACACACAAGAAGACAAGGGCTATGACTGAGCCAGTTTGGCCGCAATTCATTTCAGAAGCTGGTTGGAGGATAGAACAAGCACACATGAGCTGGAAGACAAGCTTGTGGAGTGGGTGTTCTCACCTGGCGATGCCCCCATAGTCCAGTCCTTCCTCTCCTCTCATGATGATGTAGAGTCTGCGACGCAGGTCGTATGGCTTCACGTTCATGATCTGAAAGAAGAACGGCTACAAGGTTAAACTAAATGTCCAAACCTAAATATTATTGTATTCAATAGTCAACTCAATGACTAGACTAGTCTAGTCATAATTGGCATAATATTATTTATTATTAATTGTTTGTCTAGTCACTAGACTAAATTCATTTGCTAGTATGTCTGAATATTGGGGGCGCCCGCTGGCGTAGCGGTCTAGGCGGCGCATAGCACATATAGGGCTCTATTATGATCCAGGTCTTATGACTTATGCCATTTTTAAATACTTCAAATGCTGATCTACATCTGCATGTTATGAGCTTGCAGATCAGCTATTTGAAGTATTAAAAAAAATGTCTATATAGTAAAAAAAGGCAAAGAAGTTAAAGCATAAGGCATAAGACCTGGATCATAATAGAGCCCATAGGCTCTAATCAGGGGTTAAAGCAAAAAAAAATCCCAAGACGGAAATTTATTTTCCAACCCCTGGCTTAGAACTTGTGAACTATGCTCAAAACTGTACTTTTTGGAACATTCAGTGTCTTTGCAATTGGTTTATATCCTTTTCCTTTTTTGTACAAAGCAATAATTTCTGACCATTCCTTCGACTTAGCCATGTTTCTAAGTGCTTTAATCACAGTCAACAAGTCAACAAACTTCTAGCCAGACTAGATTGCACATTGATGCAACTATTTAAGCCCTTTATTTAGCACAACCGTATGCTACTATCAAAATACTTTCAAACCCTTTCTTTCTCTTATACAGTTTCACCGATAATGACTATAATGACTTGAGTTGCCAATGTAAAAGTGGTAAAGAATTCAATACATCAAAAATACTTCAAAAATAACAAGTATTTAAAATTTGATTTGAGGCTTCATCATACTGTAATTGAACAAACAAGCCACCTTTCTAGATTCCAGCTTGTGTGCATTGGATATTCTGTACATTGAGTCTTGTGCTCCTACACTGTACAAGGCTTTCAACAGCCTTTAGGATTGGGATGTGTCTCTCTTACCTGCTGAAAGGAATCCTCAAACAGTGTTTGTCTGGACACTGAGATCTTCACATGGCTGGGCAATGCATTGGACTGGAAACAAAAACAAAAAAACATGAGAAATAGTGTAAGTCAATAACTTCCTGCCCCTAATAAAGTTATTTTGTAGAATTATATATTGTATTACTGCTGTTCCACATAAAGGTTTTTCTTACATGAAATACCTTGGGGAGACCACAGAGACATTTATAACACTGTACTTACTGTATTAGTAGTATAGCTTATACAGCTTTTACCAACACAAGCTAACTTTTGATCTTTGGCCCTTTTTGTCATCGCACTCATATCACTATGACTCAACCATAACCATATAAGGAGTTCCCAATGCAGCTATGCCCTAATATGGAGTGTGTTGTCTAACCTCAATGTGTCGTCATGGCATCATGCCCATATATTAGCATATGGTGATGACATCAGCGATCTCCATACATGGGCATAAAAGGAATAAGGGCAGACAGAAACAGAGATCTCCATATATGGGCATATTGATGTGAGGGCCGGTAGAGTAAAAGTTGCAACGGTGTGAAGTGAGCGGTGCAAACACGACACACATGCATATCTCCTTGTATGGGCCGTTCTGTCCGTGACATCAGTTACTTTATGTGTATTAGCACAGATCTCCATACATGGAGATCTGTGCTAATACACACAAAGTGGAACGCAGGAGCGGTTTGCACCGCTCAAAAAGGAGGGGTGTTGATGGGAATAAAAAAAAAAAACGTGTTCCGTCTTACAGTGGTCTACAGAAATTATTCTAACCAAAGCTTTATAGTGACTCGAAGCCAAGTCTGAGTCAGCACTTACATGGCATAGGAATCGGAACTGGTGGTATTTCCACCTGAAGCTACGATCATATGCACCTGGGGAACCGCCCTGCCGCGACCTATGCAGACACACACGCACGCACGCGCACACACACACACACACACACACACACACACACACACACACACACACACACACACACACACACACACACACGCACGCACGCACGCACGCACGCACGCACGCACGCACGCACGCACGCACGCACGCACGCACGCACAGAGGGGGGAAAAGGGAAAATTCAATTTGACACTGTTAAAACAAGGGGAGCCAGTGGAAATCCCCACCCTGCTATACTGCATTGACATTTCTGACGGGTCAAGTACAGAGAGCGTAATGATCATCTCTGCTTACAGACACCCCAGAGAGCTAGTACTGTATGAGAGTAAGCGGCTTGAGGAGGCAGCACTGTTGAGGCCCAGCACAGTGACTTCTAATGCAGTGGTCTTCAACGTTTTCAGGCCAAGGACCCCTTAGTTGAGAGAGAGAGAGAGAGAGAGATACAGCAGGGACCCCCACAACCTTCTCATAGATTCCACATAGTTTCACTGTTTGACAGCACGATCATCAGTGTATTTTGGATTCATGTCAATTTGTGTGCCGAAAATAGCCGATCTACAAGCTTGTAGATCGGCTATTTTTGGCAAAAGTTCTCCGAATATGGACACTAGAGTTAATATAAAAAAGTGGAAAAAAGGTTCTATCTCTCAGTTTTGGAGGACCTCCTGTAATAACTCTGAGGACCCCCTAGTGGTCCCCGGACCGTCTGTTGAAGACCCCTGTTCTAATGAAGCAGGTCAGGAGGAGAGAGAGAGAGAGAGAGAGAGAGAGAGAGATAGAGAGAGAGAGAGAGAGAGCCTCCAGCTATAAACGCTTCAAGAGGTTGAAACAATGCGTATCCAGAAGCCCAGAGCCACCACTCTATACTCCGCTGTGACCATAGACGTGTTTAGTTCTGCACACACAGACAGCAGGAAATAATCAGAGAACCATTGCATGGACCCATTCATTCATTCTCTACCAAGCAGCTCCGTATTTACACATCTTGAAGCCATCAAACGTTCGAATCTCTCTGGTTGCTGGCGGCTCCGGGAGAAAGTTCCTTGTGTTTGCCAATATTGGAAGGACTACACAACGCCAAAAGTAAATGAATCCTTAAGCTGAGTGGCATTCTGGTCTGAGATACTTGATGCATGTGTGTGTGTGGGGGGGGGGGCTGGTGTGCAGAGAAAATAGCAGTCACACAGTAACAGAGGGAGTAGAAAGGCTGCGAGAGGGATAAGACGTAGGTGAGACCAGGCGTGCAGCTGTGTTAGTATAATCTCCACCGTCCCACAGCACACAGACTGGATATGTGCCCTGTCAGCACTGGAGAATCCGAGACACACAGAGGGAGAGGGAGAGAGGGAGAGGGAGAGAGAGAGAGAGAGAGAGAGAGAGCGAGAGAGAGGGAGTCAGACAGACAGACAAAGTATAGAGTGACAGACAGACAGAGGGGACACAAAAAGATGAGAACAAGAAAAGAAACAGCAAAATGACATGGAAGAGGAGAGATTGAAAGAGAGATCATCAGATACTAAAAGAGAGAGAGAGTGGGTGAGTGAGTGAGTGAGAGAGAGAGAGAGAGAGAGCGGGAATGTGGAGGCCAGGGTACAGAAAAGAGGCCTCTAATGCAGTGGGATTCTGGTTGGCAAGTGCTGCCAGGCACATCTTGGTTTGGGTTTGGGAAATGGAGACCGCAGCGGCAATGTACTGGCCACAGATACAGACTCCTAGTATTCAACGTAAAACACTTAAGACACCCTAAGAACTGTCTGTGACCAGTGGACTAAAAATATAGCATGGAGAGACCTTCGTATGTTGAAACATCAGCATGAAAAGTAGTTTGCAGACACACAGACGCAAGCACGCTCACACAAACAATATTTGTACAGACAGACATAAACAAGTCATGCACGCAAATTAACACAAGGCATGCCAGCTTTTGCATGTACACTTGTACACACAAAAATGCGCAGAGCTACACATACATTTCAGAGCTGGATGTTATGGAGCCGTTAGCCCACATAAGCATATTACCAGATTTTCTGGGTAGAAATAAGAATTCTTATGAGCAAGGCACACATCTATGAGCTTTAGGAACGGGGGCCGGCGGGGCGTGTGGCGTTTGCATTTTATGAACATGTGCATATGATAAAAACACGACTACTTGATGTAAAACACCCAAGTTAATCGTGTACAATTCAAAGGAATTATTTCTTTTTTTCTCCCTCGTTTTAATGGCTCTACAAATAAATTGTATTTCCAAAAAGTCAAGCAACAATGAGTCATGGCTGTGACAAAGTAATAGATTAACAAATGGGCCCTTGTGTGGAAAAAAAGAGGACGACATTTATCTAAAAAAGATGGTATTATTTCTTTCTGTATTGTTCTTTTCAGAAAATGAGGGGACCTTTTTTATATGGTTATTTGCTATAAATCAGACATAATGTGAAATAATTTCAGCACAATCTGGATTCAAATTCATATAACTCAAATACCAAGGCCTCTTTCTGGTTTTGCTTTTGCTTTGCTGTAAAAAAAAACTGGCTCGATGCCTGAGACCATTTCCAAGGACATGTACTGTAAGCTTTTGCCTAAGGTCTGTCTGTACAAGTACACTGTACCTAAAAGACAAAGCAGGGGGTTTCTAAGTGAATATTTACCCTGACTCAAACCCGGGACGAGGGTCTTTAAAGCTGGTGGTGCGCGAGTTGTGATCCACAAAATATCGCACTCCCTCGGCGGTGTACTTCATCTCCCAGCCCGGGGGCAGGGGGGGCTCCTGGATCATCCTGCAACAGGGAGAGGGCAGTGAGCACGGCGGTCCCAGGCCGGAGGGTCTCGTCCCCTTGGATACAGACATAACTGAACTGTCCCTTTCCTAGCGTTCCTCCTCCACAACACCACCGACCAGGGCCGTGCTGGCCATTGGGAAAAAGCGGGACAACTCCCGAACGGCCGTTTCATTCCCAGGCCGGTCCAGGCCGGGCCATTAGGAAAAAAAATGTAACTGTTTGCACAAAAGTAAAAATCCAACTGTTTGCACAAAAGTAGTGAAAACAGCCGATCTACAAGCACACAACGCCTCGCACCGCGAGGCGTTGTGTGCTTGTAGATCTGCTGTTTTCACTAGTTTAAATCATTTTTTAAATGATAAATACAAAACAAACGGTTTTGGACATACAAGGTTTCCACCCGACAACGACGAAATATAACTCATGTAATTGGCCCACTGGCTTTGTCACTTGTCATGATCTGAAATGGCAAATCTTTGAGTAGCAGCAGCTACTAATATCTCTCTCTATAGCGCGCAAAGAGGGCCTCTCCAATTCTTTTTCCCGGGCCGAATCAGGGGCCCAGCACGTCCCTGACACCGACTGTAGGTCGATAAACCTGGACCCTAGAATCTGCACTGGCCCTCTTTCAGAATAACCACAATGTACTATGTGATGTTGAGTTCCTTTGGACTTTGAAGGATGCTTTGACGTATTCAGATGCCGGTCACTGACAGGGAACCAATCTTTATACCAGAAGGTATTTGCAATCAGGTCTCTCAACTATACTCGAAGTGTATGAACTGAAGCTATGGCTATTTTGCTTGCTTCCCCTGAGGTTAATATCAGAGGTTAATATCTTAAAAGAGTCCTATATGTCAGATTTAACTTTGCACGTCATAAAACTGCTCTTTTTAAATCAGTTGACAGGGATAGGGGAGGATGATGAATGTGAGAGGAGTGGAAATAATAATAATAAAACGTCTTACAGGAAGACAGTGACATGAATGACACATGAACCGAGGCAGATGCCATAACATGACCACATTATCAACAAACAGATAATGCAAATTTGCAATTTCAGTGCAGAAAATAATAAATGTTGTTTATTTGTATAACCCCAGACTTTCAATAGTTGGTATATTCAGTAATAACCCATTACTAACCTGCTAGGAAATGGCCAAAAGACCAAGACCATGCCTGGCTAAAGACTAATCATTGAGTCTTTTCCCAATTATGTTGATCTTGTACAGAGTGATGGTGTGACTGAATGTGGTGTGACAGAATGGTAATTTGTGTTCTAGTTTGTTTTCTGGGGTTAAACTAAATCAAACAAAACTGTGAATGTCAATAATGCTTTCTTATACATCCACAAATGCATACAACAAAGGCAGACATGCAAGCCAACATGCAGGCAACTTTAGCCATCACCCACACACCCACACGCAGTTCTAGTCTCACCCTTGGGTTCGTGGATCTTCCCATTGTGTTGTTCGTGTATTGTGGTTGACAAAGTATACTCTCCCATTGTCCTGACGCTTCTCTGCAGATGAACACAACAGAAAAAGAAATTGCGCATTATTAGCACACACAGGAGACTGACAGTAACGAGAGGATGACATTCAATGAAGTTTATGATTTGGACTCTAAGCCGCAAGGAGCAGGAGTACTATATAGCATGAGAGTTGGCCTGAAAGAAGCCCAGAACAACAGTAAAAGTTATAACAAGAACCACAACAGCTATCAATACAGGCATGCACTGTGGAATATTACTGGGATCATATGAGCATGATGACAGGCCTTATAATGCTTAGTGAGATGAAGAGAGGAGAAAAAGAGGACAGGAACAGCTGAATCTCACAGTCTTGGTAGAAAAGTGACGAGTCTGTGTGGCATTTCACTGTGGCTGTTTCAAAATGCCTTACTCAGGTCCACCTTTGCCTTTCTAGGTCATTGCAAACGTGTGAGCTGGTGCGTGCGTGCGTGCGTGCGTGTGTGTGTGTGTGCGCGCGTGTGTGCGTGCGTATATGCGTGCGTTTGTGTGTCTGTAGGTTGCGGTGAACTAGCCACAAGTGTAAGAAGTAGGGAGGTGTTGCAGAAAAGGTTATAGAGACAATACCATGGTAACTGGTGGTTGCCCCGGACAGAGAATATAGGGCACAAGTCAGTGAGGTTTAGAGAGCGCCAGGTCGAGTGTGTATTATGCACAGTACTTTGTGTCGAGCCACTGGTTTCCAGCCCCCTCCCTTTCCTCTCCCCCATTTCCCTCCATCTCTCTCTGACATCTTTTTCTCATTAACAGGCGTGTGTGGAGGCTGCAGAAACAGTAGCGCTCACATTGCAACTCGCAAGGCTAATTCATACTTCATCGAACGCCTGTGTTGTATGATGAAAATGAGGCCTTTGTACAACGAGGTCAACTCACTCAAAAGTATAAATTTAGACTTTACTTGCCAGCTCTTTTAGACCACCTTTCTCTCTATATGTTCTCTGTTTCCGTGCTTGCCCAAGTCTTTCAAACAATTCCCCCCCCCTCTTCATAACCCCACAATCTCTTCCTTCTCCTCCCCGTTTCCCCCATTTCTTTTAGCCTTTTCTCTTTTCATTTTCTGACCCTGCAAAGGGGAAACAGACGTGGCCGCAGATGAAAAAGAACATGCATGAAAAGTGAATCTGAGTCAGCGATATGATTGTGGTTTTCGGCCCTGAGACGCCACAGCATGTTGAAAAGGCATCACGGAGTAGAGAATATTACTGAGGGTGCTGGAGAGCAACAGTACGAGAATTAGCTTGTGAAAACGTTAGCAGGGTGGAATTTGCCAGTGTGTACGATTTAACTCTGCACAATAAAAGAATTGCCTTTTCCGGGTCCAAAAATAGATTGGATTATGCAGAATCCCATCAACTACACGGCCTCTGTAATTTTGAGGGATTTGAGGCAAAGGACGTGGTAAGTGCATTGTGCATGTACATTATAAATCAGCATGTGTAGTGTATCAAAAAGAAACTTTATCTGAAACTGAAAGTCACAACATTAATCACTAACCCATTGGTCCCTATTTTGGGCTTGTCATAAGTTAAGATTTTGAAAATGTTTTCAAATTATTATGATGATTTTTAATAAAAAATATCAACGTAATTTTTTAAATGTATTTTTAATGAACAGATCTACAAGTTCATGTCGCATCACAATACGTTGTGAGCTCCTAGAGTAAAAAAATAGGGTTAAGTGGATAAGCCAACTCACAATATTGATCACTCCCTAGTGTAGCTTATAAGTAAGATATCGTCGTTGTCGGGTGAAAACCTTGTATGTCCAAAACCGTTCATTTTGCATTTATCATTTTAAAAAGATTTAAACTAGTGAAAACAGCCGATCTACAAGCACACAACACCTCGCACAGCGAGGCGTTGTGTGCTTGTAGATCTGCTGTTTTCACTACTTTTGTGTGACGGCCTTGTATGATGAAACAGGGCTTTACTTTGCGAAAGAACGTACACATTTGAAACTTGGAGATACGAGGTTTCCACCCGACAACGACGATATGTGTCTGCTGCTGTCAGGTATTGCTGTTCTGCAGCTCACCCACATTAAACCTTGCTCTCTCTCAATGCTTACCAAGACTCTCATTCACACCAAAATACTGGTCAAATCAGGCCATGATGTAAATAAACATTCGTATAAAAACCAGCCGTGAATTCAGAGGTTCATGATGATGGCTGTGTATCCTCTCACTCGCGCCACCTCCGATGATGATGATGGTTTGAATTGTAGCATTGAATAATACCATCCAAACTAGAACCCATCTCGCAAAATCACACTCACCGGGCCTGTCGAGCTAAAGTCAACTCCATAGTCGCTGGCAAAAGGTCATTTATTTTACAATTTTCAGGTTCAGCTCAGGACACCTTTGCTGCTCAATGGTTCAGTAACAAAATAACAGAGATGCAATTACACAGCAAAAAAATAATATTTAACCAAATGGAATATTGAACCAAATGGAATATTGAACCAAATGGACCCCTATGGATCACTTAAGGGTCCATTGGGGTCAATTTCTCTGTGGAATGCAAGTACAGGGACAAACTACTGGGAGTTATGCATGCAAAGTTATGATTAGCTGTGTGCACAGACACACGTACAGATAGACACATACATAGACAGGGGTGAAAACATATGCTTCGCCTCCTGGGCCTAGCAGTCTAGCGAACACAAATATTGGTGTTTGTCTGTGCGTGTGGGGGAGGGGGCATTAAGGTGCATGCAAAGACAGAGAGCATGTGTGTGTGTGTGTGTGTGTGTGTGTGTGTGTGTGTGTGTGTGTGTGTGTGTGCGCGCGCGCGCGCGTGGATCATGTGCCAGCATGGGTACATGAGCTCAGCACAGCCAATGTGTGTTTGTGTTCAGGTGTGTGTGAGTGCATAGGACACAGGTTCAATTCAGATAGTGTTGCCGTTAACCCGTTTAGGCCTAGAATTATTGAATGCTTTAACCAGTGAAAAATAGCAGATATACAAGCTCACAGAGCTTGTAGATCTGCTATTTTTGAAAAAGTCGTGAGAATGTGTGCAAATCTTTGAATATATGTATTTTTTAAAGCAAACGTTTGTGTTAAGAGCCATTTTCTTATTTTCTATTAATTGTGGGGGAGGGGGCATTAAGGTGCATGCAAAGAAAGAGAGCGTGTGTGTGTGTGTGTGTGTGCGTGCGTGCGCGGTGGACTTACCCCATCCCGGAGGGAGTGCACCCAGGGGGTCATTTTCCACAGGAGCTCCGGACGGCTGAGGGAGAAAAAGAGAGATAGCGCGAGTCCAGTTAGGATAACTTGCTCTCCTTCGCCCTTCTTCCACCTTTCTGTCTTTCTCTGCCTGTCTGTCTTTCTCTGCCTCTCAGTCCTCCTCGTCGTCTCCTTCTCCTCACTGTCCCTTCGCAGCGACGGTGCAGTGTGAAATTCTTTAATCAGTCCACTCAGCTCCACACTCAGCTCCCACCAGTGTGTGAGAACAAGCATGTGGATACGAGATGAAAAAAAAGGCCCACACCACTAAAAAAAACTAAACGCACAAGAAAAAGTAACGGCTACTAGAGGAGGACAAAAACACAGCAGCAAAAAGACGGTAGAAAATGCCTCGGAGAAGACCGCACGGTGGTGTGGGGGTGAGCTGAACCCAGATGTGGCAGATTAGGAAATCGACAGCAATGAACCAGGGGAGTGCACGGTGGTGGTGCTGCTGCAGCAGCGGCGGGCTGCGAGCAGTGAGTAGTTAAGCGAGGTCTCTCTCCCGTTTGAAGTGTCTCCCCGGCGCGGTCGCGGGACAAGCTCTGACCTACCGAAAGGGCAACCAGCGAGGGCTCGTGTGTGTGCAGGGCGGCCGGTCAGTGAAGTCAGTAAAAGCCAAGTCAGTCAGTCAGTCAAGACTTGGCTCTGAATGAGAGAGAGGGAGGGAGGGAGGGAGGAGAGAGGGAGGAAGGGAGGGAGAGATGGATGGGGGGGCGTGGGTTGAGGTGGTGGTGGTGGGGGTGACGGAGGACGGTGGGGGCTCCTCTCCAGCACGGTGGTACTGGGAGACTGAGGGAGCTTGGCTCGCCGGCGGCTCCTATGCCTTTCCAAAAACGACACGCTTGGTAGGAGGATAAAACAACGCGCTGTTCCAATGAGCTCACTGGCTGGCCGCAAGCCCCACCCCCCCCTCCCCTCCCCTCCACCCCCGGTCCCCCCCCCCCCCCCCCTCAACCTTCCCCACCATCACCCTGGTACCCCTCCCTCCCTACCCCATCCTGTTGCAGAAGTCCTCCTCCTCCTCTCCTCTCGTTCCTTCGCCCTGCCTCTCTCTCTCTTCTAATGGTGCTGTGAAAGTAGGCAGGGAGGTGTGATGTCTGAGGGAACTGAGGGAACATTCATGCTTGTTCCAGACTGGACACCCCACCCCCCAACTCAACCCCAATGCCTGACAAAAGGCACCTTTATTCACCCTAGCGCCTGGAACAACTGTGGGGTTTACTCAGCCTGCGCTCACACATGTGCGCGCGCGCACACACACACACACACACACACACACACACACACACACACACACACACACACACACACACACACACACACACACACACACACACACACACACACACACACACACACACACACACACACACACACACACACACACACACACACACACACACACACACACACACATCAAAACCCCAGTGTGTCTTTGTGAGGATCCCGTGTATGTTTCCAAAGTGTGGAAAATTTGTGTACACCAAACAGTCACTCAATGTGTACACGTACGTATATGGTCACTGATACTGGGAAGGACACACGCACGTACGCACACGTGCACGCACACACGCAACTATTAGGGCGAGTGGAAAAGTAGTTGAAAGGATGCTTGTTGGTATCAGTGGTGACTGATGGTTTGCGGGATTCAGAACGGGATGATGTTCTGAATCAAGCGGCCCTATTCAGGTGGACCCCGAACAAACTCCATCAATTGTACTATTCATAGGAGCAAT